>NW_003852397.1:21833614-21976816 GCF_000181295.1 Otolemur garnettii
GGTAAGGAAACCCTACCCTACAACAGTGAATGATTGTGCATCAATGTACACAGTTACCATTCAATAAAAAAAAAAAAAAAATTCATTAAACACAACTAGTAACATCTGAAAAAAAAAAAAAAAGAGATGATTCTATTAGTCTAGCTTTAAGGTAAGGAAACCCTACCCTACAACAGTGAATGATTCAGCAACAAAGTATAAATGGCAGATGATTTTTTTTGATCAAATCATCAGTTCTTGAACATTAATTGGATGTGAAGGGGGCAGAAGAGGGGGGCCATATTTGGCACTAAATTTTGGAGAATGAGGACTCAGGTTTGAGTGAATGGAAAGTGATGGCAACAAACTGAAAGAAAAATCAGAGAAGGAGGTTTTGTAGGAAATCTATTTTTCTTTTGAACTGACTTTACTTTGATAAGTCAGAAGAATGTTCAGGGATGCTGAACTAGTTTCAGAGAGTATCAAGGGCTGGAAACAAGTACTTTAGAGTCACTCACATACAAGGGATGTTTGTTATTATCAAAAGTGTTTGCAGTGCTAACAATTGAACCTCACTCTTCTTGGTGGTATCAAAATAAAACTAATTACATTAAGATTCTTTTTCTATTTTAAATAGTGTTTAATATATCATTCCAACTGTGATTTCTTATTTTTATAGTACTCTCTGTATTACATAAAGGAGTGGCTTCTGGTATGAGCTATAGTTTTTAGCTGCCAAATCTCGCAGCTGAATATTATACTTAGAGGTCTCATTGCCTGTGGAACTGTTACCTTGCCACAGATCATAAGAAGACTTGAAACATTTTATGGTAGTGAAAGACAACTTTCCATAAGATGTAATAATGAATTTTTGAACTATTTGATTTGGATCAAGTATCTTTTCATAACAGTAGCATGCTACTTGTCAAGTAGGTCCTTCCACAAAGTGTGTTCTCTTAAAATAAGAGAATCTTAGGAAGGGATAAAACTTGAAGGAATCCAATCCAAGTACATAGTCTGAGGATTCCATCTACAACATCCCCAATGAGTAATTTATCCAGCCTCAGTAACAGGCAGGCCACAAGCTAGCTTGCTTCCCCCCCCCCCTTACCCATTTTGGGGCTTCTATATTGGAAGCTGTTTATTCTCCTCTTAGTCCTTTTCTGAGAAGTTGGCATTGGCATGGGAGTAGATTTAGTTACCTTAAAACACCTTTCTAAAATGGCTACACACTAATGCAATGTACTATATTCACTCCCCCCAAAAAGTCCTCCCAAAACTAGCTGGTAAGCATATTTATAATTATACCCCAATACAAAGCACATTCCTGAGCGTAAGTGGTGAAGCAGCCCCCATTTTATAACCACATTATTCAAACCACTACCACACAATATAAAATAACAGAATTTGTGAGCTGCTTATTTTTAGAACACTGTTTTCTTAACATACGCTCAATAAGTTGGTAAGAAAAAGAACAGTAGTTTCTCATTGTTCTCTTCTGTTATACAAAGGGATCTCAAAAGGATAGGCAGGGTCAACTTGACAAAGGCTGTCATACAAGTAGATCAATACCTGTCACATTTTGCTAAAAAGAAAGAGGTAAAATAACATGCCAACGTATGTGCAAATGTCTTCTCTTCTATTTATACATTTTTATCTTCATATGAACATGTATTTGTTAAACTGAGTGCTACGATAATGATAATTACTTAAATTGCTCCCATGTTTCAATCACCTGTGGGTGCCAGACCCTCTACTTGATGATTTTGCAAAACTTATCTCATTCCAATTTATACCCACACCCACCCTGTAAGGACTGTGCCAGTAGTCCCACTTTAGTCTATCATTCCGGAAAGGTGATGGACCTGACATTGAAGTCTAGGCTTGAATCCAAACCCGGGTCCTTGCTTGAGTCCTCCATTCCACCTTAACCACTGGGTTGGTCCTCCAGGCAATCCTGGAAGCCTTTTCTCAAGTTCCCCCTTACATTTTTCTTTTTCTTACTCTCTTTTCTTTGCTCCTTCTCTCTCCCTCCTTGTTTAACAAACCACAAGTTCTTTTTTTGCAGTTTTTGGCTGAGGCTGGGTTTGAACACACCACCTCCAGCATATGGGGCTGGCACCCTACTCCTTTGAGCCACAGGCACCACCCTCAAACCACAAGTTCTTTTCAAACACTTACTATGGAAGTTGCTTCTGGTATTCAAGTACTCCCCCCCTACACACATCTCTCTCTTTTCTCTACCCATCCTTCTCTTTTTCCTTAAACCTGCCCCATTGATGGTTTTTAAGCATAAAAAGTTGCCAGATTTTTTTGAATTAGAAACAATAAGATTTCACTGTTTATGTGAAATACACTAAGATTATTCTTTCTATCTGTGATATGCATATCCAAGAGAAAATTAACATAGGCATGAGGATGTGAGCAAAGTTGATAATTTTGTAGTTAAAAAACAAAATCCTTCTATGTGATTTATAACCCCAATAGATATTTCACTGGCTAGTTTTTGTTATCCAGAAAAATTATCTTTATGGTGTTTCATAAAATTTGTTATTCATATTATTTTTACCACGACCATTAACAGTAACCTCTACCCTGAATTCTTGCTTTATGGGACTTGGTACAGAGATTCTCAGCCCTGAGTTCACAATAGAATCACCTGGAGAGCTTTTAAAAAATAGTATATACTAATGCCCAGAACCCACCCTAAAGAAAATGAAACAATCTCTGGGCTGGGGCCTAGATATTAGTATTTCTAAAAGCAGTCGTGGTGATATGTGGTTGTCTTTATACTTGAATTTGACAATAAGATGATTAAAGAATTGAAGAGTCCTAATTTTGGAAACTTCGCAGCAAATTTTTGACCTGTGTTTCTCAAGCAAAGCTGAGAAATATTGTTAGATCCTTAAATCAAGAATAACTATTGCAGCTGAGTGACTATTGAAAACAATGCCAGTTTTATGAGGGCTGGACAGCCAAAACAAACTTGTGCAGAGTGTGATAAGACAGGAGAGATATGTCCTTTGAACAAATAGTAGTTTAACATATTAAGTAATCTGATAGCTGTGTGTTGTTTATCAATAAAGTTATTGTTAAACTTGCAGCACTCTCTGGTGCAGACGAGACTATCTGACAGAGAATTGTGTCAAAGAGTCCAAGAAATAAGAGCAAGGTGCACACAGTAGGGCATGACAGTGAATCCATATCAGAGGCTGGCTTCCTAGAATAGGAACTCTTCTTCGGGAGAGGTGCCAACTGTGGCTGAGTGGGCTTGCTGTTGAACTAGACTGTGGGTGTGGGGGAGTAAATAGGAAAACTGTTGAAGATGGGGTCTCAGACATATTCATTTCTTCTCCAAAGCTACTTAATAATAAACAACTGTTTTTTATGTCTAACCAGATGATTGGTAATGTGCCACAAAATCCTCCTTGTTTTTAGGAAAAACTTAATGGTTAGGAAACTTCCTAACAAGAAATAAATGTCCCTTTCTTTTATAGTTTTTAAAATTCCCAACTCACTTTCAATTGACTACTGATGATCAGTAAAACTACTATAAATAGCATAGTTTCAACTGTATCTGACTAGGTTAAGTTTTATGGTAGGTGGTTTAGTCATGAACTTGCTGTTTGTACTTCACTCCTAATGTGCTCTTCTTTGAGGAGTTATCTTCATTAAATCTTGTTTATTAGTCTTTTCTAGTCCATGAAGGATTTTCAAATCTTGCCATAAACTGGGGAAAGCTCCATGTAAAAGGGAGGTGGAAGTCTGGGCTTCCTGTCACACTTAATTCTGCTTGTTAAGGGGGCTCTTTGGGAAAATTTGGGTTCCAGTGAGTCACTAGGCCAAATCCCAATAACCACAATTGCCAAAAGTAATTAGAGTGAGGAAAGCCAGGCTCCTTGGAAGGGAGGTCATTGCAGCAGGCTTTAGCCATTGCTTCTCGTTACCCCTCCCTAAGGTTGGGAGCAAGCATGAGTTCCAGAGAGCAGGAAATCCATAAGAATACAATGCTTTCCACCAATTTTTTTTCCTCTATAGATTATTCACCCTAAGCATGCAAGAGATGGAAACGTGCCGTCAGGACGTGCCCGTCAGCATCCTCTTGTAAACCCCCTTGTCTGCCGCGTGAGCGCACGTGCCCACATAGAAAACTACTGCTGTCACCCCTGCAAGCTCGCCTCCTCCCTTCCTGAGTAGATAAAAAGAACCCAAGGAATTTAGTCAGAGTCTTCATAAAAGAGGTGTATGACTAGGATGGAAAAGGAAGGGAAGGAGTTCGTGTAAACATCCTGAGGTCAACTTAGATATAATACTATTGAAGTAACATTTGGCAACAAAGAAATGGTAGTACATTACATCAGGACAGGAGTTGTAAAATCTCTAAAGCTAGAAAAAGATCAAGAGAAAGATCATGATTCCTTATGTTCCAAACAATACCTTTTACAAACATGGTGTTAAAAGTTGTGAAGTAGGAATTATCAACAGATCAGTGGTGCTCTAACTTTAAACATTTAATATATGAAAAGTTAAAAGACCGTTAAACCTTCCCGTAGGAAAATATTCAAGGGGTACAAATGTGCCTGTGTTAATAACTGAAGTGGAAGTTTGACCTTGAAACTATTGGCTAGCATACTCAGAAAAGAAATTCTACCACTTCATGTGATGCATCTTTAATTGAACAAAGAACAGAGCTACCACTGGTCACAGTCCTTACAGTGGTAAGTTTCAAATTCCTTTATGTTTTGGGACAACTTCAGTATATTTTAGTATTCCTTTGGATGTGCGATTGCTTATTTTAAATTACAGGAATGAAATCAGATTCCTTTTCCAGCCAACTTTTTCTGACAACTGCTAATTTCCAGGTATCATTTAGCAAATAAACCCTGGCCTTATACACTTTGAACACCTAAGAATTGTAATGACTTGCTTGTCACTGTACAGTGGAACAATACATATGGTTTTCTTTATTCTTGAATTTGACAATAAGATAACCAAAGAATAGAAGAATCCTAATTTGGGGAAATTTAGCAGTGAAACTTGGACCTGTACCACTTGGCATGTAGTTTTGGCCCTGAAACACAAAATATATAGACTAACACTGGTTGGCCATAAACTGCTGATGTGTTTTTTGATCTGGAGTCCAAAATGACCCTCATTTACTTGTTTGGTAACAAGAAATAAGTCCTGAACATGGTATCTATCTCTGGCCTCCATGGATTGAATTTACATTCTTATTTCATGCTGTCCTCAAGATGGTACCTCTTAGTTCCCTCCACAAATACTGAATAGAGTTTTAAACGCCCAGCCTCTCTTTCATATAGTGCATTTTAAAAACATCCAGCCAACTTTTTAATTCTTCCCAAAGGGTTTTTTTTTTCTTTTCTTTTTTTTCTCAAGTGGGTCTCACTCTGGGGTTGAATGCCCTGGTATCATAGCTCACAGCAACCTCAAACAATCCTCTTGCCTCAGCCTCCCAATTAGCTGGGACTATAGGCATCCCACCCCAATGCCTAGCTAGTTTTTCTATTTGTAGAAACAGCGTCTTGCTTTGCTCAGGCTGGTCTCAAACTCCTGAGCTCAGGCAATCCACCAGCCTCGACCTCCCAGAGTGCTAGGATTTACAGGTGTGAGTCACTGCAACGTCTTCCCAGGGTTTTTAACAAATTAGTAGGATTCTCTTGGAGGCCAGCTAGTCTTGAGAGATTACATAGATGCCCTACCATAATAAAGAGCATTTGTTATTACACCCAGCACCATGCCTCTAGGACCAGCTCCTGATTCACGTTCATTTTCAGACCTGTGGACATTAAGTGACCACATTGCAAAGTTTAAGTTTTAACAGTAAGAGTAGCTGCAGACCATTTCAGGCTACCACTACCATTTTCAGCATCTCACTGACATTCCAGAAATTTATGTTAAAGGATTTTTCTCTTAACTTAATATGTTGTTTGCACTACAAAAGGAAAGTTTACAACCTCAAAAACTTTATGTACTCGTTTTTAGCCAAACTACTTAATTCACAGCGTGTTGAGCAGAAGTGCTATAGTTCATCAGATAAGAACATGTTTCAAATGAAAATCGCCAAGATTTTTTAATATAGGACATTTTCTTCACCCTTTCTAGCTGAAACTCACTTCCTCATCCGTTCCCCAAATTCTAAACCAGTTGCTAAGATGAGTTGAACACTCTTGATTTTAGAATATCCCAAAGAAAAAAAATAAATATGCAGACAGCTGAATTAATTATAAAATACTACCGTGTTTATCTTGGCATTTATCTGGGCAGATTTCAGTTCTCACGTTCACTAAATCTTGTGTGCTGGCCCTACTTAGCCTCTCAGGGAAAGAATAAGTTTTTTCTCTGCCTTAACCACCTCGAGGCCCATTGCACAGAATAATTTTGGTGTTTCTTCACACTTCTTGTGCAAATTTCTTTCCTCACAGACAATTTATTTACTGGATCTCTGAAACCTAAACAATCCCTTTACTTTCAACCTGAAGCAAACGGAGAGTCATTTTTACAAGAGCAATAAACTAAAGTGGCTGTTCAAATACTTGCTTCTCTGCATGTTGAAGTACCTTTTTGTTAATACAAACCCTTCATATTCTAGCAGGCAGCTCCCTGAAATTCTAGGGCTGCTTCAATTTATATAACCAGGAATCTCCCCTCCTCCACACAGCAGCCCCTTTGCTCCTGGGTGTATGCCAGCAATTTTGCAGGATTCATTCTGACAACTGTTCTGGTGTAAATATTTAGAGAAATCCTTTCCATTAAAGATTAAACAAAGTGTAAGTAACTGTTCCTAAATGATAGATCTTATTAATGCTTGCAACAGCAGGTCAGATGCTATCTGCTGCATAGATTTTGATACACCACTACTCTAGAGAAAAGACTAAAGAAGAAAGAACCAAGAGAAATTAGAGTGAGTTGTGTGTAATTTGAGCTGTAAAATATTTTAAGCCATCAGGAAAGAGGTGACTTTTTTTATAATGTACACAGATGTAGGAAAAATGAGTCCATTATAATTGGCTGTAGTAAAAATTAGCTGCTGGAGCTTTAATAGTTTTAAAAAGGTGGGGGCAATGACACATCTTCTAATCATCCTGCTGGTTCAAATGCAGCACAGTGCTTGGCTATTTCTCCACATTCTCACCAAAATGAAGTAACATATCTGAGATCTGATCTGATGTAAGCTCTGGTTTCTATGTTATTATTCAAGAACTATTAAAAGGGATAATGACCGAGCTCTTAGGTCTTACTGAATATCATTTATTAAAACAGGGTGGTACCCCAGGCTCCAGGAGTGAAAGCACACCAGCGTTCCCTTTCTGTCCTTTCCTGGTTGCACAGAGTTTTCAAATGTTTATTATATACTCGGCACCAGAGACTTCACTGACTCAATTTAAATTAATTCTACAGTATCAATGATTCCTGCCATACTTGACTAGAAAAGGTATACATAACTTAAACAAGTTATTATTTCCTCCTTCCCTTGATGATGTAAGGCCTACATTCAACTATAAAAAGCCATGAGTTTTAATTCTATTTCTTTGTTGTTAAGTCCCGATCTAAGACTTCTTATTGATCCCCAGACTTATTTCCGTCTTTGCATAAGTTGTATTTTTTAAACTTTACATTAATTTTTTTTCCTATGGAAAGGTATGTTACAAAAAAAAATTCTACATAATAATATTAAAGCATCTAAAGGGAATTTTTCTTCTTCTTGTTTTGCTTCAAATATATACTGGCACTCATTCACTACTGAGTTTCCAATTGAATCCCACTTGAATACTGTATTTATTATGATTTAGCAAAGAAAATAAAAGAAGGAATCTATGGGATATGAAATGGAAACTTCATAAACTTCATTGGAGAAGAATCATGTCTTTCTAATGACCTTACAAACCAGGTTTTCTTGGGTTTGAACCATAGTGAGAAAAATCCCACAGTAGGAGGCAGAGAGATTGATTTTCATTTACACACTGCTGGATAATTTACAGATCATTTAGTCTACAATTCAGTTGTATCACTACAAAATGGGACTCATAATCTTTTATTTATCTGAAAGCAGAAAACAGATATTGAAGCCCCTCCAACAGGAAGATCAGTGAGCTTTCCCCTTCTATCTTGGAGTATGCTGTAGTTGTCTAGCACAATTTCTAAGATATGGAGTTTTGAAAAATATTTCGAAGGTATAGGCTTCTCTTTGTACTTTCATGGAATTTTCAGGCCATATTTTTCAAAAGTTACCTAACAAGAAAGAAATCTTATTGGGGGGAAATATGAAAGAAGAACTGAAATCGAACTTAGCCCAAGCTAAAATATCATAGATTTGTTTATTCACTTAACAAATATTTTTTATTTATTTAATAAAAGTAATGATGCCCTGAGATTATAAAAGTGGGCAAAACATACCTGAAACCTTCCCTTATAGCAGTCACAGAAATTAGGGAAAGAAAACATGAAGCAAGCATTAAAACACAATATTAAATTAGAACATCTAGGTCTTATCTCTAAGGTGCATAATTTTTTTTAATTTGTTTAAACAGAATTGGAAATGAATTAGGTAGTTTACAATGAGTCTAATACATTCCCAGATTGTTCTCCAGAAAACAGGGATACAGCAGTAGTAGACAGCACATAAGGATGAAGCAGGAAGGTAGGAGGAAGATGAGCTGAAAGGACTGGAATTTATTAGGTCTCCCAGCATTTTCTTGTCTTAAAATTTATGACCAATGAATGGGAGTCATCACTCAGCATGACGTTTGAGACAATCATCGGAAATTTGCTATGTCCACTATAAACGCAGTTGGCATTGTTAGGTAAAGCTTGTAATGGAGTGGCATAGTTTGGCTAAGGGAATTTCCATTTTCGGCACATGACTAATTTCTATAGCTGAACTTTCACACTTGTTCATTAACTGGAATTACTTTTATTAAACAAACACTAAAATATTGTGTATTTAAAAATAGTGCATTTTTGTCCATCTCTCCCGGGCATTTTTCAAACCTTTTATGGTAACCTCTTGACCACAACATGGAACATACAATCTAATGTCCTTAAAACACCAGTTTGGCAAACCCATGTCAACAAGTTATTTGGATTTCTTATGGAAGTCTGTTGAGGACTATTGATGACCTTTCCTTTAAAGATGACAGTTGCCAAAATTCAAAGTCTTGAAAAAATAACTTGATTCAGTTCTTTTCTTTAGGTTGTCACTAACTTGAGGAAGATTTTGAATAAACAAAGGAAACTATCAGCTCTTTTCACATGCATTATCTCATGTAACCCTCCCAACAATTTTGTAATAGACTGGTGTCCATTCTACAAACTGAGGCTGAAAACAATTAAGGAACAGATCAACATGACATAGAAATGGTCGACCTAAAATGTGCACCCAGATCTTCTAACCCCCGATCAGCTTTCTCCATTGCCTTCTGCTTTTCTTTAAGTCTTTTATAGGATGTTTAAGTAAGGGAGAATTCTCTTTCTGCAGCTGAAATAGAACTATGAATACTTCATGAGCATGCCCAGCATGGTGGCTCACACCTGCGATCCCAGCACTTTGAGAGCCCAAGCTGGGAGAAAGCCTTGAGGCCCAGAGTTCAAGGCCACAGTGAGCTATGTTGCACCACTGAACTCTCCATCCTGGGCAACAGAGTGAGAACCAGTGTCTAAAATAAAATAAAACAAATAATATCTCATTAGAGAAAAAGTAAGAGGAGAGAGATTCATTGGGTCTAGTTGACAGAGTGGTTACTTGGGAAGGGCAATGTAAAGATTTTAAACTGTTTTTAAAGCAGGAGCCCAATAACAGATCACAACTATTGCTTGTAAAAAGATCCTCTCATTGCTGAATGGTAGCATTAGTGGTGGTAAGAAATGGAAAGATTTCACCTCTGTTAATGGAGGAGGAGGTAGCATTTGTAGGAAAGGGTGATTAGTGATGAGGAAGAGGAAGGCTTCTAGATTCATGGCCTTAGCAACTAACTATATTTCCGCATTTACTGAGATAGAAAATAGAGAATGAGCTTGTGTCTGTTCAGTGTACAATGCATTGTAACAGCTAAGAAGATCTGGGGGATGACGTAGGCAGCATGGCCTCCTTGTGTTACTGAAGAAGATAAACAGACACTAGTGAAGTAAGTATCTTGATTGGTACAGCCAAGAGGAGAAATGACTCCTGTGGTCACTCTGGAACACCAAAGTGCTACACAGCAGATGCTTCTACGGACTCACATTTCAGAGAAGTGCTCTATGCGCATTCGGGCAATCTGGTTTCTTATTTGTTTAATAATAGTTTTCTCTGAGAGAATTATCTGTTCATTAGCTGAGGCTTTATTTCACGATCTCTTTTATTGCCTTCAAGAGATGTCATCCCTTAAAAAGTTACAATAACCTGTTACCATAAGCTAAGAAGACTCAAGATGGAAATGCAGTTTTTAAAAACAAACCTATTACACATACTGTACTCCCATCAAATACAGTTATCCGTTTCCTCATTGAAAATATTCTTATTTTATTCCTGGGTTTCCAGCAATACCTTTTATCAATATACGCACGCAGAGACATTTTTCTCGTCATTATCTTCTTTGATTTATTTCAATACCCTTTGGAAATGGACAGAGCAGGACTCACCACACTCATTTTACAGATAAACCTCAAAGACGGTAAGTGATCAGTATAGTATTAAAAGGCTAGTAAGTGACAAAACTTAGTTCTTATAGGGTGGTATTTGTTTTGTTTTTCCACAAGTTCGTGACCTTTCCTGCACTGACACAATCCCCATATATCTACTGTGAGGTTTCCACTATTCATATGAATTTCTGTGGGTTTGGCCATAAAAACATGTAGATTAGGGAAAATCTTTGTTATAGGTAAGATTCCTGTTGGCTAGCAAAGTAAGTTAGCAGATCTTTAAGGTCCTGTCCCATTTGAATACCCACATGGGAGCTCATCATGGGAGAAGGAGTCACTCACGGCCAGAACACCAAGCATCCTTTGACAAACTGTCTCAAGGTCAAAAGAGAAACCTTACTGAGTGTTCTATATGGTAGTAGAACTTCCTGAGAGACAAGTTGAGGCTTGAGATGAGGGGGTGTTTGTTAAGAAATATTGCTACAAAGCAAATGTATGGGCTTCCCCCAAATATCATGATATTTGTTTCATTGGAGAAGTGGTTTGAACTAGATACCCCCAAGTTCCAAAGCTTTATGATTTTATCAGCTGGGAGCTAATTAACTCTGTGTGTCTCAGTATTCTCATCTGAAATTTAAAGAAAGAAGAGCTTGAAGATCCTTTTGCATTCCACAGTTACAGTCAGAGTCTTCTCAAATATTTTCTATAGATTACTACTTAAAGAAGTTTGTTCATACCATTTCCCTCTTTCTCCTTCTCTATTTTTTTTAAGTTATCCTTTTCTTTCAACCTCCATAACTATTTAATTTAAGGGTACAAAGAACTAAGTTACAGTGTTTGCATTTGTTAGGTTGTAGTTGTGTTGTGTTCCCAGAAGATGTGTCGTATACCCCCATATTGTGCCCATTAGGTGGGAGCACACCCATCCCCCTCCCTTCTCTCTTCTCTGTCCTCCCTTCTTCCCCTTCCCCCCAACTTGAATTGAATTAAATTTTTCTCTTGTGTGGGCATGTATTTAACTTGGATGGAGTTGAAACACATTCTTCTTAGTAAAGTATCACAGGAATGGAGATGCCAGTATCCAGTGTACTCTATACTAATATGAAGCCAGTACACCACCCAATACATGCCTCCATAACTATTTTTAACTCCTCTATACTCCAAATGCCTCAGCTATCAGTAGTTGCTACATCTTTTAACTTGTTACATTAAATTTCTAGTTTATATATTTATGGCCTTTAGCATATAAAAAGACAAGTTTATTAATTGTATTGTAGGCTTCTCGAGTCAGAGGTGATGTTTTCTCTCTCAATACAATCAGTATTTAGAAGACTGCTTCTGGTAATCACTGAATAGATACTTCTTTGTGAAGTTGTAATGATGTGATAGTGAAAGCATAGTATTTATAATGTATAAATGCTGTATTTATAGTGAAAAGCATAGTATTTATAATGTATAAATAATGATGTGATAGTGAAAGCATAGTATTTATAATCACATGTGTTAAACTCACCTGGGTTGCTTCCTGTAACTGCAGCTACCTGAGTCCACCATCTTCATTTCTAAATAACAATTCTTCTAGTGAAACGTGTGCACCTGCAGGTTTATATTTACATACAGTAGAGTTTGGGTCCCACAGGTGTAGACCTGTGGCTTCTCCCTGCCTCCTGATATCATTTCCATGGCATGTTTTACTTCTTTCAGTCAGTTTAAGTAAGTGCTTGTCTTCTGTGATTTTCTAGAGCCCCATAGACCTTCTTGCCCAGAATGCCACGTGAGACTACCAGTGATACCCATTAAAATCTGTGTCTATAGTCCTTAACCAGTAGCCAATCCCCGTGACTCTTAGTGAGTCCTGGCTCCTAATACAGAAATCTTCACATCTCCTGTATTAGAAGGAAGAGTCAGCATCTGCCCCCTTTCCAGCCTCCTTGCTAAGAGGTTTTTGAGAGCTATTTTTGGATAAATCTGTCAGCTGCCTCTAATGCAGATAGAGACAACACAGAATGGAGTCAGCACCTCTTGAGTAAAACCAACTGTCTTATACCTATTGATTTTTGTAATGGGTGCCTGTAAAAGTGCTAGGTACTTTAAATAGCATCTTTCTTGATCTTCTCAGTATAAAATATCAAGCAAATGTTCCCTAATGGCAGACAGAGAAGCCCAGGCTCAAAGAGATTAAGCAACCTTTGACTAAAGAAATCATCAAACTGTATGTGAACGCCTTCACACAAATAATTGTTTTGTTTGTTTCTTTCTTTCTTTGTTTTTTGCAGTTTTTGGCCGGGGGCTGGCTTTGAACCTACCACCTCTGGCATATGGGGCCGGTGCCCTACTCTTTTGAGCCACAGGCACTGCCCCAAATAATTGGTTTTGTTCATCTCTGTAGGCTCACTAACTAGCACTGTCTCTGAATGTCAAATAATTTAATTTTTTTTAAATAAATAGCTAGAAAAGAGAGATAAATGTTGGTAATTCTTCTAGAAAATGTCAGGATTGAGATTCCAAACCAAACTCTGCGCGAGTCCAGAGCCAGCCCTCCATCCCCCGTCGCTCTGCTCCTCCGGGAAGTGTGCAGGGCCCGATTCTGAATGTGGTCGGGTGAAGGGAGTCATGCGCTGAGGACCAAACAGCATCACGCTCACGAATGTGCACATGTGTTCCTCTTCTGTCAACAATTTCATGAATTTAGGAGAAAAAGTCATTTATTTTATTTGCCCAGGACTTTAGATACAGCACAGAAAGCTGGATTTTTTTAATGGTATACCTACTATTTGCACACCTTCTCATGCCTGTTAAAATACCACAAGTCCCTCGCCTGCTGTTTGCTTATGCTAAGCCTTCAGCCGTCAGATATGCTACAGGAGCATGCTCTGTGGCAAGAAGACCCAGGTTTATTCATAATATAACAAAGTAGAGTTTGTTTTTAGCACAGACTGATGTTTGTTTCATTCAAACATGTGAAGTTAGTAGTCATGGACTCACACCCAGGCAGATTCATTTCCATTAAACTATCACATTTTCTGGTTATGTTGATTTCTAATTATTTCTCCCCTTTAAAAAAAAAAAAAAGAAAGAAAGAAAGAAAGCCAGCCTCTCTCAGCCAGACCAGAACACATAATGATTCCCACTGTTGGATGAACACTGTTGGATCTGTCTCATGAAAAATGCTGTTATTACCACCCACTAACCCATCAACAGGTCCTGGCTCTCTACAGAACCTGGGTCTCTGTTACCCCTGCCCAGCCCCTCTTGTCCTCTATTCACCTCCACTTGGGAACATGGCCACTTGCAGAAAGGGAAGGTTTCCCTCGCTTAGCAACAGCTGGAGATGCTGATTCAGTCCCTTACACTTACACCCATAGCAGAGTGTGTTAGCTATAGGACAGATTTTCTACTTGTGATTGGGGGGAGAAAACCGATTTTTGTTCTATAAATGCTTGGTTACAGTCTCAGCTGCAGTATCCACTATAGTGAGCTATTTGGTCACAGGAAGATAAATATAATTTTCACTGCTTTTGAAGAATCCAGTTGGAATATAGACCATAGATTATTAATTCATTTAATGAACAAAAGAATATAATATTGAGATTCTTTTTAAAAGGTTATATTAGATGTGAAAACAGCAATGTTCTAAATTATTTAGACTTATAAGTGGCATTGTTAATAGCAGGAATTTAGAAAAATACAAGAAAAGATTATATGCAACACTATTTTTTTTTTAGTTTTTATTCTTTCTTTGTTCTCATGACCCTTATATATTTCATAACTTTCCTCTTTCTCCTCCTCTATCCCCCCCAACACACACTCCAATAAAAGTAAAGGAACACTTAAAACCTTGAAGGAAACTAAAATTACTGCTAGAGGGAGATGGGGAGGAACAAAGGAGAAATGAAATGTTCCCAAGAGCAAAGAACACATCAATTGATGCACAGTGTCTTCAAAGAGTGGAATCTTGATGTAAATTCCCAAGTTCATTACTAGTTGGAACATTCTTCTCTGATTTAAAAGTTAATAGGAAAACATATTTTCATGGGATACAAGATGCTGGATCTGCTCCAGCAAAATTAACAAAAATTAAAGCAAATAACTATCTGGCAAAATTGGTCCTTTCCTTTCCTTCTGATATTAGGAATACCGGGTCTAAATGTACTTAGGCTCTTTACCTCAGCCCACAAAGACCCGACTCCCATGCACTTGTCTAATCCTGTCCTGTCACTCCCAGTCTGCAGCCCTGTTGGCTCCCATGTGCTGTTCTTCCCCACAGTCTTCCACTCGCCTAAGATGCTCTTCCTTGGTTTTTCATGACTGACCCCTCCACATTCTCCAAGTCTTAACCAAACAGTAACCTTAACCCATGTGCTGTTCTTCCCCACAGTCTTCCACTCTCCTAAGATGCTCTTCCTTGGTTTTTCATGACTGACCCCTCCACATTCTCCAAGTCTTAACCAAACAGTAACCTTAAAAGGTTTCCCCTGACCACTATATTTAAAGATGGTCCTAGAGTCATTCACTGCCTTATCCACCTGTTTAATTCCTCCACGACACTCCTCGCCATCTTTAATAATTCTTGGTTTACTTGCTTATTAACTGATTAACATCAGGGCTTGGAAATCTTGTTCCCTCTGCATTTTCTGCATCACATGTAGTGTTGGGCACATTGTGAGCTCTCAGAGAATTTTGTTGAAAACCTTACTCAAAGTCTCCACATATATAATGAAACCCTCTTTTGCCAATGTTTCATTTCTAATCCTGATTCTGTAGCATGTGGTCAGATGCAGCATAGCCCTGGGCCACCAAACTGGCATCTAGCTACCAAATATTCATCATATCTTAGATTTCAGGGATTCTACAGCTGCCATCACTTCTCAGCCATGTTCTGAACATTTTGAGCTGACTTGATTTTAGTGGAAAGTCTAGCTAATTGCTCTTTAAGTCTAGGTTTGTCTTATTGCTGTGGTTTTATTTGGAAGTATTTATAGAATATAAATATTAGACTCCCCGCAGGAAATTATTATTCAGTAAGAGAAAAAGAAAGACTTTCCAAGTTCTCAGAGAAATCATGTCCATTAAAAACAGTATGTTTCCCCACATAATGATAATGGTGGAGCACCAAAGGGGCTGTATTCAACAGCTCGTGAATACATTCCTCTCTGAGACTATTAGGAGTTCTGTGAATCCTTTGGTGCTGCCATAAACTTTCAGATTAAAGGTTGATTCAGTGAGACAAGAGATACAACAGACTGTTATCCTAGCTGTTACAGTTCAATTAATGCCTGTGCTTGTGCCTTTGGTAAAAGACCTAACAAAGTAAGTGTGGAGGTGTGTGTGCCCATGTGTGTATGCATGCATCAATGTGTTTATATATATATATATGCATACATATATACATTCATATGGAAACACACACATATATACACATTTAAATACCACAGGTGAACTTTAATTCATTTAATGATTAATACGTTGGTATATTAAAACATTAAAATCTTCAGGTAATAGCACTTCAAAATAGCAAGATATATATATATCTTCAGACCTATAAACATGTGTCTCCTTCAACAAATTTTTAATCAAAAATATAATATAGACATCATTCATCCAAAAATACAATATAGACTTCCCAATACCATAGTTTGATAATATAAAAGAGTGCTATATACCAATCAGTAATTATATTCATTCAAAAAAGATTCTATACGTACAGCAGAGGAACAGGCTCAGTGAGAAAAATAAAAGCTTTGGGATGTATTTTGCTGTCTATATTGAACTCCCCCAAATTGCCCGAATGGTTGTGGAGATCTAGCCGTTGTCAGTTCTACTTTGGAAGCTTTAACTAAGGAACAAATAAGAAATGTAGACTTGCACTATTTTCTTGGATCAACCCAACAAAATTTGAAAGAGACTGCCAAGTAATTCAAATTTTTAACATTATATTTTTCTTAAAGTGAATATTGCCAAGTATTCCAGAGGAGCCACAAAACATCTCTTAATTTCCAGTAACCATAACATTACTCTAAACATAAATACGACTCTGTAACAATCCAGTCCCAGGATACGGTAAAAATGTGCTGTCCTAACTTAGGCAAAGAACCTCACGTTTTCTTTAGGTGAACAGATGATTGAAGTAAATGATACCTGCAAACACTTTGATTATTTTATTTTGAATGACTTACTGTATAGTGAAGCACTCAAAACGTATGTAACTTGGAACATGATTTCTTTACCAGATATTCGTAGACATAGCCCATTTAAAATCAACTATTACAGATACTTTCTATTAGGCACTTCCTGTTTTAACCTAATTATTACTTTTAAAAACACACAAAAATAGCTTATCCCTTCTATTATATGTACTCCCTTCATTCACTGAATAATAAACAAACAGTTTATTGAGAACCTATTCAATAAATAGCCACCCTATGTAGAAGCTGGGAATTATCAATAAAATTATGGAGAAGTTATCCAACCAACCAGACCCCTTCCTTCAGAACTATATGATCAATGTGAACATACTTGTAAAAACAGAAGGCATGGAGGAAAGAACAGATGTAAAAATAACTTTGGTTATGAAATTTCTTTGGTTTCTTCTCTGTATCCTATCTCTTTTTATTTTTCCTGATTTATTTTATTTATTTTTAAAATTTCATGTTAACGTGAGGGTACAACTCATTAGGTTACAATAGGTTACCATGTCTGCATTTGTTAGGGATAGTCCCAGTTGCCATGTGTCCCGTACCTAGGAGGTGTGCCATATCCCTAAATTGTGCCCATTAAGTATATCCTGTCTCTTAAGGCCACTGTGTACAGAAGAACAAGCAGTGTATGCTGTGAGGACAAAAATCCCTTAGGGGGACTCTATACCACTTTTTGTAGTTAAAAATAACTTTTACCAAATTTGAACCTATTAGATTTTAATTAAATTACAAAACCAACAGGTTATTTTCACATATTTGGTACTGCTTTGAACCCAGTTAAACCTATTTTATTAATCTAAAGTCTATTGAATTTTGTATTTCTGGAAATTCTCAGCCACAAATAAATGACCATCAGAGGTAATTGGCATGAAGCGATAATAGATTTCTTTCACATAGCAATTTACAATAGATAATAGTACATTTATAACTGCTTTTCATGGAAGGTGTTAAAGTAAGGCAAATCCTTGAACACTTAAATTGTTATGGAAACAGATTTAGTTTCTAGTACTGTATATGGTTGGGTATTTCATAAACATGGAAAATAAGCAGCCAAACATTGTATATTTACCAAATATTCTTGTTCCATTTAAAATTCCGTGTTCTGGATGTTTGATCAAAGTTGAATTAACACTCATCAGTATAACAAGGGCCCTAGGAACAATTCCATGGGTTATATTATCACAAGTTGAAGGTTATCGGATAAAGAGTAGGAATAGCTTGTTTAATAGCTGGAGAAATTGAAGTCCTCACTCAGGGAATGTTTTCAGTTCAGACTCTGCAAATACATTTAAGTTATGAACAAATACATGCTCTTTTCATATGCTTAAGCTTCATAAGAAGTTAAGAAAAGACGCTTCCGTCTTTCTTAATTTTAAAGAAAGACATATTAATTTTAATGTGTATACAACATATTTGTGATCAGAAGACCTCAATTTAAAATTCTTATGAATTACGTCCATCTTCCCACTCATATCTGTCCCCTGTTATGCATTTACGTAGAAAGAGGTAAGTACCAGAAATCAAAGATCTAAGTTCTAAACTTTGCTCACTATTTATTCAGTAAGTTACTGCGTTTCTTAGAGTCCTACTTGGGGGTTTCCAAATAAATGAATTTGACAGCTTCTACTTACTTACTTACTTAATCACAAAGCATTACAGTAGATCATTTAGCTTTTTATAAGATCCATGCTTTGAAAGCAAAAGTGATAAATAAATTCAAAGCATTATAAAAATCTGCTGATAATAACACATTTTTCCCTCTTACTGAGTGTCCCTTATTTTGGATTATCTTTCCTTTTCTGTCATTTTCAACACATCTCCATTTCATGATGTCTTTTTAAATTAAGTTACCACCACCAGAGACTCACAAGTGCATCTCCCACAGCTCCCTCTATTAACCATCATTTCCTTGATATTTTATAAAATCTGCAAAATTAGTGTTTCCAAGCCGTGTTTATATTTGCAGCTAAGAGCAAATATTCTATGCATCTTGCCCCACCCTCCAACTTCAGGCTTCTGTCCTCCTGGTAGCTCTTCCTCTCTCTACTCACTGGCTGCAACTAGAAACACATTCTCAAATCCTTACCTATTCAATCAACATTCAGTTTGATTGCTTCCACCTCCTAAATATCCTAGAACACACATCCCTTCCTCACCACATTATACTGCTTCTGCTACGTCATAAGTTATTGTCAACTATATCAGTTATTGTTCATTATATTAGTCTTCTAGTTTCCATGCTTGTCATGCTGCCAGGGACATGAATCTGACCATATCACTCACTGGATTGAAATTCCCCCATGTCAACAGAATAATCTCCTTGGCCTAACCCACAAAGAATCTTTTAATCTAGATCTACCCTATGCCTCCAGTCTTCCTGATCTTCCCCATTCCTTAGGCACCAGTTGCATCATATTCCTGCCAGTCTTCTCGGTTTGGCTAAAAGTTTACATTTACATCTACCCACGCATGGCCACTGGTGAATTCCAGCACGTTTTAAGACTTAAATTCAAATGCCAGATAGTCTAAGAAACTCCCCTACCTCTCCATGACTACCATCTCTATTTGGTCATATGAAATAACAGTAGGAAATATTGTTTGAAAAAAAAAAAAGGGATTCATAAGTGAAAAATGAAGTTAGTATTAGAAGGGGGGAAAGAAGAAAGAAGCATGAGAAAGTAAAATCCTGTCTTAGATTCACAAGATTTTATGGCTAAAAGGGTTGTTACAGTCAATCCAGACCAAAGTTTTCTGTGGTTTTCATATAAAAAGTAAAGCTCTTTCCTTAAGATGAAGTTTGGGAAATGTGTATCTGGTTGTGTAATCCTGACTGAATAATTTGAGTGATCCTTATACAGCATTCAAGAAAGCAACTGTTACACTACTCAGCCATAAAAAGAAAAAATGAGATTCATGGAATCTGAGCTTCATAGTCTCAATTTGTCTCTTCCCACAGCCAAGTATTTCAACCTTCATGAAGAGATGAAGTTTGTCATCATTTCATATTCCAGATTCATTGCCTCTATTCAGAATTTACTGATTAAAAACAAATAGAAAAAAATTTTTTTTGTTACATAGATAATGCTGGAGTCAGGACTTTTTCTACCTGTGACCAGAATAGTGTGCATTGTACTCCATAGGTATATTTTTATCTTTCACTCCCACCTTCCTCCTTCATAGTTTCCAATGTCCATTACTGCTCTTTATGACCCCATATCTCCTTTGGTTAGCTCCACAAATAGGTGAGAACATGTGGCATTTATCTATTTTTTAGATACTGCCTTATGATAATGGCCTCCAGGTCCATCCAAGTTGCTATAAAAGGCGGTAATTCATTACTTTTCGTGGCTGATTAGTATTCCATGGTGTGTATCTATGTGTGTGTTATATGTACATACATACATATAAACACAGTTTATATAAACACAGATATGTCCCTCTGTCCTCTGTATGCTCTGTAAATTTCCCTTAGATGTAAACATTTGCTTATATTTTTTCAAGCTATTTAATTATTTGGTGGGGTGGGAACAAGACCACATAGGCATAGACAACATTTTCTTTATCTACTCCTCAGTTGATGAGCCCTTCCATATCTTTCTAACTATGAATTATGCCATGATAAACATTCATTTGCAGCTGTCTTTCTTTTATTTTTTTATAAAATGGCATTTCCTTTAGGTAGATACCCAGTAGTGGGACTGCTGGATGGAATGGTAGGTCTACTTGCTTTCTTTAAGGAATTTCCATACTGTTTTCCATAGAGGTTGTACCAGTGTACTTTTCCACCAACAGTGTGTAGGTGTTCCTTTTTGCCAAATCTGTACCAACAACTATGGTTTTTTGGCTTTATTAGAGGCCATTCTGACTGGCATAAAGTAGTATCTCAGTGTAATTAGTGATTTTGAGGATTTGTACATATCTGTAAAAACTAGCAGAAAATTTCATTGTAAGTTGGGACAACAGTTGATTTTTTTAAATCTGTTTTTTGAAAAACTGTTGTTTAAAAAGCTGAAGTATAAAAAGAAAAAGAAAAGGGAACTATTATGGCACCGTGTTGACTGTACTGCATTTCATCAATAAAAGCTTTAGAGAAAGAGGGAATTGAGCAAGGTATTTTGGCACATCTCATAATTTTAGTGCAAACTGTTACCCATCATGAGACCCAAACAGAGTGCTCTCGGAGAAGTTTCCAAACATCAAAATCTAATTTTTTAAATGAATTTTTTTCTTAAGGAATACCAGTTTTGATGCTCTAAATATGAAAATGATATTTGTACTAATAACTGATCTATATAAAGTTATGTCATAATTGACAAAAATTTCAGAGTGCATAAAATGAAAATTTTGTGTTTCTTCTCCACAGACATGTTTCAGAGATAGAGATACACTGACATGGACCAGTCTGATCCACCTTCAGTAAACCCAGACTCACTTAGTCCATTAAGCTTGGAGTGATTTTCTTTCAAGTTGAGGTCCACTTTTGCACAGGCAATTCTTATGAAAAGGTTTTATAGGTTTTTACCTGCACACTTTGCTTCTTGAAATTGATTCTGAACACACAGAGCTCCCTTGCCCCTTTTCCTTTTGGGGGGTGTTGTCAAGCTTAAAATACATACACATTTTCTGTAAGTCTCCGATGCTGAGTTACTGGCATGAAAAATGACCCTGTTACTTGGAAAGCAGTTTTCACTTACAAGTCCCCCAGGCCCTATAATGTCTAAACCTCCTGTGCCACTTTATATGACTGCCCCACCCCACAGAGGAACATGTACAGGAAAAGCAGACTTCCCTTCCCCCACACATTTCCTCAGTTTATTTACAAAACGTCTTGGAATGAGAATGAACTGCTTGTGGTTCTTGTGGCTGATTCAGAGATGGTTTCCTACAGGCAGAGGATGCCGCTCAACCGAATGACCTCTCTGTAGCTAACCCCCATGCCCCATTAGGTATTATGGGTCCCCTTCTAACTGAGCCTGGAGGGACTTGTGTTTGTGGTAGGAACTTAGTAACTAAACATCACTGTAAAGACAGATTTAAGAATGACAAGATTCATCATGGCCTATCTCTTCCACTACCAATAAAAGAAGTTGGAAATACACTTGAGATGGCTTTAGACTCCTATGGATCAACCTTCCCATCTTAAAGGATCGTTTTTCCCTTCTGGCCTCAGAAAGGATTATAAGCTGTTAATATTATATTTGAATCAAGAATACATTAAGAAAGAAAATCATCTCACACACCAACTACATGGGAGACCCCCACACACAGTCAACAATTTCTACCAGCTTACACATAGGTGGTGATGATTAATTGTCAGAAGATTTAAAGTTGTAAACATAAACATAAATCTCCCAAACAGTTCGTTTATTGACAAAAATTTCAGGGTGCATAAAATTAAAATTTTGCTCAGACGTGCTAACAAACACTGATCTGACATAGTGGTGTCTCTTGGAAACTTTGGAATATGTTTAGTGATGATCCCTAAGGTAGACAGGTCCATCCTCACCAAACATACATTCAATTTGAGTAAGTGAAAATTGAGTGCACAGAAACTATGTCTCCCCAAAGACAAAAATATTGTATGTCAACTACCCTAAATAGTTACATATGATCCATGTGGAAATGCTGGCAAGATAAAATATTACATTTTCACTATTATATCAATTTGAACTGGTAATATTGACCTCTCATGAGAAGAAATATTTCCAGAAAGCATTAAGGGAGTTTCTGAATAGCTAACATACTTTCATAATCAATGCACACTGGATCAAAAAGAAAATTGTGTTTTCTAATTGACCATAGTTGAAAAGAGATATTATAGAACTTAGGGTCCTTATTCAGGTTCTGTCCCAATGAATGTTGTTTTACTTGCTGAAGAAATGAGAAGCATGTACTTATCATCCAACATACAAATGAAAAGCAAAACTACTGTAATGAGTATTAATTTCAACGTGTAATGAGCACAAAATTACCAGTCTCTGACCTCCCAGGGTGGTATTTCAGTGAGAGTATCAGATTCAGGCATGCATACTCTATAAGTCCTTTGAGGAAATATATTCTTACTTTTCAAATGCTCAAATTTGAAGAACTTTGAAGTGAAAAACAACAAATATGCTAAAGGGAAATACAAGATCACAAAAAAGATAGGGAAAAAATCTTACCACATTTACTCATTACTACCAAATTGAAAGCTAATGACAGAAAATGTACGGCCTGCCCAGAAAATGTCATTTAACCTCTATATCTACACATGTGATTTAACCTTTGTTTTTGCCTTTCCATTTGTCTCCCCAGTGCATCCTAACGTCAGTCAAGGCTGCCAAGGAGGCTGTGCAACGTGTTCAGATTACAATGGATGTTTGTCATGTAAGCCCAGACTATTTTTTGTTCTGGAAAGAATTGGCATGAAGCAGATTGGAGTGTGTCTCTCTTCATGTCCAAGTGGATATTATGGAACTCGATATCCAGATATAAATAAGTGTACAAGTAAGTGCCTACACAAAATTGTATTTTTATCTCATCCTTGGGGACTTTCCCAAGTTGAAATGGCCTCTCATATATTGGTGATATTTGATGTTATGTGAATAAAAATGTTTATCTGATAATTGGCCTCAACCATACTTACCAAAAAAGCACTTAAGTGGTTTTTTTTTTTTTAATTATAAAAGTGAAGATTGAGAACATGACCATTACTCATTGAACTTATAGAGAATTACTGGAATCTTCATTTCCATCTGAGTTCCCATTAATATCTGAAGTTCAATAACCTGAAGAATGATTTCAGCTGTTTTGGCTTCAAGGATTCCAGTATAGCAAACAAGCATTTATTTATCAACTGGAAATCAATATCAGAAGCACTCTTGTCTAGACCCTGAAAGTCTTCTCTCTACTCTGTAATCCGAGTGGCCGTTTAAAACTTTAAATTAGGAAATATCACTTCTGTGTACAGATATCACATGCATACCTGCCTATCTCTCCAAACTTACCTCCTACTACTCTACCTCCGCCATCTAGCGCCACCCTTACTGGCCTTCTTACAAGATCTTCCTACCTCAAGCCTTGCAATGATGGTTCTTCACTGGCTGTTCTGCCACTTTGGAAAGCTCTTTGCCCACACCTTTGTGAAGCTGCCCCGCTCATTTCATTGAACATTTTGTTCATATGTCATCTTCTCAGAGAAGCATTCCATGACCCATTGTAGCCAAAATAATCAGCCTGTTCCCCTTACTAGTTATTCTCTATCTCTTTCCCCACCTTTTTCTATTGTTATTTTTTCATCCTTTTGCTGTTTTTTTCCAGAACGCCTATCACTGTGGAACTAGACCGCCTGGTTTCAAAAACCAGTGTCTCTGTGGTTCTAGACTAGTTACATAGCCATTTTGAACCTCGGTTTCCTTATCTGTGAGATGGAAATGACAGTAGTGACAATCTCATCAAATTGGTATAAAGTTTAAATGACTTAATATTATAAAGTGCTTGTAGCAATCCTGGCTTACTATAATTTGCCATATAAGGGTTGACTATTGTTCTGTTTATTGTATCTTCCCTCCCAGAATGTAAACCTAGAATGTGAAGTCTGGGCCTTATTTCTTCTGCTGTCAACCAATACCTAAAATAATGCACATTATGGACAATAAAATACTTGTTGAATAGCTCTCAAGAATAGCACAAAGGCAATATCCCAGTACATTTTATTAATGTTCAGATGAAACATTTTATTATCATTTAATAGGAGTACATTCTTGGTTTTATAAACATTCTTGGCTTAATATTTATTAACTTATTAATAAATAAAATAACTTCATAAGGCAATCAGTACAATGATTCTGAAATTAATAATAAAAATGCATAAACTAGATAATTGTAGAGGGATCTTAATTCAGTTTGGCAAAATAGTTTTGAGCCCCAAGTGTTTGACATAAAAATTTTGATAGTTAAGATAATAAAAGCAACAACTGGGAAAATGACATGAAGGCTATGCTAACCAGTTTGATGACAATATCTCCAATTGTATATCAAAATACCACACTGTACCCCATGATTGCATTGTTGCACACAGCTATGATTTAATAAAAATAATAATAATAATAAAAGCATAATTTCTGGCTTGGTGCCGGTTACAAACACTGGGGCTGGCGGGTTCAAACAATGACAACAACAACAACAAAAATAGCCAGGCATTTTGGTGGGCACCTGTAGTCCCAGCTACTTGGAAGCCTGAGGCAAGAGAATCGCTTAAGCCCAAGAGTCGCTGGGAGCTGTGACACTACGGCACTCTACCGAGGGCAACAAAGTGAGACTCTGTCTCAAAAAATAAATAAATAAATAAAAGCATAATTTCACTTTTTTTTCTTTTTCAGAATGCAAAGCTGACTGTGATACTTGTTTCAACAAAAATTTCTGCACAAAGTGTAAAAATGGATTTTACTTACACCTTGGAAAGTGCCTCGACAATTGCCCAGAAGGGCTGGAAGCCAACAACCATACCATGGAGTGTGTCAGTATTGGTAAGGAAAACCGGAAGGAATGTGAATGGATGATAATGTCAGGCTCCACAGCGGTGCTTACCGGAGTCCTATTTCACGTGAACCTAGAGGACTGTCTCTTAAAGACTCTTTTCATCCTTTTTACAAAGATACAATCTTAAGGTGCTCCAACAGCCTCATCTGCCCCTTACCATGGGGCAATTCAACACCCAGTGGGTGCTCCATTATTTCTTAGGAACTGTTGATAATTGTTTCAATTCTGATCATTATACATTTATTTTGCATCATTATTGAATGAAATTTTATTTATAGTAGAAGGTTATAGATATATATACACATGTATGTGTGTAAGTGTGTGTATGTATGCATGTATAATGTCTTGAACTAAATTTTCACATTAGGGCAAGAGTTCTATAGAAAAGCTAGGTTTAATTTCAACTAGTGACCAAAATTATTTTCCAGAGGGGGCAAATGTAGTCTACTGATACAATCCATTCATGCTCGATAGATGAATCAAAAACCTAGAGAAACGAAATTGATCCAGTTTAAAATCTCACTTTTCTCTCTCACACCACTTTGCTGAAATGTTCTGCTTCAAGAGGCATTCAGAAATAAGAAAGAGAGGACTGTGGACTTACTCAAACTGACAGAATGAGTCAGTCCCAGGGTCTGATTAATTGCAGGCTGAGTTTCGGTAGGGGGAGGTCCCTCAGACAAGTTATTTGTCTAAATAACAGATCACTGTCAGGCTATATTTTCCCTCTCTAAAATGTTGTGCAGCTACCACAGCTACAAGTTTGATGAACACTTGGGGAGCAGATGCTAAACCAAATGGGAAAACAGCCTACAAAATCTCAAAATCCCCTGGGCAAGAGCTCCAAGAACCTTTGATGCTGCTGTGATGTTGGCATACGCACACAAATGCCCTCCTGATTCAGTACAAGATAGTCTCCAGATCTCCCCTGAGGTCCCCACAGTACAGATCCCATTAGAATCTAAAATGCCAGAGTAATAACTCTCAAGTGGTGGTTTAACCATTTCGGGTCTACCAGAACTTTTTTATTCCTAAACAAAGTTTGTGGTAGTATGAAATAAGTAGATGGTATTTTAAAGATAATTTCAGAAGTTATCTGGAAAACAACAGTCCTGAACTACTTCATGGCTCATTTTTTGTTAAATCTTTTCTTCGGTAGTCATAAAAACACAGGGAAAAAAATTCTTAGGAATAGTGTAAAGAGTACTAGAGAAAGCACTTGAAGTTCCTGTCCTTATAGGTCCTGAGGGCTGATGATTAAAGGTAATAAGTTCCAAACAGTGGGAAAAAGAGGAAACATTTCTGTGAAATATTCGAGGACAGAAATTCAGGATGAGTTGCAGAAAGTTTGTGGGATTTCACTATGGAGGTAAAAGGGCACATATTTAGATGTTTTTAATTGTTAAAGCTGTAGCATTCAGCCCTTGGAAGACTAGGAAGTCTAGGAAGGATATTTATCTTAAATTTATTAATGCTTTTCTATAGGGCAAGCATTTAATACTTGATGCTATTGAATTAGCCTTTAATGCTTACACAATTTATTATTTGGGAATAGGGTTGAGCAGTTTAAGGGCAGTTTACTGAATCCAGATCCTGAAGTCTCTCATCATGTGGCCCCTGCCCTAGAAACACCACCCTTGCCATTCCTGCAGGCTTGCCTCAGAATTCCAGAAAAAAGGATTACCTGCTTCCTTGTCATGGAAAAATAGTAAAGCCTATCCTTTTAATGAATATGAAAACTAGGATCCAGAGAGCTGAAATGAGCCCCAAGGAAATATTCTAAGTTACTGTCAATGCTGTAATCAGTACCTTGACTTCATTCAGCTCACCACTACTCACCCAACAGGTTAAAGAATATCTCTTTCTCTTTGCTAAAGCCTACACCATATTTATCTTCCCTACCTATATTTTAAAGGAAAGATCATAAACTGACACTACCCTGATATTGAGCTGATATAAAGACTTACCTTACAACATATCTCCCCTTGAGTTTGCAGGTTAAACTAAACAGAATCATCCATTGAACCCTATTTTATAAGAGAACATATTCTTTGCACTGTATCCTTTAGATATTTGCTTCCTTTCTGCACTGTTATTTTATCTTCTTTGTTGCTTCTCTGGCTGAGCAAACTATTCACATAGTCACAGAAGAAAGAGGAACCACTCCAAGTAGAAGGAACACAGAAGTTGGGTAGCTGGTAGTTCTGTTTTTTCTTATTTCCCTCTTAGCCACCTCTTAACCAAGTCATGCCCCAGTTTTAAATTTTTAATTAAATGACCTGAATACAACTTAAATAGCACTCTTTTAGTTGTCTTTAGTATTCTTTCCAAAGTTTCTATTTTTTTCTGGAAATGTTATTTGAATAGGTTTGTTCTACAGTATTTCTCTAAGAAAAATTCACTGACTCTAATGGCTTTCTAACTATCTGGTCTTGTTAGAGTTTTTTATTATTTAAACCAGTGGTTCTCAACTTTCCTAATGCCATGACCCTTTAATACAGTTCCTCGATTTTAATTGCACAAACTGGGCCTCCATTTTCCTTTCATCTTGCACCTCAGAATAATCTTTCATCTTTGGCATGGTAACTTTTCAGGGACTACAAGCCTCCAACACAATACATGGCTACTTTTTCTATTTTTAGTAGAGTCAAGCTTTTGCTCTACTCCGGCTGGCCTCAAACTCCTGAGCTCAAGCAATCTATCCACCTCTGCCTCTCAGAGTGCTGGGATTACAGGTGTGAGCCACTGTACCTGGCACTATTTGAAGGTTATTGATTCAACAGGGAAGAATATCATTTTAAATCAGATGAATTATTGGTACAGATGCTGGAATGGATCTTCATGTATAGGTGATGCCTAGACTAAGAAGCTTATCCTAGAGCTTTAACTGTAGTGGACAATGGAGTTCAGCACCACACCACACAAAGTTTTACTCTTAGAGTCTTCCTGTACTCCAGGAGACAAGCTCCTAATAAGATAAGAGTGAAGACAAATGCTGTCCTGGTATTTCCAACCCTGAGGCCTGATTGTACATCTATCACTTCAGACTTAAAGAACAAATTTTAAAAGACGAGATTGCATTTCTTCTGGGGAGGAGCAAGATGGTGACTGAATAACAGCTTCCTTGCAACTAGGCACAGTAAGACTGGGGAGAGAAGACTTCAGGCATCTCTGGCTGGTGAAATCTGCCCAGAAACATTCCTTTGGGGACACAGAGAGTCAGCAAGAGACTTCTGGACCCCATGAGCAGGACAGAAGCAGTGGAGAACTGGAAAGTGGTTGCGTGTGTTCGTTCAGTCCAATCCTGCTGGCAGCTGACTCATCAAAACCCTAAGCCAGAGGCATGGCAACTTAAAGAGCAAGAGAAAGTGAAGGGAAAATTAGGGCAAGGAAACAGATAAAAGAAAATGCTCATGAGGAAGCGATAGCAGAAAAATCATGGCAATATGAAATACAAGTCCAGAGCAACCTTCACAAGGGACCATGAGGTAGCTACTGCATAGGATTCCACCTATAAAGCAATGTTAGAAGTAACAGAAAGGAAATTTAGAATACAGAGGATGAAAACAATGAAGGGAATGACGGAAACAATGAAGGAAACTGCTGATAAAGTGCAAAATAACCAAAAGGAACTACAAAAATAGGATCAAATAAGAGATGAACAATATGAAGAATATAGAAAGGATATAGCAGAGCTGAAGGAACTGAAGCAATTAGGGAACTTAAAGATGCAATAGAAAGTATCAACAGATTAGACCATGCAGAGGAAAGAATCTCAGAGGTAGAGAATAAAGCTCTTGAGGTAACTCAGATAGTTAAAGAGGCAGAAAAAGGAGAGAGAAAGCAGAATGTTCACTGACAGAATTATGGGACTTTATGAAGTGTTCAAACATACGAGTTATAGGTATCCCAGAAGGGGAAGAAGAATGCCACAGAGGAATGGAAACCATACTAGAAAATATTATAAATGAAAATTTCCCAAATATCACCAAAGATTCTGACATACTCCTTTCAGAGGGATATCAGCCCCCAGGTTGCCTCAACTCTAACCAAGCTTCTCCAAGACATATTGTGATGAACCTGTCCAAAGTCAAGACAAAGGAAAAGATTCTGCAAGCTACTAGGAGAAAGCACCAGTTGACCTACAGGGCCAAATCCATCAGGGTGACTGCAGACTTCTCTAATGAAACTTTTCAAGCAAGAAGACAATGGTCCTCTATCTTTAATCTACTTAAACAGAACAATTTCCAGCCTAGAATTCTATATCCTACTAAGCTAAGCTTTAAAATTGACCGAGAAATCAAATCATTTACTGATATGCAAACATTAAGGAAATTCACCGCAACAAGACCAGCTCTACAGGAAATGCTTCAACATGTTCTACACACCGACCATTACAATGGATCAACAGCAAAGAAAGAACTCAGAAATTAAAGAACAGAACCTAACTTCTAAAAGTAAAATTTCTAGTAACCTCAATCAGAAGTGATAAAGGGGAAATAACAACCAATGCCACAGAGATACAAGAGATCATCTCTGAATACTACCAGAAACTCTGTGCCCAGAAACTTGACAATGTGAAGGAAATGTAACAATATTTGAAATCACACCCTCTCCCTAGTCTTAGCCAGGAAGAAATAGAGCTCCTGAACAGACCAATTTCAAGTGAGATTGAAGAAATAATAAAAAATCTTCCAACAAAAAAATGCCCTGGTCCAGATGGCTTCACACCAAAATTCTATCAAACCTTCAAAGAAAATCTTATTCCTGTACTGCAGAAATTATTCCAAAAAATTGAGGTGGAAGGAATCTCCCCCAACATGTTCTACAAAGCAAACATCACCCTGATACCAAAACCAGGAAAGCGCCCAACTAAAAAGGTGAATTTCAGACCAACTTCACTAATGAATATAGATGCAAAAATCCTCAACAAAATCCTAGGCAATAGATTACAGCTTATCATCAAAAGGTCATACATCATGATCAGGTAGGTTTCATCCCAGGAATGCAAGGCTGGTTTAACATATGCAAATTCATAAATGTTATTCACCATATCAACAGAAGCAAAAACAAAGACCATATGATCCTCTCAATAGATGAGGAAAAGCATTTGATAAAATCCAGCATTCTGTTCTAATTAGAACACTGAGGAGTATAGGCATAGGTGGCACTTTTTTTACACTGATGGAAGCTATCTATGAGAAACCCACTGCTAATATTTTACTACATGGTGTAAAACTGAAAGCTTTTCCTCTTAGACTGGAACCAGACAAGGTCATCCTCTGTCACCATTACTCTTCAACATAGTGCTGGAAATTCTAGCCAATACAATTAGGCAAGACAAGGAAATAAAGGACATCCAAATGGGAGCAGAGGAGGTCAAACTCTCCCCCTTTGCTGATGATATGATCTTATAATTAGAGAACCCCAAAGACTCAACCACAAGACTCCTGCAAGTCATCAAAAAATATAGTAATGTCTCAGGATATAAAATCAATGTCCATGAGTCAGTAGCGTTTGTATATGCCAAAAACAGCCAAAATGAGAGGCTAATTAAGGACACAACTCCCTTCACCATAGCATCAAAGAAAATGAAATACCTAGGAATATACCTAACAAAAGAGGTGAAGAACCTCTATAAAGAAAATTATGAGACCCTAAAAAAGGAAGTAGCAGAGTATATTAACAAATGAAAGAACATACGTCATGGCTGGGAAGAATCAATATTGTTAAAATATCTATACTTCCCAACGCAATCTACCTATTCAATGCCATCCCTATTAAAATACCAACATCATACTTTCAAGACTTGGAAAAAATGATTCTGCGTTTTGTATGGAACCGGAAAAAAACCCATATAGCTAAGGCAGTTCTTAGTAATAAAAACAAAGCCAGGGCATCAACGTACCAGATTTTATGCTGTACTACAAAGCTATGGTGGTCAAGACAGCATAGTACTGGCACAAAAATAGAGACATAGACATTTGGAATCTAATATAAAACCAGGAAATGAAACTAACATCTTACAACCACCTAATTTTAGATAAACAAAACAAGAATACACACTGGGGGAAAGACTCCTTATTCAATAAATGGTGCTAGGAGAACTGGATATCCACATGTAAACGACTGAAACTGGACCCACACCTCTCTCTACTCACAAAAATTGATTCAAGATGGATAAAGGACTTAAATTTAAGTCATGAAACAATAAAAATCCTCAAAGAAAGCATAGGAAAAACAATGGAAGATATTGGCTTGGGAAAAGACTTCATGAAGAAGACAATTGATATTCATTTACATGATGAAGAAATCACTTAATGACATATATTTCTCAGAATATGTTCCCATCATTGAACAATGCATTACTATATTTAAAACTGTAACCCTTCCTAAGGAGGGTGGGGCCTCAGTGTGTGACACACCTTCTGGGGGCAAGACACAATTGTAAAGGGACTTTACCTAACAAATGCAATCAATGTAACCTGGTTTCTTGTACACTCAGTGAATCCCCAACAATAAAAAAAAAAAAAGAAAATATAGTTCCTCATGTTTTGGTGACCCCAACCATAAAATTATTTTCATTGCTACTTCATAACTGTAATTTTACTATTGTTATGTTATGTTATGAATTGTAATGTAAACATCTAATATGCAGGATGTATTTTCATTGTTACAAAGGGGTCACAAGCCACAGGTTGAGTACCACTGATCTAAACTCATTAGTTTTGAGTATATTCCCTCCTCCAGTGGAATTATCTAAGACTGTCCTTGGAATTCCATTTTTAGAACAATTCATCTTCTAAATACAGACTAACCATTATCTATGCTGTTGCTTTTTAAATGTATTTTTCTGAAGTCTAAGTATACATTTGCCTAGACTTTTGCTGTTAAAGAAAGGCACCAAAGTTCTGGTCACTGCCACATAAGATATTTTTTTCCTAATTTAGCTCTCTTAATTCTGGTAAATAAATATTGAAGAAAGTAACAGCTTGCAAACTTATTGCCCTCTTCCCATTTGATCTCTTGAAGGTGTTTTTATTTCTATGTGCTAAAGATCCAATAGTTTTTAATGGTTAATAGCATGGGATTTGGGGAGGTAAGGCCCATAACTAGCAAGAGATTATAGTATTATGAAGTGACTTATTTGTTCTATTCTTTAATCAAAGTTGTATTGGTATAACTGAGCATGAAACTGTTTTGAAATGGTTCAAGAAAGCTCATTTAATTTCACAGAAACTTAAATTCACTTTAACTAATGGCTAACCCATTTAGCTCTAGGTTGCATTCAAGTAAAATGAAAGTGACTGAAAAAGCCTGCGAAAAATGAGTGACAAATGGATTTAAATTTCCAAAGCATTTAGGTTATCTTTCTCCGCATTGTGATGAGAATATTATGCTCGAAAACGAGAATTCAGTAACCAGAAAGCAGCAAAAGAGGTTACTGGAAACTTGTTTCTGTGCAAAGAGTTTCTTATATCATCTGAAAGAGCTATGGACGGCCAGCTGTTTCAGGTATACGTTAAGAAATTTTATGGACACCAATATAAGAATAGCAACTTTCAGATGTTATAAGACCTGAAAACGCTATAATTGAAGAGACTGACACATACAAGGAAAGGATAGAAATTTACAAAAGAAGCTTCAGAAAAAGTACATCAGTTCATCTTACAAATCAGTCAAGTTAATTTTAGAATCAGTTATCAGATGAAAGGGACCCAAACGTCACCAAAATAGATGTTGTTATACCAGCCCGACAGTTGTTAAGTGCCCGACAGCACATGAAGTAGAAAAGGCAATGAATCAGAGGCCGAAGACCTGGCTTTGTTTTCTACTCAACAACTCTCTAGCAAAGAGGTTCTCAAAGATGAGCTCAGTACCTGCAAATAAGCATCATCTACATGTTAGAAAGACAAATTCACAGCCCCACCCCAAGGCAACCTAATCGTAAACCCCAGGAGTGAGGCCCAGCATCTCTTGTTTCAGCAAGCCCTCCAGGTGATTCTGATGCATGCCAAAGGTTGAAAACCAGTACATAATAACAATTCTATCATCTTCTGGTCAGGATCAATCAATACTTGCAGAGGTATTCTAGAAATTATTTTAAAAAGGTCAATTGTGAGTAATTATATTAGTGCCTGAGTTAATCAAATCTAATGCAAAAAATGAGTTTACCTGATAATGTGAATACTAAAAAAGTGAAAATAATTCATTCCGACCTTTCTCATTTTCTTTATCTTATATTGAAATCATCTCACGCACCTTTTAGGTACGAGATTTCTGCTCAGAAGCTGGGCAAGTACTGATAGAAACAAACTTTTTTTCCCCCTTAACAGCAATGAAAGGGATTGAGAGCCCACTGAAGCTGTTTTCTGCTGTTCTGTTTCAGTGCACTGTGAGGCCAGTGAATGGAGTCCTTGGAGTCCATGCACCAAGAAAGGAAAAACGTGTGGCTTCAAAAGAGGGACTGAAACACGGGTCCGAGAAATAATACAGCATCCTTCAGCAAAGGGTAACCTGTGTCCCCCCACAGCTGAGACAAGAAAGTGCACAGTGCAAAGGAAGAAGTGTCAGAAAGGAGAACGAGGTATGATCATCACGACAAAATGTGCTCGTGTGAATCGTAACTTGATGCATATTTATTTATATACTTTAGGGAAATCCTTGGTATTATTTCTCATGTCTAAAACCTTAAAATGTGTACCAAACACATTTGGTGGCTATCAATTACTGTACATAGATACAGTATTCTATAGGAATTCTAGAACATGAGCCTATCAGAACTTTAAACTGCCGAAGAAGTACGCTAATTGAATCTTGATTAATGAGGCTGTATTGTTAGCATTTGAGCCATTGTCTTTAATATAATCCACATTATATTAAAGTGGGTTATATTTAATCCACTGGTTCCTAAAACGCTTTGGAAAGTCTCAGAGAGCCAAAGTCTAATGCTACTTAGTACAAAAACCACCTTCAACTATTCCCTTCCTCATTATCTACATACGAAAGTGATGCTGTTAGGTTGTATGTTTTTGTAGCTAAACATATATTATTAATACTAATTTCACATTTAAATTAAATGACCCAGGCCACATTTCATGAATATAGCTCAACCATCCATGTTATTGTGTACCCCAATATTTTTCATATTATAGCAATTTTGTAGATGAGATCACAACCTACTATATCAGTATTAACTGTGTCAGTGCTTGTTCTGAACTCTCCTGAGGGCCAGGAAGAAATATACCATTTAGTATAATGCTTGAGGGTGAATGGACTTCCATTTAGAAGCCCCACAGTTGATGACTTTTAAAATACCATCTTATCATTTTTCTCACTAATGTTCTCAGCACTACTGCCTTCAAATATGTTGTATATTTTAGACAACTATTGGTAGTTATCTGGCGAGCCCATAAATGATTCTCTCCATTAACTGCAGCTTGAAAGGAGTTTTGTTGTCTCTGTGGTTGAACTTCCTTAGCTTATTCCATTTATTTATTATTACAGTCTTACTTTATGGCCATACATGTGCTAAGCTCTAGGGAGTCACAGCTGACTAGGGTACTATCTCTATTGTGAAAGTACTCTCAGTACTTACAACTAAGGTACTCTTAGTGGATGGTTGAGATGGGTAAACAGACAGTCACAACATCATAGTGTGTTAGCCCATTTGAGTTGCTATAAAGGAGTGCTCTAGGCGTGGTAATTTATGTAGAAAATGGTTTATATGGCTCATGATTCTGCTGGCTATAAGAGTAGACTTCTGTCGAAAGCCTCAGGCTGCTTCCACTCAAGATGGACGGTAAAGGGGAGCTGAGGTTTGCAGAGATCACATGGTGACACAGCCAGGAGGTGTCAGGCTATTTTTAACCACTAGCTCTCCTGGGAACCAACAGAGTGAGAACTCACTACCTTGAGGATGATACCAAGCCATTTGTGAAGAATATGTCTCCATGGCATAAACACCTCTGACTAGGCCCCACCTCTGTCTGACTAGGCCCCTGACTAGGCCCCATGCAGGGGATGAAATTTCAACATGGGGTTTGGAGGGAAATTACAGACATCTGAATTACATTCAGAGGACAGGGTGCAAACCTGAACCTTACTCATATGTTTGATCACCTGTTCTTTGCAAAGTGTCTTTCACTATAATAATGGACCTTTAATTATTGTCCATTATAAAAATGTATGAAGCCTGTGTTAGCATTATAATCATGTAGTTAATGTGATAAAATTCTCAAAAATATGGATTATTTTAAAGAGCACTTCAAACCTTTGTAAATTTTTAAGAGGTTTTAGTTAAAATTTAGTTTAAGGAATGGAAATTGGCTAATGAAAAAATGTCTTTCTGGCATTTGTCACCAATTAATTTAAAACATTTTAGAGTTTGAAAGTTGGATTTAGAAGTCAAATATTTCATCACTCTGCTCGGTGGTATGCTCACCTAGCCGTACATTTACTTATGTTTACTAAATTTCCTTAAAATGTAATGACTTACAGGTGGTCTTTGTTTGTATCATTCTTAAAACAAAGATTCTGCATTACTAATCAGTATTCAATCAACTTAGTTTTTAAAACATAAGTAAAGAAAAGCTTATCCAATAGTAAAACTAAATTAATGAAACTAATTACATTTTATTACTCTTGAGAATGTGGCCTTCTACTATAGTATATTTTATTGGCACTTAAACATTATCATTGAAAAATGTCCATTCTTAAAAGAATATCAGTTCTTAAATAATGCCACCAGAAGTTTGAAAGAGTAGCCTGTAACATATGTACAAGTTTCTGTTTGATTGTTTTCCCTACCCTCCAAGGATACAGTGGTATTTTACATTTTTTTTTTTTTTTTTTGAGACAGAGCCTCAAGCTGTCCCCCTGGGTAGAGTGTCGTGGCATTACAGCTCACAGCAACCTCCAACTCCTGGGCTCAAGCGAGTCTCCTGCCTCCGCCTCCCAAGTAGCTGGGACCACAGGCGCCCGCCACAACGCCCGGCTATTTTTTGGTTACAGGCGTCATTGTTGTTTGGCGGGTCCGGGCTGGGGATTCGAACCCGCCACCTTAGGTGTACGTGGCTGGCGCCTTAGCCGGTTGAGCTAGAGGCGCCGAGCCGGTATTTTACATTTACAAGAGAACTTTCCGCTCGGCGCCTCTAGCTCAACCGGCTAAGGTGCCAGCCACATACACCAAAGCTGGCAGGTTCGAATCCAGCCTGGGCTTGCCAAACAACAATGACAACTACAACCAAAAAATAGCTGGGCTTTGTAGCGGGTGCCTGTAGTCCCAGCTACTTGGGAGGCTGAAGCATTAGAATCGCTTCAGCCCAGGAGTTGGAGGTTGCTGTGAGCTGTGATGCCACAACACTCTACCCAGGGGGACAGCTTGAGGCTCTGTCTCAAAAAAAAAAAAAGAGAACTTTGTACAATTAGAAAAATGTAGATGTTTTAGACCAACAAGAAATAATATTTATAATTAAAATTCCAGATTTAGCACCATTTTTATTTACTTTTCATTTATCTTCCAATGTGTTTGTCAAAAAGTTTTCTCAAGTAGCCTAGAAACTTAAGGCAGGAAATAATACACTTCTCCCTTCATTTTTTTTAATTTCTTTAATGGTTTTCTTAACATCTCACAAAGTTTACTCATCAAATATCCTATCTGGACACAAACCAAATAGAAAAGTAATTATGACCTATGGATATCTCCCTATGGTCACTATCCTGAGCACACCAAATAATCACACCAAAATAATAACATTACCTGGAGTGCTCATGTAGCCTGTGATATATACTTATCTGTGTACAATAATATATGATAAAATATATTTTATGAATATTTAAAATTACTCTTTGTCTTGAATTTGTAATGTAAGTGGTAAGAACCACACATACAGAGAGAAGGAAGTATATTATCAAACAAAATGAAGCAGAAGACTTTGGTTTCTCCTTACATTTTTCTATATGAGTCAGTTTTTCTTGTTTTAAGTCAGGAAAGCATTAGACACATTTAAGTAACTTTAATGATAAACACAAAAAAAGACTAAAGACATGATTTCTATAGCTATTATTTGAGTTGCTCCTAAATGCTTATCAATTCATAATATAAGAAGATTCTTTTAGGTTGACTGATTGAAAATTTCTCAATGAGAAAGCTAAAAGATAAGATTTATTTTACACAATTTTGCCAGAAAATTTTGAATTTACACTTACAGTTATGCCTAAAAGGTTAACAATAGGCAGAGGTGGTTAACTCATCATTGGAAAAGGTATGGAGCATGTGTTCAGGATTTTCTCAGCTGTGTTGTAATTGCCAAAGACAAAGTCTCCAGGGAAGAATGATGAGATCCAGAAATGACTTTCCCAATGTACACAAAGAAGAAGCTTAATAGAAGGACATAGTGTTTAGTAACAAAATGGATTTTTCTAGTCATGAGATGCCTTTTAATATGTATGTGTTGGAAAAATAGGTTGTAAAATCTTACACAAACATAGTTTTCTTTACTGCCATTAGGCGTAGAGCAGGAAAAAAAATGAATCTGAGGAGATAAATGTAATTGCTGCAACCCCAACTCTAAATTTTTACCTGGTGTACTATTTATTTACACAATTTAGGATTATTTTCCTTTACCTGTCATATTACCTTTTAATCAATCTTAACTTCTTCATCAGTTGCGAGCTTTAATATGAGAAATCATTAGCATTACAATTTTTTCTGGCTTGAATCTACCTCAAGAAACTATATATTCAAATTGTGGACAACATATATTTTAAGAGATGATACAGGCTAAAATGTAGACTAATCTAACGTGGATTAAAACAACTTTTGAAGTAGAAGTAAACAAGGAGAAAATGTGCTGTCCGGGGTTGTCAATTTGTATGTGTTGATTCAATTTATATTTAGTGAATGTTTTGATCTACTGGGTGTAACCATCTCAGATAAGAAGAAGTGAAAGAGTACCCGGGACATGTGTGTGTGATTTCATCTAATCCAAAATGGTTTGTGTGTGTGTAGTAGCAGGAGAGTGAACAAATACATTTCTTGTTCATTAATACCTTCCTCTCACTAACTGAAGAGAATTTCCAATAGATGGTGTTTAAGGTAGTTCACAAAGAATGAAAGAAATTTGATTCTTTGGTTAAATTCTTGGAGAAGATTTTCATTCATTACTGGTAGGATATGCTCTTGGGATAGAAAGGAGAGAGAAGAGGAGACTCAAAGAAATGAGGTTGAAGTCTCGGTACAAATGAGCTAGCATCCATTACACCAGAGAAACGAAAAAGAAATCTTTAAAATAGAAAGAAATAAAATGTTCAGAGATGCTCCAGGGAAGAACCAAGCGTGGGAGTCATTACATCAGTGCACTAATCTAATATGTTCTAGGTTGGCTCATGTGCCTTGTCTATAAAAGAGAAAATGTCTCACTTGTTAACTTACAGATTGTTAATCATGCTCTCAAGTACAAGTGTGCCTTATGTTTATTATGAATACAAAATTTAAAATTGCAGCAAGATCAATTTTTAAAACTCTAACAAAAAAATGATAATGAGTCTGCTTTGTCTAGGTTTTCCCCTCTGTCCTTTAAAAATCTTTATGACTACTCCAGCGCCATATATTTGAGTTCTACTGAAGCGTTTATATTAAATATTAATTCAAATTCAAAACAAGATATTCAGCCAAGATTCTCAAAACAGTCCATCACAATCCAAATAAATGGATTTTTTAACTCAAAACCGTGGCTGCCAACTGGCTTTTGAGATGATGTCTGCCCACGTTCACCTCATGAATTGCAGCTGGCCAAAATACACTCATCCTGTTAGGCACTGGAGGGTAGGAGCTCTCTCTACACCCACCAGTAAACCGGCCTCGTGACATAGGTCAGAGAACATCAGCAAAGTAAGAGATGAGACAATAATGGCACTAGAGATTGTAGTTCTTGGCTGGGACAACTTCACTCCCCAGGAGACATTATTATCTGATAATAGCACCATGGATAAACTTTGATGGAAACTCAAAACTCTCTGTCTTCCTTCTTGAGCCCTGGTCATTCTTTACGCAAATGCTTGTTCATATTCTGGAGAGGACCGGTAGCCACCAGGGAAAACCCATGCATGGCAGGAAGCCTTCCTAACAAGGGCAAAAGGGTGGCACAAAGGGGGAGATTTTGCTCCCCATTATAAAGGTAATAGTTAATGTTACTGAAATTTAGTATTTTTAAAAAATATTCCAGTGCCACACAAAAATATTCAACTATATTTAAAACCTCCAAGAAAGGTAATCCATTGCAGTAAATAACAACTTTCCTTCTTAGGGACATAATCCTTAATGGAAATATATGTGTTTTCCCTCTTAAAGGATAAGCCAATATTTTATTTAATGTCTTCAGTGGACAGGGCGGCCAGTTGTTGCACTGCTGTTTCTGTTTCCCTTTCCCAAAATTAATTCTGTGGCTGAAATCCTTTCTTGTTTTGTAAGACTCTCCTTTCTGTTAAGTTGAACTGTATGCAGTTACTTTCTTTGTAGGTCATAAATAGTCTGTATGAGCAGTTTCATATGGCTGAACCTGAAACTTTAAAATGTTTTTCTCTCTAAATTTTTCAAGTATTAGAACCACTTGGAATGTGGTTGTTAAGGATTGAGAGATTATAGTTTGTGTATGCTGCAAACTATTTTAATAATCATAGGCGTATAATTGTCTTTAAAAGAAGGTAGGCACTACTAATCTATAAAGACCCCTATAAAGACTCGCAGGTATAGTGGTTCATGCCTGTAATCCTAGCACTCTGGGAGGCTGAGGCAGGTGGATTGCTTGAGTTCAGGAATTTGAGACCAGCCTGAACAAGAATGAGACTCATCTCTATTAAAAACTAGCCAAGAGTTATGGCTACTACAGTCTACAGTTATGTCTACTACAGTCCCAGCTACTGGAGAAGCTGAGCCAAGAGGATCGCTGAAGCCCAAGAGTTTGAGGTTGCTATGAGCTATGATTATGCCATGGCATTCTACCCAGGATGACAGTGAGACTCTGTCTCAAAAAAAAAAAAAAATCCTCATAAAAGCATGTTTCATCTTCAAATCTTTTTTAGTCATGTTCAAATATTCCCCTATTCCCTGTCTTTATATGATTGTCATTTTTCTCCTTAGCTACATTACTCATCTTACTCCTTTTTTGTTTCCTTCCCACCAACACCAAAGCATCAAATCATCTTGTAAATCCAGGGCCCATGTGTCAGAATTTATTATCTATACAGATAAAAACGCTGGCATATGTTCTCAGTGACAGGCCCCAACCACTTACTGTTTCCTCTGATGTTAACATTACAATGGCAAGATCTTTGTGAGGATTCTCTGGCGCTCAGGTTTGTGGGTTGAAGATCAAACCAAGATCCTTTATATGTATAATTTAACTCCCCTGTGTCATAATGAAGCAGTAGGATCACAGCTAGCACCTGAATAGATGTAGAAAACTTTTAATGACAGTTACTCAGTGTCTTGCCTCTAACTCATCTTTCCATCCTACTGTATATTCTTAAACTTCTCAATGTTAAAGAGAAAGCTCTGCAGAAAATAAGAAAGACTTTATCATTGCAATCCTAGGTATGATATCATTGTTCTCACAACTCAACCAGCAGGTATTACCTCTTTATTAAAAAGACCAAGTTTATATCATCCATTTTTGTCCTAAGATTTTTTGAGACGTTATTAATGTTGGTCAAAATACATGGTGGGTGTTCTCCATGACAGGAAATTCTTAAGTGTCACTGTTACTGATGTTGCCCCTTCTTACCTGTCGTGGTAAAAAATTATTTGAAGCATCTCTATTCTAACATGAACTTTATAATAAATGTTCCTTGCAATGCCTACATTCTCTGAGAATTTTTTTGTGATGCTTTTAGATATCTAACTCTTTGACCCACCAGTACCTGTTGCATAACACACCTGATCAGTTTATTGAATAGGATAACACCTGTACTGTACAAATCACCCCTCAACCTCTAAGCAAGCAATGATCTTACCATTGTTTAGATTCGGTACATGACTGTCATTTCAATACTTTGTACTGAATAGCAAATAAGTGGCTCCCTACGAAAGTTCAGAGACAGAATTAGTTATGTCCATCATTTTACTTTTAAGAAACAATGACAACAGCATCTTTTCTGATTCACCTGTGTAAGTTTCAACTTGCCGGCGTATCACTATTGTGATGAGGGCTTCAATTCTTTCTGTCCACACAGATTTTATGTTTCTTGATTTTTGTGTATCTCAAAACCTTGAAACATAACTTCAAAGCATAGGGGCTTAAAAACACCATTTATTTAGCAATCTGTACATGGGCAATTTAGGCTGAGCTCCATGGGGCAATCTTGGCCTTGGCTGGGCTCCCTCACCTGGCTGGGTGGCTGAACAGAGAGGAAGCCACCATATTCCAGTCATCATCGAGGTGGCAGAAAGTGCTACAGCCTTCCAAGCAGAAGAGGAAAAGTGGTTCTTCTTGAGGCTAGACATAGAACCTGGCACAGTTTTATTTTCACCATATAGTCACAAGCCCAGTCCTGATTCAAGAGTTGAAGAAATAGATTTCCCCTCGGACAGGAGAACTGCCAACTTACCTTGCAAGGTGGCATGCATAGGTTTTTCTCAAGATTGTAGCAGGACAAACATGGTTGCTCATTCATTAAGCAATCTCTTACTGTCTATAACACTGTCTCTTCCTTTATAAAAACGCGGTCAATTGTTGTTATAGGAGATGATGCATAGGGTATTATTTCTATTGTATTTTCCAATTGAAAAGAAGCAGAATAAAAAGAATAAATAAAATTCCAGGCCAAGATAACTTCATACATTCAACAAACATTTATTAAAGCACCAGCTTTGTGCTAGGCACTCTTTTTTTTTTTTTTTTTTTTTTTTGCAGTTTTTGGCCAGGGCTGGGTTTGAGCCCACCACCTCAGGCATATGGGACAGGGACCCTACTCCTTTGACCCACAGGGGCTGCCCCATGCTAAGCACTCTTAACTGCTAAGGATATAGCAGAGCCAAAAAAAAAAAAAAAGACAAAGTCCCTGTCATTGTGTATTTCTAGATATTATAAATATAGAATATAAATATTCTGAATGTCAGCATCATGGCTTGCGTCGGCCCATAAAGTAGTAACCATCAGTGATCAGCTCACTTGTGAGCATGTACCCATGTCAACAGTTTTCATCTTTGCAATTCGTACCACCAGTAGCTGTAACTGCAGTCTTCGTCAGAGCTTGCTGACACATTACAAACACATTTGTTTATGCTGGCAAAAAAAAAATCTCCCTGCTTATATTTTGTTTTAGTCTCAAGGCAAATATACATATTTTTTTCTGTGACCACCATATTGATTTGCTAATATGTGTTTGTAAGATGGCTAAGTAGGGTTAAAGACACAGCCAGTGGCTGTGGAACAGAGCTGAGTTAACGGGCCCTTTGGAAAAATGACCCCAAGACCTTGGCTTTCTTTGCAGCCTGTTCTAGCCAACTTAGATCCCTGCCAATTAGGAGGGTTCCCTAGAGAGAGCCTCCAAGAGTATCAGCATAAATTTAAATTCTGGACCCCCAAATATAGTTTCCAAAAGAGCCTTCTTGTGCTTTGCTAATTACAAAGTAAACATTTCTGGGCAAAGAGACACTCCCTCCTTTCATGCTCCTGTTTCTCCTTCCCACCTCCCCAATGCACTCACTCCCTGAAACTGCTGGGGTAGCTGAAACCTCTTTGGCACAGGAGATAACCAGCATTTAAAGGCACAAAAGAATTATTCTTTCCATAGATCATTATCTTGTTTTCTTTTTGTGTATTTCAGCAACTTCTTCACAGTACTGTTTGCAGCCTAACTTTGTACATGTTGTAGCGCACAGAAAGGACTAACTAATACCTTGTCCCTAGGCCTCTTAAGAGGTGTGGCCAAGCAAATAGAATCGGGTTGCAATGAAATTCTGTGACATCATTGAAACAGAAACCTTCTCAAACTTGTTTATATTAAAACCACATCTTTTTACATCACAAATGGGAATGCACCATTCAATTGGTTTAATCTTTGTGCATTCCTGTCAAATGGAATATAGTATATGTTTTTTGTACTAATAGGCAAATCTTTTTTGTTGTTGCATTTTTTAATTAAATCATAGCAGTGTACATTAATACTATCATGGGGTACAGTGTACTGTTTCTGTATACAATTTGAAATACTTTCATCCAACTGGTTAACATAGCCTTCATGTCTTTTTCTTAGTAATTGTGTTAAGACACTTATATTCTACAATTAGAGAGATTCACAAGTACCCTTATAGAATGAACCATAGGCGTGATCCCACCGATCACTCTCCCTCCACCCATCCTCCCCCCTCCACTCCACTCCCCTCCCTCTCCCAATATTCCTGGGCTAAAATTGGGTTACAGCTTTCCTATGAAAGCTATAAATTAGTTTCATAGTAGGGCTGAGTACATTGGATACTTTTTCTTCCATTCTTGGGATACTTTGCTAAGAAGAATATTTTCCAGCTCCATCCATGTAAACATGAAGGAGGTAAAGTGTCCATCTTTCTTAATGGCTGCATAGTATTCCATGGTGTACATATACCACAATTTATTGATCCATTCGTGGATTGATGAACTCTTGGGCTTCTTCCATGACCTAGCAATTATGAATTGGGCTGCAATGAACATTCTGATACAAATATCTTTATTGTAGTGTGATTTTTGGTATTCTGGATATACACCTAATAGAGGAATTACAGGATCAAATGGCAGGTCTATTTTTAGTTCTTTAAGTGTTCTCCAGATGTCTTTCCAAAAGGAACATATTAGTTTGCAATCCCACCAGCAGTGTAGAAGTGTTCCCTTTTCTCCACAACCATGCCAGCATCTGTGATTTGGGGATTTTGTGACATGGGCTAATCTTACTGGAGTTAGATGATATCTCAAAGTAGTTTTGATTTGCATTTCTCTGATGATTAAGGATGGTGAGCATTTTTTCATATGTCTGTAGGCCATGAGCCTGTCTTCTTCAGAGAAGTTTCTCTTCAAGTCCCTTGCCCACCCTGAGAGAGGATCACTTGTTCTCTTCTTGCTAATACATTTGAGTTCTCTGTGGATTCTGGTTATTAAATCTTTATCAGAGACATAACCAGCAAATATCTTCTCCCATTCTGAGAGCTATCTACTTGCTTTACTTACTGTGCTTTTGTCTGTGAAGAAGCTTTTTGATTTGATGAGGTCCCAGTAGTGTATTTTTGATGTGGCTTCAATTGTAATAGGCAAATCTAAGCTTAAATATAAGCATAAAGTTTCCAGCACCAGTTATTATATTAACATGATAAAAATAGATGTAAATGAAAATTCTTTAAAACCTCTTTATCCGCTATATTCTCACTCTCTTCCACATGTAGTTCTTTATCTATTTAATTTTAAATTCAGTCCCTTTTACCTTTGGTTTAAAACATCACCTTTCTCATGTCCCAAAATGGAAATACTTTTCTCTAATTTTTCTCTCTCTCATTTTCTCTAAAAATAACTTTGCATGATACATGTACTTTAATAGAAAAACAATCTATCTGTATTTATTCCTCATTGAAAGCTTTTTCTCACCAAGCTCATTGTTGTCTCCTCCATATTCATTAGGACATTTTAGTTGAGAGTGACCGATCTAAATTACCATAAACAAAATAAAATACTGGCTTAAAGCATAGATTGCTCCAAATGCTCAATCAGTATCATTAGGTCCATCCATCTCTCTCTCTCTCTCCCATTTTGACTCACCCTGCCTGTATTCCTTATTGTTTATTGGCTTGTTCTCCTCTGCTGTGGAGTCTTTCTTGGTTTGGGAGAAAGCTGGTTCTAGGCAAGTCTATGTTCCTATTGCTCTAAATCTAAAAGGGTAGTGCTCTCAGTGTCCACTCATCTTATCTCATGAAGGAATTCAAACTGACCAGCTTAGGTCACATGTCCACCCTTGAACCATCACCATGGCAGGAGAATTGGTATGTCTACATCACAGGCTTGCAATTAAAGCCAGGGACCAGTTGGGCATTTTGAGTGGCAGTTCTCCTTAGAAATAAATGTGCCGGGCTGACAAAAACAGCACATGTAAATAGCCCACTTACACATACAAAAAAAGCAACAAAATTTACCAAATCTAGAAATTTATGTCCTACAAGGTAATCCCTGTTCAATATTACTGATGAAACAAACTTAAGTGAGGAAGAGCAATCAAAGTTTTTTCCATCTAATTCAGACTAGATACACAGGCCCGGAATAATGCTAATACACGGGAAGTACTTGGTGCTGACTTAAAGTGCAGACATGTCCATTTCCACTTCTTGCCGCTGAGCATTCTGTGTGAAACATATCAGAGTGGGTAATGACCTTTTGCTTGGTTGTGCACCAGGCCACTGAAACTTTAAAATGAACTCAAACCTCATTACTGAACTCTTATGTTTATATTGGGTGTACACCCCTGGGTCATAACTCTAGCCTTTGTGAATCCAGGCTGCTATAATTGAAAAATATGCCTTGTAAAGGATTGTTTTGTTTATTTGTTGTTTCTACTGGAAGAGCCTGCTTTTCCTATTTTTGCAAAGAATCAGATTTGGGGAAGGAGTTCTGCACCAAGTCTAATTACATTTGATATCTCAGTGCAAAACCTGTACATTTTCAAATGACATATTCCTTTCCCTTTTGATCACATGAAATATAATATCTGGAACCACAATGTCACTTTCTGTTTAGTTTTTTAATCATATCACATTTTATGCAAGAGAAGACTGATACACTAAACTCATACTTGAGAAATATGTATATTTTTAATTCCAAAGTTAAAAGGTATAGAAAAGGTGGGCACCCTTAGGGTCAGCAATTAATATCTAATGAATTACAATGCACGAATAAAAATGATCGACCTAATTAACAGAAATAATAACTGAGATTTGTGTAATGGGATTAGCAGAATGCTAATTAGACAGGTAATTAATTTTCATGGAATGTAAACATAGGATAGTGAAATATTTCTCAGATTAATAAGTAAACATCTGCTGGGCTACTTAAGTCTTCTCCCGCCAACATCAAAATCAAGGAGGGATTTTTGTTTTGCTTGATATTTGGTTTATTTCAATAGCTAAGATGCAGTTACGAAACTAATACTTTGTGGGCAGTTAGTCAAGGTTTGTTTTGAAATGTATAAAAGAAGGGGAGATTGTATTTTCCATTTCTTTCCCTCAGCACCTTGGCTCCTTACCACGTTACGTGCCCCTACCTTACTACCCTACCTTCTTAGCCTTTCCTTTCTTCCCTGCGGTTTTCTTCAACTTCGAATACAAATTATCTGCCCGTAGAATCACGGTTTCTTCTCGGGTTCATAATCTTCAAAAACTAATGTTTCGTATTTCAGTGTCAGCCTAGTGAGCTCAAAAAGCCAGAACCGTCTGCGTTCAGCTAGGGGTTTGTCCTTTATTTTGTTTTCACAAAAGCTCTATGATGTTTAATATCAATAATGGTACACATGCGCTTGTAAAAATTTAAAAACTTAAAAGATACACAGATAAAAAATTAATAGTCTCATTTTGCCTCAGTCCAGTTCTATGCCCTGAGAAAAGCAAAGTTCAATTGTATTGTACAGCCTCCCACATTATTCTTCTGCTTATAAGGATATACCCATTTAAAACGTATTCTCACATATAATTAATATATTATTTGGCCTATTCGTTCTCTATCTACAGAGGGAGGCTGTACACTCTGGTAGCTCAATACTGTAGGTGTCTATGTGTGTCACTTTTTAATTTATCTGTCACAGACCTCTTTCCAAGTCATCCTTTTTAATAGCTGCAAAATGTTATGTTCTGTGAATATCTCATGATTTATTCAACAACTCTGCTATTGATGGGCAATAAATGTTTTTGTCAGCTTTTGCTCTTACTAGTATGTGTGTATAACAAGAACCTCTATAATGTTAATGAACTGATACACTCATTTTTTATCAAAGGTAAAGGGGATGATGCATCGGGGTATTTAGGACACAGGCTTTGGAACTATCTTTTTCCAGACTTCACATGTTCTTCACTAGCTCTGTGACTTCAAGAGGATTCTTTAGCCTTGTAGATCCAATTTTCCTCATCTGTAAAATGGGATTACACCAGTGACCACCTCACAAAATTGTAGTGAATCATTAGGAGTGTATACAAAACTCTCTGCCTTGTTCCTGGCATATAAATAAATGCTCAATAATTTAATGAGGCTTTAATAGTTCCTACTTGTAACATATCAGAAATGCCTGTTTCCTTATATCCTCATCCAAAATCAGTATTATCAGTCATTTAACCTTTTGCCAATATAATGGATCAACACATCGAATCCTATAGTTTTGAGTATTTTCCTGAGTATAAGGCTAAGCCCATGGTTGCTGGCTGTTTAAATAAATAGGATGTCTATTTATATGTTTTGCCCATTTTTCTAATTTTTGTATTGAGTGAGACAGTTGTAGGAACCTGTTGTATTGTAGGGATTTTTTGTCCTATGTGTGGCAAATGTTTTCTTCTTCTATTATTTATTTGACTATAGTAGCATTTGCCTCTCTTTTAAAGAATCACAATTTTTCCTTCTGGAATGCTGATTTTAAAAAAATAACGAAAAACTTATTAAATACCATAATCTTACATGTGTAGCTATTTGACAAAAATGACTGAGTTGGAATTCAGGAACTGTGTGCTGGACACAGTGCTGGGCACATGGGTATACATCTACTTGTGTTTACACGGGATGATCCAAATATGTGAGCTGTCTTGCCCCCTGTATCCTGCACAAACCCACTTCTGCCTCTACTGATGTAATTAAGAGGACTTATGTTGAAACTAATTTTATTCTAGATAGCCTCTTCTTGCATAATAATAAAAAAATACAAGACATCAGAATAAGTCAAAAGGTTGCTTAGAGATGCACAGTTAATCCATTGTGTAGTTGTGTTTTTTGGTAATAAATGACATCAAAGATTTTAAATGATTTTGCCCAAGTGACCTTATCACAGGCTGGTTATGACAGAAAGGGTCTAAGAGTCTATGCAGGGGAATAAGGTGCAGTGGCTCACACCTGTAATCCTTGCATTCTGGGAGGCCGTGGAGGGTGGATGATAGAGCTCAGGACTTTGAGACCAGCCTGAGCAAAGCAAGACCCCGTCTCTAAAAATAGCCAGGAGTGCCAGGCACCTGTAGTCCCAGCTACCTGGGAGGCTGAGGCAAGTGGATCCCTTGAGCCCAAGAATTTGAGGGTTTTGTGAGCTATGATGCCATGGCACTCTACTGAGTCTGATTAAGTAAGACTCTGTCTTTAAAAAAAAAAAAAGTTGATATGGTTACTTCAGTTCGTGGAGCTATCCACTTATCTAATGATCTGTCACCATATTAACTCTACCTGTTTTCTCCTTTTTTAAATCACCGGCCCTATTTTTAAAGAGCAAAGGGAGCCACCTACTATCCCATCCTAATGGAAAAATCTCCTTTCAATGAAATGGGTCTTCTAGAATATTGATCTCATTGTCTGGGTGACTTGGGACAAGGCGTTTTAGAGAGCAGATTTAAGCATTAGGTTAAGAAAGATCTCCTTGAAAAGGAAAACCAAAAAAGGTGGGGCAAAATCATGATCATGATGATGATGAAGAAGATAAGGCAAGTAGAAGTATTAAGAGGGGCCTTTTAGTGGACATTTTCCTAGGGCTTGTTTTGCTCCTGGTAATAGTAGATTGCTCAGTGATCTACAGATCCTTATGAAATGAGAAAATTGGATTGGAAAAGTGGCTTTTTAAAATGGATATTTAGTAACAGAACCCTCTGTGCTATTGAAAGTGTTTGCAGAGCCCAATATATATAATAGGTAAAAAAAAAAAAAATAGAAATGCCTGTTGTTGGCAAGGATGTGGAGAAATCAGAATTCTTGTGCACTGGTAGTAGGAATGTAGAACAGCAGCCATGGGGAAACAGCATAGTGGTTCCATAAAAACTTGAAACTAGAATTAACATATGACCCAGCAATTCCATTTCTGAGCATATACCCCAAAGAATTGAAAATGCTCTTCTCAAAGAGTTATTTGTATCATATTCCTAGCAGGGTTCTTCATAGCAGCCAACAGTTAGTTGGGGGCAACCCAATGACTGAGACATGGATATACCATGGACATACCAAATGTGGTATGTGCATTCAATGAACTTTATTGTCTTAAAAAGGAGGGAAATTCTGAGTCTTGCTGCAACATGGATAAACCTTGAAGACATTATACTAAGTGAAAGATGGCAGTCAAAAAAAGCAAATACCGTATGATTCCACCAATATGAGGTACCTAAAGTAGCAAATTTATAGAAAGAGAAAGTAGAATGACAGTTTTCAGGAACTGGGGTAGGGAAAACAAGGATTAACTGTTTAATGGTATACACTTCTCAATTATGCAAGATGCAAAGACTTCTAAAGATGGATGGTGGTGATGTCACACAACAGTGTGAAGCTACTTGATGCCACTGAACTGTATACATCAGCACGTTTAAGACAGTTATATGTATTTTACCCCAGTTGAAAAAACAATACAGTGTGCTTATCCTGAAGGAAGGCATACACAACCAATAGCACTGCACTGAAGTACTGTATTTGAAAACTGGTGAATAAGATGGTTCCTAAAGCCTTACATTTTTCAGTTATAGTCATGGTAAAATTTGAATTTGACATTTCTGTGGACCTTTTGCTACAAAAAAGCATATGGTATTTTTTGTAGGAAAATTCCTTGAATCTCAGATGGAAAAAATATGTCAGTGTGCTCTCCAGGGCATTGTGCAGAGGTTACATCAGCAGTCTTGGAGTCCATCACACTGTAGCTGCGGGATGTCGCAGAGTGGCGAGAGTCTATGTGTGAGAAGTGGCGCTCTCGGGCACATGGACACAGTGGGCTTTGTGTTTGTTCATTTCTAGGTTTTCTCCTCAACTTAGTATTCACTTTTATACTGATTGAAGAAATGGCCCTTCACGTTTGTCATCTGTGACCGTAGTCAAACTATGGAAAAGAGATGAAATTTTGTAACATTCCTAACACACACACCATACACAGAAACTATACTTTGTGGTCGTGTTTAACGGATGGCACCATAGCAGTTTGAACAATTTCTCTTCCTGTTATTTGTCCCATGTAATCCCCTGGCATAATGCTTTTTTCGGGATTTTTGTCGAGTATTCCTCCTGTTTTGATTGCTAAATACATAATCGAAAACATTAGGTTGCAAACTGGCCTTAAATTGGCAAAGAGCTTAGGAGCACTACTCTGAAAACTTTTTATATAAACTCCAAGGAGGTCAAATTTAGAAAAACCTCAGCTGCTGGACTTGGATCCCAGGGGCCCCTGATCATTTATAATTAATATTAATAAATGGCAGATGACAGATGTTTATTGCTTAACTAAAAATGTGTGTGCAATACTAAGTTTTTAAAAAGTTAAAGAACCAAAGTTCTTGAATATATGAATTGGAATAAGGAAAAGAATGAAACTACCAACATGTGATCCAGAATGCTCTCACTATAAGCACCTCAAGTTCTGTAGGAAATATGGAAGTATTTTTAATTTTTCATATTAAACATGGATTGCCATGAAACTCTTCACCTTTAAACTAATATGTCTGTTTCACAAGCCTACATTTCTCTGGAAAGTGGGCTTTGAATCATTTTACACGTATGTGTATGTACACACTCACATATACATACACTAAAACTATGACTCTCATAGTCTAAAACCAAATTTATAAAATATACAGTTTTTACAATCCGAAATTTTTAAAAATAATGGCCCAATGTTGAGTTGGCTTAAATCCTTCTCTTCCATAGAGTCCCACTAAATAATATAACTGGCAAGGATTTGTTCATCTCTGGACACTAACCAGTTAGGCCACAGTAGTTTAGTTACCTGGTTATATAATTCTGGGAACTTGATAAGATGATAAAAATAGACATGAGACTCCAGTTGTTTAAGGGAAGCAAAATGGCTTTCCCGGGAAATTACACACACACACTCAAAATCATCTTACAAAAGCCAAAGACAGGAAAATAATTTGCTTGGGTTGTATGTCCTCATTCAGCCACACCCGTTAGCATAACCATATCCATTCACATAGTTTTTTCCAGTTGGGCTGTGATTTAATAATATGGTTTATTTAAATCTTGGAAGTTTTCCATGATTATCTCATTTGATCCTTTAAATATTCCAGGCATGTGAGCGTTATTATTATAAACTCCAATTTAAAGATACGAGGAAATTGGGGCTTTAATTGCAAGGAGCTGACTTTAAACCCCACGAAGTGAAGTGTCAGACCAGGACTCACAGCCATGACTCCAAGCCCAATGATACTTCCCATAACAGAGGCTGAAAAGAATATATAACTACCTTAAGAGTGTCAGTTAATAATTAAGTTAGTCAGGACTAGAACCTGGATCTGTTGACTGTTAATCTAACCTTCTTCCTATTCCGTCTTCCTCGGCACTTGCCACATGTTCAAGATGATCACTTATTTCCATCTGTCTGCCCTTTTCTAATTATAGCCACCAAACATGAAGGCTACCATTAATCATTATTTCTTCTTCTTGTCATTGTCATCGTTGACAAAATTGAAAACGTTCTATTTCTACCATGAAATCTGCTTAGCCGTTCTCTGTTCTATAACCATTTTTGTTGTTCACAGAACAAACTTGAACTTCATAAGCAAGTTGGCCGGTGATTCGCCTTTTGCTTCAAATCACAGTGATGTTTTAAAGCCAAATAGTTTTCACAAATTGTCAACATCATATTCAAATGCAGCAAATGGTTATGTTAGCGTATCATGTTGTCTAAACAAAGACGCTGTCAGTCAATGGAGTCAGTGACCTGCAGGCTGTAAGTGGTTTGTGCAATTTTCACAGGGTTATGTTTAAATATAGGTCTTAATAGAGAACTGCACTTGGCTTTCTAAAAGGTTATGAAAATAAATACTTACTCCAACTACCATAAAATAACATTGAAGACATAAAGTAAAATTCATTTTAAAAAATATATTTTGAGGATTGGGATTTTCTGCTCAATTTATGATGCATATATGGTCTCTGAAATGTTGTGTGAATCAGTGGACATGCCAGCTATGAAGCAAAGTTCCCACCCCAGGAGGCTTCCCAGCCTGAAGCAAGATGTCACTGCGCACAGTTCCAAGAGAGAACACGATGTGCATGTGTGAATACAGCAGATGCAGCATGACTCTGGGTTTGTTCTTTGGGAACACACGACTATATGGAAAAATCACATGCTGCTCTCAATTGCTGGAGACATCTGCTGGAGGCACGGGAGTTGGAGAATAGGGAAACGGTGCAAAATTTCTCCCAGAATATCATAGCTGAGCTTTGGAAACACAAGGAAACTGTTAACAGAGTAAGAATTTCATTCTAATGTGATAATTATACATCAAGTTCATTCATGTAAGCAAACAGAGGCATTAAGCTATATATTTGCAAAAAGATGGGACCACTTATTTCCTGGAGAGGTTTTGGGTCATCCCTACTTACACCCTTTCCTTTGGGTTGTCAAAGGTCATCTTTACCAGCATGCATGTTTGTGAAACTTCGCTCTTGCCTAAAGCTTGAACATTTAAAGAGGCTTTTAAATACATTTTAGGCATGAAATTAACCTCACAAAATAAGCTTAATGGCAAATTAGTCAGAAACACATGGATATGTTTTCTTTATATTATACACGGATTTTCAGAATTAGGATGTGGCAGAACTTACTAGTGGTCTATTAAGCTTTCTAAATCACTCGAAACATAATTAGAGATTTGCCAATTCAAGGTCAGCCGAATAGAAATAGGAACAAATTTGTGGTTGCATTTTGGCATTGCCTGCATAGTTTTACAAACACTTCATTTAGTTTTGAAATGGTGGCTATGCTCACGTCAGAAGAAGAACAAGTGTGAAGAGAGAAAAAGAAACAGAGGATGTTAAGAAATCAGGGTAATAACACATTAAGAAACTATTTCTGTGCTAGGTTTCATTTTGTTCCTGTCACCCTGTGGGAAGATGAGGACTGTGACCTCACTGCCACCTATTCCTTAGAGCCATTAGAATGGAACTAGTCTTAACTCCATTTTCCCCAACGTTTACGTATGTGTGTGTATGCTGCACAATTATTTATTACCTTAATCACAAAATAATTAAAAGTAGTATGTATGGAGTCAAAGAACTAGACCACATTTTTTAAACAAAGGATATTTTATTATAGATTCTTCTGTGTGACAATAGATTTTCATTTGAAGTACTCAGTTAAATGTTCCTAGGCTGATTTGAAGGGCTGACAGAAATAGTGTTTAGGTTGGTAGAGAAGCTTTCTACTTTGGGGACGCTTTATCTTGAAACTTGCCATAGAAGCATCTGCATGAGAAACTCTTAGATGTCTTTGATTTATATCCCTGATGTTAAGTACAGAGGCATGAAAGTTCGATTTTAAGATTGCTTAGTGAATAGATTTTTTAGTACATTTCACTGCAAAGATAAGTGATTATTTTCCCCAGTTTATCAAAAGCCTTCAGTGCTTATTCTTTTTGGTGATTCACTGTCCCCTACTGTATATTTTCTCCCAAAGTAAGAGTTATTTATTGCTGTCCGTGATGCCCTATTGTCTGTCTTATCTTCAGTTTGCCCTTTGTTTTGTTTTATTCATTAGTCTAACTTAAACAATAGCGTTCCCTCGTGGAAGATAAAGTCCAAAGCACATTATTTTATCTGTGTTTGGGGGAGTAGACGATGTATCTTGCAGGTATTGAAAATTCAGAAATCCAAAGAAATAAGAGCTTTGCTAGTCTGGATCCCAGAACAGGTCTGAAAGGCATGCAGTTATGTTATGTTCCTTGATTGGGTAGGTAACTGCTTCAGTTATCAAAAAAAAAAAAAAAAAAAGACTACCTGATAACATTAATTTTGTTCATAAATGAGCATAAACTACTAGGACATTTTATACTTTTTTATCGTTTAAGTTGATCTAAGAAGAACTTATTGTTTCAAAATGAATTTAAGATCCTTTTTTCCCTGGCAATGCTGCAAAGGTCAATTTTAGCAGCGTTGTGACATTCCTTCCTAAATCATAAATTCCAAATTCAGGAACTTAAGCTGATTTTTTTTTTTTTTAATTAGCCAGCCTCATTTCTGCATCTCCAGTTTGGTCTCAGTCGAAAAACTAGTAAGACTAGATCAAACCTGGATATTCTTGAGACTGTCTTCTGTACAGCTGGTTCACCAAATGTTCTAATACTGGTTAAGTGTGAACACGTTACAGCAAATGAGAGTCTGGTTAGCCAAATTCTCTCTACAATTTTCTTCTCATAAGCATTGTGTATTTATAAAAAATTCATTATTATTTTAAAATACAAAGTGCCCATCTGAAAATGAGATGCTGCTGGATGGCTCTGTGATGTTAAACAGATCCAGACACAAAGACAAAAGCAAATTCCAGAGTATTTTTGTAGCCCTCAAACCACCATAAAAAGAGGTTTGTGACCCCAGTGTTACCTTAACATTGTCTTCAGCATTTCATATTTAATTATAGTAGATTACTCACCAATATAATAAATATAGATTTATGAGCTACTTTAATGTTCTTAAAACAAATGAAAACCACCCAAGAGGAGCCTCACCGAACCTGAGGTTGTCCAGATTGCATTGGCTAAGATTAAGCAGAAGATCATTCATCTCCAAGGGTCATACAATTAATCTCAGAGTGGGAGTTAAAGCAATGACTAAGCAGAAAAGGAAGCCGAAGTACAAGCCTGTAGCAAAAAGAGTTGGAACTCCAGCCTCAAGAAACTTGTTATTTCCTTTTTTGTAAATAGACATAAAACACTCACTTCGTACTAGTGGCTTCTTTGAGTTCTAAAATCCCACTTGGTTAGGGTAGCTACTCTCACTACCCTTTTTCATATGGTCAAACAGATACAAAGAATAAGCTTTTTAAAGAGCACAATGGATTTTAACTTTCTAGAAAGAAAAAAAATAAAGAAGATATTTCATCTTAAGTGTTACCAGAAAGTAATTTAGGATAAATATATGATCATCCAGCGTTCGGATGATACAAAGCTCAAGATACACTTTAACAAAGAAATATTCTACTCCAGGGTTCCTATGTTTATTTACTTTCAAATAAAAGTCAGAGCCGATCCTTACTTAGCTCAGGTGACATCTGTTGCAAAATACTGAGCAAAATTTTTGACCATCATTTCCCAGAGCTGAATTACCACAGCCCTGCTAATCCCTCGGATTTCCTGTGGCAGCAAATTTTTATTTTCAATAAACACTACCTGTTCCCTAAAACACACCAGAGATTCTCGAACCTTACATTTGAAGCCAAGAATTCTTTTGAACATGGTCTTTCCTTACCAATAGGGCTTTCTTCCATCTTGGGCAAATTCTGACCCCAGGTTGGCCTGCGTTTGGGGTTTTAATGTGACACGCCACGGCTGATAGCCCATGAAAGTGACTGCTAAGTCTAATGCCCACGTCAAAGTTCCCACGGGATATTTTGTTCATTCCTTGGGAATTTAAAAGAATAACAAATAACCAACAAATCATCAAAAACTATAACATGTTACCCAATTCTTGGGAGTAAGCCAATGAGGCTAAAATCTGCTTAAATATCACAAATGTGAATTCTCAGCCTTTCAAGCTACTAAATTGCACCAAATGTTCACCAGTGACAAATTTGTATTTCAGCTATACAAAAGGAGCACATTCATCCAGTAGCTGTCAAGTATAAGGTTCCAGCTCCTTCTCGAACCCAGCTGGTCACACAAGCAGGCAGGAGCTGTGAGTTTGACCCTGGGACGGAGGGTCAGACATGCAGGCCCAGAGGGCAGTGCCCTGCCAGGAAGGCGACAGGGACACGAATGGAATCTGGAATGGATCTGAGGTTGGCATCAGAGGTTCCATGCCTGTAATAGGTGCTGATCACAAGAACTCAACTCTGTATTCCACGAGAAGGAGTGATAGGGTGTGAGGTGGTTTACAATCTAGAAGAATGGATAATAAAAGCAGAGTGAAAAAAATGGTAAAAGAAGAACCGAAGTTTAAAAAAATATAAATTAAAAGGATTTATGTCTACTTTCTCTCTTTTTATAGCCTTAGTAAAAGAGTTGAAAGACAAAAAAGGAAAGGACTGGGAAGAGGCCAAACATTTTCTTACAAATGTGTTTATTTTTTCTCAAAACCCAACTATAAATACTGTTCAGGGAAGGGGGTGGGAGGGAGCCAAACAGTGGTCTTAAAGTTCTGTTTTTGTTATTGAAGGGCTGTTGCTGTTATCTGAGAAACACTGAAATAACTTTTATTACAATAGTTTTAGTCTCATAATCGTGGTGCACAGTCCTTTGGGTCATTTCTGAAATGAAGTGAATGTGATAGTCACTGGATATAACAGGTACACTGAGGTGCACATCGAGGAGAGGGCCCTGACTAGTTATCTTAAATCCAAATGTTGAAATGTTGACTAATTGTATTTAACAGTGTAGATTTTTAAATAATAGATTATCTTATTATATCTGACAAGGGGAAACATTGCATTATTTGAGCTGGACAACCACTAATATCACAGACAAATCCTTGAGATTCTCTAAGTTCTACCCTTAGGAATCTTAGTGCTTAAAGCTGCTTAAAGCTGCTTAAGATACAGGTACCTTAGAGCAGCTTTAACAAGAATCCTGTTTTTCAATATAATCATAAAAATCAAAAACTAGTAAAATGATTCAATTTGATACAAATGTAATGGTTTGGGGTATCTCTTCAGAGATTTTCCTAGAATGATTGGGAATCTGACAAATAAAAATATTCTCCAAGCCATAAATATGCTCAGTAATAAGTCAGAATAAATAATAGGATGCCAGTTTCCTGTGAATTTTCAAAGGAAAACATGCTGGGCTGAGGGCAAACATGATAGAACATGTATTGCCTTGTATTACATTTCATATATATATATATACACATATACTGTTTTGTGAACTTTTATAAATGAAATCAGTAAAATATGTGTATATATGAAATACATATTGTTCTAGATCTCAACTAGATTTTTTCAATTATACTTCAAAAGTATGAAACTATTGCTGAGAGAACAGCATCTGTGTCTCTTCACGTGTAACTTTTCTTGATTATTTCTAGGAAAGCAGACTAAACATGCAGTTCTGACATAATGCAGCTTCCCATTCTGATTTCTGGTTAGCTCAGAAGACTTCACCAGCTGGAAAAAAAATCCCTGAGAAGGGCAATCCATCTGACCTTAGGAGGTTCTGATAGGAAGAACCAAAGCAGTGAACACTGCCTGTAGAGAAAACATTGAAATCGATTCCCCGGTGTTGTGTAACCACACGGGTGTGGGTGCGCAGAGGAAGGCATCATTTCACTCCAAAAGAATCTTTCTGTTTTCCCATTCTTTCATTCTTCTTAAAGCTGATCTTGCAGATGATAAAGTCCAGATGAATTTCTGCTTAATAGGAATTCTTATTCACAAATTGACATGAAAATATCCCCACCACGTATGTAAGAATGAGGTGGAGAGTATCCAAGTGTACCTCAATATCTTCTTCAGCTAATAATTAATCAGATCGTTTTCAAGAAAGGAACATTTTTGCTTTGCTTAAGAATCGAATTGAGAGTAGAGGCATGCACTTATAATAAAAAAATAAGATGTGGTTTCTTTCTGATGCTCAACGGCCTTTGAGTCATCATTTTGCATCTTATCAATAAATTCAATTTCTTCAAATTTGTTGAAACAAAGTTTCAAGAAAAGAGAATTGAGGCTCCTGTGTTCTGATGGTCTGTGTAGACAAGTTGGGTGCTGTTCATAACCAAGATGATCTCCTTCAATTTATCCCAGGGCATTTAAGTAGTGGGATAGTGGTCCTTAAAACTGTTAGTGATGTATATGAACTGAAATATGAGAAAACGGTTACAAACTGGGGCTTGATTAGTTTTCTGTTACTGTAATAGATTATACCAAAAACTTCGTGTCCTACACAGCACAAGTTTACTATTTTACAGTTAAGTAGGTCAGAAGTCCAACATAGGTTTTACCAGGCTAAAATCAAGATATCTTTCTTTCTGGAGCAGAATCCTTGAACTTGCCTTTTCCAGATTCCAGGCTGCCCGTATTCACTGGCTCATGGCCTTTTCTTTCACCTCCAAAGCCTGAAATGGCAGGTTAAATCTTTTTCACATAGCCTCTCTCTGGCTCTTTCTTCTGTCTCTTCTTAATTTTTATTACATTATCTGCTTTGTAAAAATACCAAGTAACCATTACATTATTAATTACTCCAGAAATTCTGAGATTTTAAATTTCTTTCAAAAATGTTATTCCCCTTTTAAGGATCCACATAACTGAATGAACCAACCTGGATAACCCCAGATAATCTCCCCATCTCAAAATCGGCTGATTAGCAACCTTTATGCATCTTTTCATATTAAATCACCTATTCAAAGGTTCCAGGACATGGGCATCTTTGGAGGTGATTTTTCATAGGAGTGCTTCTTAGATCATTTGAAGCATCCTTAATTTACATAGCAGTTTTCATGGACCTCAAAAGAATGGTCACTGGCCCAAGGACAAACAACTGGCATTGCTCATTTTTGTGAAATGAATACTCACAGTGATGACTTCCTCCGTGAGAAATTATTAACAAATTCAGCTAAGTCTGTCCAGTTCTTTCATTTCTAGCTTTGTGTTTTCCCTCTAATTTGTACTGATTCTAAAGGAAGATTAATCCTTTGGAGAAGCATAGTGTAGAAAAACATGACTAAATCTTTTACTCCTAACTCATGTATGATTGCGTTGTGAATATTTATCACAGGAGAAGCATCCTAGATTCAGTGGTACTAGGAGGAAGCCTGTATCTTCATCACTCTCAGCTGGGCTAGGACGATGCCCCATGTGCCACCACACTCATATAGAACAATTGCAAACCCTCAGCAAAGCAAAGATCCCTTTGCTAAGAACAGTATAATCATGATTTTTTTAAAATGTGCCTAATAAAATGACCTATACTACTGGGAAATATATTTTTATAAATAGAATTGTCATAAATCATACCGCTATTAAGCCCTGTAGATCACTACAACGTGCTTTGCATAATTTTCATATTGAACATTCTGTCTGTTCGTTCTTTCATTTCATTGTCTATTCAACTTTCATCTACTATATGAAGCAATTATACGCTAAGCACATATAATAACTGCTGTATTCCAGGAACCGTGCTCAATGCTAGAAGTGAAAATTACAAGGAAGACTTACAAATATATGTGAGGCTCATTAGGAAGTTCATGATTTCATGGGAGAGTGGGTTGTAAACAAATAAATACAGAATAGACAAAAGTGTCCTCTGGAAACAGAAGTAATTTGTTAGTGGCTCCTGGAGGCCAAGTAGAATTTTTCCAGCTAAAAAGGCAGAGAGGAACTTTCCATTGAGAAGAAACATAGATAAAAGCACAAAAGGAAGAAAGAGTAGAAAGTGATTAAAGACTAGTGAGATGTATAGTGTGGCTAAAACAAAGGCATATTAAAGAAAGAGACAGTGCTCTATAAAATAGGCGAGAGTCAGATTCTGAAAGGATTCTAAACCAGGCTAAGAACTTGGGAGTACAGGTATGGGGAGATTTAAAAACAAGAGACCAGCCCTTTGCATTATAAGAATGTAACCTGACACCAAGGTGGAAAGTGTCTGGAAGCAAATAAACATCCCCCCCCCAAAACAAACAAACAAACAAATGACCCAGTTTTTGCAAAAATAAAATCTTGACATGATAGAAGCCTGAACTAAATGAGGACAAAGAGGAAATGACACATTTAAGAGATATGCAAGAGGCATAATGTTTTATAATTTTACTAAGACAGATGGGTGTGAGTGGGTTAAGGACTTTCACCAAACATGGTAAGAAATTAAATGCTCTTGAAATTTTACCTTAGCTGGATTAATCCTATTTTCTTGGTTCACTCAGCTGTCTTATGATTTCATGGAGACTATTATTATTATTACTAATTATTATTACTTTAGGGGTTATAATTTTATATTTATTTTCATTTTATTTCATTTATTTCTCACATCTACCCCCAAATAGTGAGACAAATTAAAATGATTGCTTCTGTTTTATAAATGAGGCAACCGAAGCTCAGAAAATGCTTCCCCTATGGCTGACAGTGAGGCAGCCACATTTAATGGGCAGGTTTCCTGATTCTTCAGTGAGATTTTTAACAGTTAATGCCACACTTTTTTAAGCACACAGTTTTAAAAGATGAGGTCATGAGAGTTTAAGTGACATTTCCCCCAAAATAGAAAATGACTAAATGGCATGGCAGAAAATCAAGCTCAGATCTTTTCTGACTTCAAATCCAAGGTCATAGCAGCTAACTTGACTGTGCACCCTTCCTCACCTGCTGGAGAATGATCAGGGAAGACTTCATGGGGAAGCAGCCCTGGAAATGTATCTAGAAGGATGGACATCAGCAAGGAGCGATTTTCAAAATACTTAATGACCAGTGATGTAAAATATGTCACTGGACTCATCCATGTATAAATAAATGTATTAAATATATTAGCACACATGGATAAAGAATATAACTGTTTGCCAGGTATTACAAGCACCACCGTTTATCACAGATAATGGATAAGGAAGTGATCCATTATCACGTCTGAGATCATTTAGTGATGTCCGAAATCTGTAGTATTTGCTGATTTTTAGAAATCATTTGGTATTGGTTTCTGCTTATTAGGGCAGAGGCACACCCCTACCCCCAGACCTGTTCAAACTCAGAGAAGACTCTTACGGAGACATTTGGTGCTTGATTCCTTCAGGCCTCTGCTGCTTAAAAAGTTGCAACAGAGTTCACAGGCCCCAAAATGTGCTTGATCAAGTGTGTCAAAGTATAATGGAGAAGGATTCTTCTTCCCCTCGAACGCAGACCCAGCAGAGGAGCGCCCATCCCGACGCGTGCTTGCCTTCAATATTTTCACTCCCTTATATTTTTAATTACCTGCTGATCTGCCCTTTCTTCTGAACATTCTCTGATAATAAGGAAAGGACTTACGTATAATCATTGACCATGCGTGCCCCTTTCTCCTTCAACATGATCTTAAGACACACAGAAAGACGAAAATAAAAACCAAAAACCCGAGTGATCAAAAGCCCTTTATTTAAAGATTTGTTCGGTTTCGTTTGGCCTTCTTATTTCCAAGATCATTTTATTTGACACTAAATACCTCAGCTAAACAACAAATATTTGTTTTCCCGGAGGAAAAGGCAGGGTTCATTCCTTGAGGAATTGTCGCATGTTCTTTAATTCTCAGCACATTTGCTCATCTTCCTGAGGACTTTCTCTTCCATTAGTTTCTTTGCATATAACATCTGCTGCCCTTGCTACACGCTCTGAAATGTAAAGTTTCGTCATACCACCCAGTGGTCCTTCATCTTGGTGGCAGCCACTGAAAGCAAAATTCAGTGGATTACAACAAAAGCCACAGTCACTCAAAACTTGTGGAGTACCATTTCAAAAGAGTTTACCAAGCCCTAAAATTGGGGCAAGATGAGCCAGAATCAGACCTTATGACTTTAAAAGAAGACCACATTCCCAACTCCACCAAGTAAAGCACTATTTATGCCTGCTACAGAAGATAATTTAAGGAAGAAAAGTTTGCTCTGGCATCTTTCAATTTTTGACAATCATCTTATATCCTTTCCTCTCCTCCATGTCCCTTTTCTGTCCCTTTCCTGACCACCTCTCTTTCTCCAAACAATCCCAGAAAGTTTTTCTTAAGCCACTATTTTCCAGATTGGGGCTGGGAAATGGACTCTGGCCCACACCTCCAGCCTCAGGGAAGCTTTCAAATTCCTAAAACTCCTCTCGAATTTAAATGCTTTCTCAAAACAGGAGAAAAGAATGGAATCTGCTCTAACCTTTCTGTTGCAACCTGGACTTTCTATGGCCATTTCCTGAAACACCCTTAGGGATAATCTAGTTATCCATCACTGACTTGGTTTCAAAGATGATCTATCAGAGCATGACAAGTCGAAATGATTTCCTTGAGATCATGATGTAGTTCTCCTGAGTTCTCTTGAAGCTCATATTGATACAGAAACCACTAACCTTATAATAATAAACAGGATTTGCTGAGACAAATTGGGACAATGGATAATCACAGAATGCTTGAGTATAAGAAAGTAACACCAAAAACATCTCTGTCTATGCCTGTCCTACCCCAGCTTTCCCTCAAATTGAGTGATGGCCATGAAATTAAAAAGAGGGAGTATTACTCACCTTTTTCATTTAATTTGTTCAATAAACATCTAAAGACCAGCCAGTGTTCAGTGTGCAGACTTTTGCCAAAGAGAAAGGTGGTTTTGGTGACAATGCTAGCAGTGCCCCTATATATGTGGGCTTCGTATGTCTCTCCTAGTACACTAAATTATACAATCGGATCCAGAATCCACGACTAGACACTCCCAATGCTATCCACCCCACCCTGTGATATGAATTGTATTTTCTCTTCGACGATGTATCAAATGAATCATAATTACAGTTGAGTTTCTATAAAAAGTAAGTTCATTATATTTGCAGTTGTTACTACGTCCATTGTTCTTAATATTATTTAAAAAATATAAATTTAGTTCAATATCACCTGGACAAATTGTAAAAGGACCTAAAACTACAGACCAAAACTCAGTAGACGGTTACGCACATAGGGACCAATCAGACAAGGAAGGAAGGAAACACACTAGTTAGTAACAAAGAAAGAGGAGGGGAATTAGGCTAAGATGTCAGTCCTGAGAGGCAAAGTCCGTATAAAGGAAGCTGAGTATCCAAAGAATGAAAATAATTCTTTTATTTCATCTGTATTAATCAGATGCTTAGTAGAGAGCCATGTTCTATCTTGACCAGAACATTTTGAAAGTGTGTGAAGAAAAAAAGTAGTTAAGGTACAAATGTAAATTTAACAGATGGAAAATATGGTTAATAAGAAAAAATGAAGTCATATCTGAAAAGTCATATAACTTCTTAAAGTGTCAAGTTTCTGAAGGATTATTATCATAGGATGACTCTCCTTTCAGAATCATTAAAATTAAATTGGAAAACAGGCTGCCTTGTAATTGATATTTTAAAATCTGTCCCCCCAAATAGAACTTTTCCATCTGTCACAGAAAGGAATTTGTAAATAAATATGTGCCTATATATTTTCATCTATACGTGTGAAAGTAATATTTATTACCTTAATATTTATTAATAATGATAGAGGAAGTATGGTGAAAAGCTATAGACACAATAAAATCTTACTAATCTTGCTTAATTACAAGGTGGATACTTCTGGATTAGCAAACAACTGACAAAAAATTATTTATTTATTTATTATTTTTGGCAGTTTTTAGCCGGGATTGGGTTTGAACCCAACATCTCCGGTACGGGGTCGGCGCCCTACTCCTTGAGCCACAGGCACTGCCACAGCTGCCAAAAAATTTAAAGAAATTAAATCAGTTGTATCCCACTCAAGTGCTAACCGCTTATAGTGTAAGCACTATTGATGAAGTCCTTACAAGGAGCTATCTTGCTGCTTAAGCAAATGCTTGCAGAAAGTATTTCTAATTAAGAACAGGTATTTATTCCAGCAGATAGACTGGGATAAAAAGTACTTAGAACCATCTACATTATCTGCTGCAGGTGAAATAGGCTGCTATGGTCTTATTTACAACATGAATAAAATTAATATATCACAAATTGTAATATAATTGAGGCTGAGTGAGAGTTTCTATATTTTTCAAACGAGTTAAGAAATCAATAGTTTGACACAGCATCTGCAACAAAGAAAATGAAAAATTAAAATACTGAAGCAAAATGAAACCGTCTAAGAATGTATTTGCAAGTGCATAAAAATTAGTCTCACATAGATAGTCAGTAAATAGCTGAAAACATCAAATTCAGCTATAAAGGTAGGTGACATCTTTAGCTAAAATATTATGGTGCAGCACATATGATACATTGAGTAGCCCTAATAAGAAACTCAATGGTTGGCAGGGTGGGATGGCTCATGTCTGTTATCCTAGCTCTCTGGGAGGCAGAGGCCAGTGGATAGCTTGAGCTCAGGAGTTTGACACCAGCCTGAACAAGAGTGAGACCCCTTCTCTAGTTTAAAAAAAAAAACAAAAAAAAGAAAAGAAAAACTTGCCAGGAGTGGTGGCACATGCCTGTAGTCTCAGCTACTCAGGAGGTAGAGGCAAGTGGATCTCTTGAGCCCCAGAGTTTGAGGTTGCTGTGAGCTATGATGCCACGGACTCTAGCCTGCTACAACCTTTTTAAAGTTGTATTTAAAAAAATAAAATAAAACAAAAGTAAAGAAACTCAGTAGTTGTTTGTACCCTTGTGATGCAATTCCAGATTAGAGTTATTTTTACCCCATGTCTCAGAGGAAAAAAAGCTTCAAAGGAAAGAAAGAGTGGGCTATGATATAATAAGAATTAGACAGCAGAGACAATTCTCACATAAAAGGATGAAAAAGAGTAGAATAATATCAAGATTCCTAGTATAATCAATCACTGCAACCCGTCAGCAAGTATGAGGCCATCACCTCCTGTCACTGCCACAGAGCAGACAAAGTGGGTAATGGAGGAAGGGCTGCACAAACACGGCTATCAACACATCTTTCTCGGTCTCAGAAGACTACAATTCTAAGACAAGTTCTTGGAGCAAATGGAAATTTATCCAAATGAAAATCAAATGATAAATGCCCAGAGAATATTCGTTCTTTGGAATTCCTTCAATTCTTTAATTTCACCAGCTGGAATAAATTTTCAAGTAGCATTCTGTTCAGGCTTTTGAAATGAAGGACTTTCCTGTTAATTGGAAAGCTATATTTCATCAAAGATGAAGACGATGCTTTGGGCTTAGTAATTCTTTGAAAAAAGAAGAGCGTTGAGGGGCATTTGATGGATATTTACTATAAACAGATTCCACAGCCGGGGCATGTATTTCAAGCACGAAAGAATGAATTCTGAGCCTACACAACTAACTAAATAAAATGGGGAAAATTCAAATGCAAATTTCATTCTAAACTCTACATGAAAAGTCACTTTCCTATGTTCCTTGATGACAGGAGTATGTAAAGACAGAAAAACAAAAACTATTGTTAACCTTGAGAATCAAACATTGATCATACCTCTGAGGTTTCTGATTTTCCGAGGCAAACGAATTAGGTAAGTCAGCACATTTGAGCATTCTTTATTGTGTTGCTTGAATAAGTGCAATTGGGACTAAAAAAAGCATGACAGTCAACTTGGAAAAATGTAGCAAGAAAATAAAAATGCACAAGGAAAAGAATTCTTTTGAAGATATTTTTTCAAAGCAATCTGTACTGTAGGCAGTACTTTCCATTTAATTGTTGTTTAGTGACATATTAAGAAAAGTTACATTTGCATTTTAAATTGGCATAAAATCAGGCAAAATAATTTACCTCCAAGAATGTGAAAAGTTTGAAAGAATTAATTATGCTCTTGTACTAAAGAAATAATTTTTTTAGACTTCTTAAAATGAGTCACTTTGTAGGTGATCTGAATGATAATCTTGTATTCTGGTTTAAAATAATTTTATAGGAAAACTTATAGGTGATACTATTTATGTACTTTAAGTCTGGCAAAATACGTATATAATAGGAATTTTCAAAGAAGCTATTTCCCTATTATTATTTAATTATATAATTATTTAATTTTCTGAGAGAACTTTTTAAAGGGTGATAGGAAAGAAATATTTGACATGAACATACCGCAGATTCACATATATTCTCTAGCTTGAGATCAAAGTTTGGTGGACTACAGCAGCAGAGGGCGCCACCAAGTACAGGTGAGAGAAAGAAGACAGGGTAGGATGAGTGTTACAAGAAAAGATGGGAACACATCACTTCATTTTTGAGATAATCATTAATGCCTTGAGAACACTAGGCCCAAACTGAAAATTTGGGATGGGACATTGGACAATGGTACCAAGGCAAGCATTAATTGATATATTAGAGATCAGCCATGTAACTGTTTAAATTTCTGAAGATAAGCAAGAAAATCCCAATACTGTAAGTTCATAAATAGCGCATAAAATATACAAACTATCCTATGCTGAGTTTGTTTTTACTTAAGGAAACAGTACTATTTATTTTACATCTAATCACAAAATTCATGGCAAAAGTAATGAACAAAATTTGATTGATTTAATAGATCAACACATCATTTGACATCTAGTAAAAATTAGATTAATTTATATGCTCATCTAAGAAATACAATTGTCAAGACCCAAGATGTGGTTTAGAACACATTATGCAAACATAGGAAGAAATTTTCAACTTGTAAGTTAATGTGTCTGATTGAGTTTCCAAAATTCTGTGATCTAACCTTTATGTGGTAGTCAAGAACTCTTGCCCTGAAAAAAGAAACACTAAGATTACTTATTTCAAATAAACTTTTAACCAAAAGGCAATTGATTTAAGAGAAATAAGTCCATATAATAGAACACTAAGTGCATTGATTAATTGATTGATTGTCATTTTTATTTTAGACAGAATCTCACAAACTCTTGGGCTCAAGGAATCCTCATGCCTCAGCTTCCCAAGTAGCTGGGACTATAAGCGCCCTCCACAATACCCAGCTAATTTTTCTACTGAGGTCTCACTCTTGCTCAGGCTGGAGAATACTAAATTTAAAATATTTATCTATTATAAGTTGTATAATGTTGTATGTTTTTAAAACATTATACAATAAAATACAGGATACTCCTTACTTTTATAATGATAAATATTGTATTAAAAAGTCTTTATACAAATTATTGTATAAATATTGTATAAAAATACCTTTGGGAACTTTCTCCTTTTGCATTTTTAACTATTGTTTTAATGCTGATAGTTTACAGCAGGCAGACATCCTAGTTTACAATATTCAGTATCTTGAACACTTTCTTTTGGAAACTTCTATCAGGACATAAAGCTAAAATTTGAAATTACAGGTTTAAATCTTAAGTGGATAATAAAATTATTTAAACAACAAAGGAAAAACATGCATAAAAGCCTACTGACAATAGTCAATTTTCAAGGAAAGCATTTGATTTGGCAAAAGGAAGTTCATTATGTTTAACGCAGACTATGAAAATGTAGATTTTAAATATCGTGATTATTGAGATCTGTGATATTTGCTATAGGATGAAGTGATTTATAATAGGACTCTATTCAAACCTCCGCAGGATTTTTAAAATTTAAATCCATATAGTTTGTCTCCCTTTTTTTTAGTTGTCAGTATAACAACGTATACAAATACCTGATAATTACTCCAGGGTTTCAAAAAGTATAATGGCGGTAACTTAACAGTAAAATAAAGTTTCTAAGTTAGATATAAATGAGATATAATTTTCAAATTACACATACATCATGCTTCCATATGTTGGGAGAGTAGAAATATTAATATTTAACAAATAGACTCGTAGCAATAGAAAAGAACAGAGCAGGAGGTGACTGAATGGTGTGGACACAAAGACTCCTTTCCAAGCGCTGTTAGGTTCTGAGTTAGTTTCTAATAAGCAACAAACTGCCCAAGAAATTCAAATTTCAAGAGGTTATGTAAGCACATTCCAAACCTTTATTTTTATAAAACTCTTTTGCCTTAAATTTAAGTCAATTCACACCTGGGCACTTTCCTTGTGTCAGTGTTTCTACTCAGTACTTGAAGTGTGAAGGAAAACAAGGATGGCAGGTGACACTGGGCTCTGCTGAGAAGTAACCTGGAGCAGGTGTATTCTGTGGTCAGGAGCCCCCATTGTCCACATCTGTGGAACGGGAGTTAGAACAGAGCTGAAGGGACACCTACTCCTAGTTAGAAGTCTGCCTGGTACGCAAAGGTGTTTGTTGAATTTGGGGTATCATTACTCTTACTACTTTTAAAAACAGACTTCCCCAGTCATCTTCACCTTGATTATTGCAAGAGGATCATGATTGGAAGCTCAGGACACAGAGAGGGGAAAGTTTCCCTGAAGGGGGTGATGTGGCCAGAGAATTAAACAGGAAGTCAGGGCTAGGGCAAAGAGCGCTAGAAACTGCATTCTAGGGTATCATGGAGCAAGTACGGGGTGACAGAGGACACGCAGGAAGCCTAGTTGGGGGGGCGGGAAGTGGAGGCCAAGTCACAGTGGACAAGGACCTTGAGTACCATGTTAAGCGTGAGAGTACTCGTTTTCACCTCCTAAAATTTACACTGAGTGCCATATAAGCAGTGCGTTCTCATTTCAGAATTCCCCAAAGAACAGGACACAAATAGATAACCTCTCTTAAATTGCCCCTTTTCAAATGGTGGTAAAATGTTGTTTCAGTCTTAATGTATTGTAATGACCAGAGCTTTCTTTGCAAAAGTGAATCCAAGGTACTATCCCAAATTAACAGCACTTGGTAGAATATGTAATAATATGTCAAATGATTTTTCTTTGAATAATGAATCCGAAGCATCTTGGAAGTTAATAGAAAAGCAATAGAATTTATTCGTGTGTAAACCCACAGAATAGGTAATTCAGGAAGCTTTAAATTTCAATTTCAGAAATTCTCTGCCTATTTATCAAAAAGGAAAAGACATCCACTCTTTGATATTTTTACTTTATTTGTTTTATATTCCTAGGTTAAAATTATAAAAAGGGGAGTAAGTTTTTCTTAAAGACTAAAGGTTTGGGTACGTTTCTCAAGCCAATTCTACTTGGTAGCCATATAGCAGAGAAGGAAATTTGGTCTTGGTGATTTTCAGCTGTGTTCTTTGCCGTGGGATCAAACTGTCCTATGCTCATATAGCCCACATTTCAAAGATACTTGAATAAGTATCTACACAGAAGATTACAATTGCTTTAAAAAAAAAAAAGTTATACAGCAGCAATTCCTCTTCCTTAAAAAGTAAAAACAACAGAAATCTGAAATTTTCATTGTCTGTGCATAAAAATCAGATCCAACTATAGATTCAAAAGTCATCCTATTTACCTCTTTTTCACATCATTTATGGATTTTAGAAGATTCAAAGCCATAGGCTTCTAACTGAATTTCATCCCACACAGAATAAGAAGACCTACCAATAAATTTTCTTTTTAATGTAATATTTATTCAATTGCTTTAAATAATAGAATCAGTGATATTCAGTTTTAGTCTACAAAAGTGGATGCATTTTTAGCTTTGTGGGAAAAATCATAACCTAGTTTGTCTTGGGCTGTGGAGCTACTTAAAGCTCAATGGCTCCCCTTAGTGGCACTTGTGAGAAATTCACATTCTTTGAAAATCTGTGGACAGATAGTATCTAAACATCAACAAAATAGCTGACATTTATAATTCAAGTAGTCCTCAATAAATAGGTTAAATTGTTTTCATTCCAGGAACACCAACCCTTTGGGGCATAACCTCACTCATTACTTTTCAAAAGGCATTAAACAGGTTCTATGGTTTGTATTTCCACTTGGAAGGTAAACATGTAACTTAGGAAAAATAATTCAGCATTGTTTTCTTCTCCTTCTGTTATTATTACACGTATATTCCTTTTAGTTCATATCTCTATTTGGAAAGGTTTTAGAAAGACAATTTGAAGCTAATTTTCATTTTATATCTGGATACCAATTCCAAATGTTCCTTATTAGAAAACTTACCTTAAAAATCAGTAGCTGCAGTAACACAAAAACATATTTGATATCAATTAGGAAAAATAAAAGAAAAAAATGAGTAAATGATTTGAATAAATTTTCAAATTTTAAGAAAATTGGGTCTTTGATTGCTCAATAGCTATGGTTCTTCAGTGTGGCTATACATCAAAATAAACTGGGGGTGAGTGAGCTTGTTATTAACTACAGAATCTGAGGGCCCTCGTAAGAGCTACTGAATCATAATTTCCGGGGATTGGACCTAGGAATCTGTATTTTTAAAAGTCATCCATGTTTGGGAACCTGGTCTACAGATGACCCTCAGAAGTACTTATATAAAGAAACTATGTATGTTTGTATTAATAGAAAATAATTCCAGAGTCTCAAAAATATCAATTACCTACTCAATTATAAGATACTAGTTTGCAACCAAATCATAAATAATATATGGCTTTATGGTCTACATAGAAATTTTAGTTGCTCTTTCAGAAATTAAGCCTCTTCAATAAACACCAGCCATTGACAACCCTCATGTATGGCTTGCATTACTTACAGCAATTTTCTAAAATAGGAAATAAGGTCACATTCCAGAATATTCGATTAGTTTTTTCTAAATTAGTCACAGAAACATTCCAACTCTTCCCTGACCTCAGGTTCTGATACTTGCCCGCCCTTCTCCAGTTTTCAGTCCCACTGGCCCTCAGAACAAACTCCCAACATGACAATTGAGTCCACTATGTCTTTCCAGCTTCTCTGGGTAATATCCTATATATAGAGTCTGATCAAACCCAGGAAGTCAACTTTCAGTGCCCCAGATTTACCATGTCCTTGCGTGCCTTCATGCTGTTAACATATTGTTCACTGCCTCACATGCCCTTCTTCCACCATCAGCCTGGCAAACTTTCAGTCATTCTTTTAGGCTTAGCTCAAGCATCACCCCATCTGGGGGATCTTTTTCAATCTCTATTTGTAGAGTTCAGTGCTTTCCCACTGTGTTCCCCACAGGACCTCATGCATGCCTCTATTTTAGCATTAGCCTGTGACTATAATGATTGCCAGTCTCCTATCTCATTTGTATCCCAGGTATTAACACACTTTGGGCTTAGAGTAGGGGCTTAATTCTTCTGATGCGTTAATAACTCTAGCTTTCATTGGTCCCATGATTAATGTATCTCAGGCACTCGACCAAGTGGTCTACACACATCTCATCTAATCCTTACAAAGTTTAGCAAGCAGTAGTGATTATTCATATTTTAAATATTCGACAATTAATCCCGAGAAATATCAACAACTTGAAAAAGGTTACACACTAGCTGGGGACAGACCTTGAATCTGAGCCCTTCACAATAGTATGCTTAAATGTCACACTATCTTGCTTTCCTGCAAGTGCTCAGAACATCCACAATTGCTAAGAGTGATTTCTCTTTGATGATTCTACCCAAACACCCTCATCAGTGAGACACCGAGGGAAGATTAACATTCCTTTAATCATTAAAATGTAAAAAATAATAATAATTAGAATGTTCCACAATCCAGTTCAAAGACGTGTATGCATGTGCACAAGCGTGCACACGTGTTCAGTGAACAACGAAGCACCACATAGATGTTAGATCGTTATAACTGGCAGGCTTAGGTTGCGAAATTGCAAAAAAGAAAAAGTTGATGAAAAGTAACCATTAACCACATCAATGAAAAGGCACTGGAGTTAAAAAAAAAAAAAAAAAGTCTCCTTTAAAGAAAACCCTTACAAAATTATGTCAAATTCCACGTGATTTTTAATGGACTACAGCCACTGCTCTGCATTTCTAGTTTATTTCTTGGACAAGAGAAAAATATATTTATGCAAAAGGGTAGTTAGTGTTTCCAACCACTAACACATGGCCTGTAAAAAAATAATACTCCCATATTTCTATTGTGCAATAACCTTCTTTGGGGCAACAATAATGTACAATGTGCTAGTTTCCTGTTACTTTTCTAGAGCCTCCCCTTTCACTCACCATCCAGACTAGTTATTCCTCAGATAATAAAGCTATAGTACCGAGTTTTAAGCTTTTTCCAAACATGCTTCTGCCTGTCTTAGGAAATAATCGTGTCAGTTTGCTAGTAAGTAGAAATGCACTGAGAGGTGAGTAGTTGTCACGTGTGGCTAAAAAACATATAAACCAATCTGTGACTAAGGAAGAAACAATATATTTCTTATGTGTCCAAAACATTATGGTCGGGATCACAGCTGTAAGATGTTGGACTATCATCAAGAGAACAATGTCAAACACTGGCCTTCTGGATGACTTCCATAAAAATAACATTTTGTTTGGGATCAGTAGTTTTTGTGGAGCTTTGGAATAATTTTTGCTGACAATTTTTTTTTTTTGGAGTTGAACACCTCCAAAACACTCCACAATGTGGAAATATTGTCTAATCCAACCTTTACCACCCTCTCCTTCTGAAAACTAAGCACATACCACAAAAACCAAACCAACACGTCTCTTTCAGTTTTTGCAGCTTTATAAAATTTATGATCAAGAAGGTAAATTTACTCTTGAGTTTTTCCTTATTTCGTTATTGCATTCGAGGCAGCTCTTCAAATGTGTAGTCATTAAATCCAGCAGGAAGACCCGGGATTCCTTCTGCGGAAATCTTATCAATCTAGTGATGTTCCTTAGTATCCTTTTAGGAAAAGGAGAATGGAACCGGCATATCGGTGTTCAAGTAGTTCATCTCTGTAGGCCCCAAACAATTTGACTGATTTTTGCTTCATGCAGGGCCGAATTCTCATTTTTGTCAACTGTCCGCTTAGAGTCCAAAATGTAGAGGCATGTTATTGTGGAGCCCCGCAAGGCAAGTTTTCATAAAGTAACTAGATGATTTTGTAAATACAGTCTCATGACAAAGCTAGTTGTGGCATAAAATCATTAATCTAGGGAGACCGTACTGGCTTCGTTTACCTATGCAGAATTAATAATACCACTCCCTAGGATTCTGTAACCAGAGCTCAAGAAAAGGTAAGCCAAACCACGGAATTCAATATTTGCAGCCTGTTTCAGGACATGAAAATATTTTGGTTCTTTCATACACATAATTTCTCCAAAATACTCTTGTCCAAAGTGGCTTATTGTAATCAGACTAATTTCAAATTTTACATTGCTCATGATGCGGGGATAAGCATTCAAAAATTCGTCCCATATCGGAAGTCGTTGGTTGGTTCCTAGTTTTCATTTATTATGATACTGAATTGAATCTAAATGATTTCTCATTGGGATGTATGTGTTCACTGATGGTTAAAACCATGCATTCAGAAATTGTTTAAACTATAAGTTGTATAGGTAAAATTTTTACATAATAATAAAACATACAGTTAATTCACTATTTAGAAATAAAATAATCCATTCAATTTGGTGCCAGACTTATCCATTTTGATCAAATAACTCTCTTCCTTTAAAAGTCTCATCAGTTTTTCAATCCTCCACCTTGGCTCCGTGTTGACTACAATATGCCCTCCCACATCAAAACCCTGAAGGTCATATTGATTCTACTTTAAAAATTCCTCATGGTGTGAGTTTGAATTAACTCTATGCTTCAAATCCAGTTCAAGGTCAGAGGTCTCCATGGAATCCCATACATATCCAAAAAATATCTACTCACTCATACTTCCTGAGCTCATAGCTTGTACCATAAGGTTATTGATAAGGTACTACTCTGCATATAGAGAAATTGCAATGCAAATTAATTCCAACATACAAATATTTGTGTTAAAATACAGTTACTCAGTATTCATCATGAACTATTACTTCCACATTTGTTACGTATATATATATATATATAAAATCAATTCTTTTCTATTAGATGGCATGCAAATATCTTGATAGACTGCAAGTATTTGGAAATATTTGAATACTAAAATAGTGCCTTAAAAAGGAGCCAGGTAAAATATACATATCAATAAGGTTTTTAAATGGCAAGAAATCTGTTCAAAACTTGTCATTAAATATGCATAATTATTATACAAAATAAATTCCAAACATATGAGAATAGAACTCTCAAGGTATTATATATTAGTTACTTTATTTACTTTATTTATACACATATATTGAATATATGCTTATGTATATATATGTGTGTATGTCTTATATATACTGTGTTTCCCCAAAAATAAGACCTACCCCCAAAATAAGCTCTAGCAGGATTTCTATGCATTTGTTAAATATAAGCCCTACTCCAATAATAGGACCTAGTGATGGGCTGCATAGCCACGCGTGGCATTGCAGCCCATAGATACATAGATACATAGATACACTGCATAGCCACGCCCTGCACTGCAGTGCAGAGAGGAAGACATCCCCTGAAAATAAGCTCTAGTGTGTCTTCTTGAAAAAAAAATTAATATAAGACAGTGTCTTATTTTCGGGGGAACATGGTAGTATATGTCTTTCCATTGTTTGGAAAATATCACAAACTTAATAAAGAGTAGTTGAACGAATGATTTAAACAGTAGCTATTTGATGTCTATCGTTATGGTATGCAACTGAAGAAAAATTAAGTCATCTTTTAAAACTTAAAGTAACCAAAATAGATCATAATTGCATGTCATTTTTAAAAGAGTATCCTTTTGTTTCAGGAAAAAAAGGAAGGGAAAGGAAAAGAAAAAAACTCAATAAAGAAGAAAGTAAAGAAGTAATCCCTGACAACAAAGGTCTGGAATCCAGCAGAGAAACTCCAGAACAACGAGAAAACAAAGAGAAACAGCAGCAGAAGAAGAGAAAAGTCCAAGACAAACAACAGAAATCGGTCTCAGTCAGCACTGTACACTAGAAGGTCCCATGAGATGTCTGTAGACTCGTGATGCTGCTATCTCAACCAGATGCCCAGGACAGGTGCTCTAGCCATTAGGACCACAAATGGACAACCTATCTATTACTGCTCTGTCTAAACAACATTCCAAATAGTTGCTATACTCTTCATACAAGCGTAGTTAACAACAAAGAGCCCAAAGTTCAAAGAAAGGATACTCTCAAATGGTTATCCTAAGTGCTTCTGTGCATTTTTAAAAGACAAGAAATTTTGTACATAATTATCAGTAGGCTCAAAGATGTGACAACGTAACGATGGCATCTGAAGAAGAAACATCTTTTTGCTATAAAAATACACTTTAAGAAGCAAAAGGTCATTCTGCAAATTCTAAGATGCGATATCCCTTAAAAACACTAAGAGATCAGAGGAGAGAAACATCATTCAAAGGACAGTGTTGTTTTGTCCAGGAGATCTATAGAGTGCTCGGAGTTAGGGCCTGGCATTTGGAATTGTAGGATTTATCATCACAGAAACAACTGTTTTAAAAAGTAGTTCCACTGCCCTCATCCTGTACTTTGGCAAGAAACATGAGCACGCATACCAGAGCTAAATGCTATGTACGGGATTAGGAAAAGGCAAAATGTGGAGGAAACAGAGTTGGAGATTACATTTGTGCTTTACAAAACTGTAAAGGGCTGTGATCACCTGGAACAAGTCTCCAATCTAGGTCAGCACTATGTGGTTCAGCCTCTGCTGCCCCTTGGATTAGACAAGTCTGTAAACACGTGCCTGTAACTTACTTCCAAAAACAAAATCGTACTTATTAGAAGAAAGTTCTGAGTTCATAGAAAACAAAAACTAGAGCCAGGCGAATATAACATGTTTGCAAAGTCATGCATTTTCTCTCTCAGTGAGGGAAAAACAATTTTATTACCTGCTTAATTAATGGTCCACCCAGAACTAAAAGGGATACTACTTTCTAACAAGGTGTACCTAGTAGGGGAGAAAGCCACCACAATAAATATATTTGTTAATAGTTTTTAAAGTTTTATTCCCTTTGTTTTGTCGTCTGTCTTATGGGGTCATGGTCGCTGTTAGAGACTCATGAATTAGGAGAATTCTGCTAAATCAGAGAACCAGTGTCCTATGTTATTATATCTCTCAGTGTTCACTTTTTGAATCTTCCTTTATCTGAACCGATGATGCTTTACTTATATTAGGAGATTTTTATTCCTTTTTCTTATTTTAATCAACAAAATTCTAGTTATAGACACACAGGCCTCTCTAAGTGACTTCACCTGCTTCCTCTTCATTGCTTAGAAATGAGCATCTTTTCTTGCATGTCTCTTCCTTCTGCATCTTTACCTTTTAGCCTTTTCTCATGCCTATGTTCTCAGTCTGTGGACGTCTTTGGGGGATTGGAGTCCCCCTAGCTGAAGGCCTCACCAGTGTTTGACAGAGGACACAATGGGCCCGATACAGGAGGAGGCATCTTTGAGGGACAGGACCCCATGACCCACCTTAACCTTCCTGTTGTAAGGGAAGGACACACAGCAGCTCTGTCCACTGTCCTTTCTCACCCTCTCAAAGTCACTGCTTTTGGAAGAAATCACAATGAACTTGGCTTCTGGCTGCCTGTCTTTGGGCACCCTTTCTCTACCAACTTGGAATGATGCTCCTGGACTGCTTGGCGTAATTGATTTTCCACTTTTCTTCTCTTCCTCCGAGATATAAAAATTTCAAATGATGTATTCCTGTGTCTGAATCTGGTGTTTCTTTTTCCTGATCCCCAAGAGGTAAGTGTTTCAACTACTTAGATCTATTCCCAACGTCTAAAATAATTCTATTTTCAAGGAAAACATACCCTATGAAGGAGAAACAAGCCTTATCCTATAGAATTATGCTAGGTGGACGTATGTTCCCATGTTTTAGAACTTTTGGATAATTTCAAACACCAAAAACCTTTGTATCCAGTGTTAACCCAGTTGGGTGTAAGTAGCCAAATTATTTTTGCATGTCTCTCTACACTGGTTTTTGTCTTCAATTGTCCATTAGCACTTATTGGGAAGGTCTACACATGTGATGCTGGAGAAAGGATTAAATAAACCAGAGCAGGATGTGATGAATGACTGTCAGGTCTTCCCATGTGATTTGGCTTAAGGACCTTGGGGTCCTCCAGACAATGGCAGAGGATCTAAACCCACGATACAACATTTAAACAAAAGTAGAATTAATTCAAAGGAAAAATAAAAGAAAATTAACATTCAGCTAAAATATAAATGAAGACAAAGATAATATCCGTTTTAACTGCAAAGTTTAGATCCTTAAGAACTACACAGTATTCAAACTAGCAATCTTCTCAACTTTGCACAAAAACTCTTTACCAACTTCTGGTAAAGTTCCTGCACCAGATGCAGAAGGCATTGGCTTTTTGCTCTGAATCTGCCTCTCAGATCTGGTACACTGTTGATGCTAATGGATGGAGGGTGAATTCTGGATACAAAGAGCCAAGAGAGTGCAGCAACCTAAATCTGTTCCTATCTGATCTATGCTCCTTCCCTGGTCTCCAAATCCTGCTTTATCACTGAGGGGAGGTCTCTCTTCTATCCTCAGAAGATTTACATTCTAGTCTCAGGTGTGTAACCATCAGTAAGTTACTTAACCGGATTTGGGTCCCCATTTCTCACATGCAACAGGAAAGGGGGAAACTGGAGACGGTCACTGTAGTCCCAGGACAGGGACTATTTGACAATTCTTTTACTTTAGGGTTATGCCCTTGATGAGTCTGACTAATAACAACCAACCCTTCTTCCCCAAAGTGAAAATGCATAGCCTATAGGAGGAGACAGATACAACTCTGCTGCTCTGACGTTATGGAATTAAAAGTTGTTCACATTAGTAGTTGTTAAGATATTGAGATGAATAACTTTGGGAAGAAAAAGAATATATAAATATATAAATACAGCTAATGCCAAGAATAGAGGCTGTTCTCCAGAAAGGAGACAGAACGGAAAGTGGGGTGCACCTTAGGCTAATGCTCCAATTTTGCTCCTAAATGGTTATAACTTGTGTGACCTTGGGCAAATCACGTGGTTGCTTAGAGCCTACATCCCTACTCTGCAAAACAGAAGTAATAACACTTTTCTTGCCAGGTCATTATGAAAATTAAAAAGTTTATAATTCAATATGATAATAACTAAATAAATATCAATTAAAAATTGTGATTAATTCCACAAGTCACACATATAAATCAGTTTTACTTCTTGATTAATGATAATGTGATACAATCCTTACACATGTAATAATTTCAAAGAATAAAGTAGACATGAGAATCATGGAAATGAAATAAATCATAGTGACTGGTAACTAAAATGTAAATACCAATTTTGTCTTGGGTCCTTTTAAAATTAAGAAGTTACTTATTCTTTAAAGTATACATTTTTTATAAATAAGACTAAATGAAGACACTATCTTTTCCATGGATATATTTTAATAGCAGGAGAACTGACTAGATTCTTTCTCACTATTACAACTGTTTCTGGGCAAATGGTGGAGAAAGGGCTTCTTTTTATGGCTGATCTATTACAAACAGGGTGTAACTTCCTGTAACACTAAGAGAATTTGTCTGGAATCCATCTTTCACTAAAAGAATAAGATTAAACAAAGCTGGTGGTTGGATCAGTTGAGACTTTCCCAGTTCAAGCAATCAATCTCACTAATTAATAGTTATTATTCTTTTATATCGAGATTTCTTAGTAAAAGAAAAACAAAGCAAAACAAACAGCTGTGCCCCCGTGATGCCAGCCATGTACCTTTTGACTATTATATATTATATAATTATCCCAAAAGCCCTCTGAGAGGGTTATTGGTATCCATGTTTAATGAAAGAGGAAACTGAGGCACAGAGGAGAGCCCAGCAACCAGTGAGCCTGGAATTCACACCCAGCCCTGACTGACTCCAAAGTCTATGTTCCTTCTTCTTCATTGTATCTCTCAAAATCATATTTATTATGAATTCCAAGGTCACCATGTCATGATCTGAAATAGTACTTTATGAAGAAGCTGGAAAGGTCAAATAATAAAGTCCTCAACCCAGGATAAGACTTAACTTTGAACTCAAATGTGACTCTTTTTTGGTGGGAGGGTCAAATGCTGTGGGGACACTGGCTGGTGGGACAATGGTTGGGGGAAAGCACGTGTATTAGGAGGCAAGAACTATAAAAAGGAGAAATGAGAATTACATGCTCTCAGAGAAAGATAAGATCACACAGTTCATACAGAAAGGGAATCCCAGGCTGGGCTCCTTGGGAAGTCCCAATTGCGATGACTGTGGAGTAGCCCTCAACTCAGCTCCTTTCTGGTATTATCGGAGCATTTACCAGCACTATCATCATTCGCCTGAGTCCTTGTTCTGAATTCCAATGATCCGGGAAGAAACATCAATGGATCTTCACTGTTGGAACGACCAAACAACCTCCTTCAGATGATGTCTCGCTTTCTCTCCAGCTACTTTCATGCATTCAATGATCAGGCTTTTAATTTTGCCCATCTTGTCTCTCAAGTAATTCCCAGGCTAACATATTCATCACAGAAACAAGTGCAAAAAAAGAAGGAAGAAAGAAGAGACGAGAGGAGGGAAGGGAAGAAAGACAGAGGGAGAGACTGAGGGATGAGGCAAAGAGGGAGGGACCCAGAAAATAGTAATCACCTTTATTTATAGTCATTAAAACACAGGGATAACACAACTTCAATGAGTAGAAATGTATCACTAACCAGAAAATTGGCAACATTGTAATTTCAAGAGAGAATTACACGATTGCAAAATAATGATACATAAAGTTTGCAAAATACCTTGCACCTTTCTATCTATAGTTGTGTGCAATGAAAATTGTTGCTTAAAATGATGTTGAGTCTATCCAAGATTAAATTCTATTTTTAAAAACAGAGAACTGAAAATACATATGTTTAAACCAAGTTGAATGACTTTACTTACCGAAGTCTTCTGGCTTGAAATTGAATCGATGTATTAGCTTTTGTGCTATTATCTATCCCTGAATTCCCATCACTAATGGATTTAGATTTTCAATAAAATCTAAAATAATCCAATGCATTGTAAGCACTTTAAAATTATAAAGCACAATAAAAATACAAGCACATTATCTGGGAGATAGGCACATGTGTAACTTTGACTCAAACTGCACAAAAGCAAATCATATACCCGAAATGATTATATCCCCATAATTTTCTGAAATAAAATGAAGTAAAATTAGATTAAAACAAATTAAAAATATGAGCTATTACTGTTGCCAGCCAGTTGCTACCTTCAGCAACAGATTGATTAGCCTTTTCCCATTTCTCACACTGCAGCCCTCCCTAGAGATTTTAGTCTTAGAAGAAAGGATCCATATTCTTCCCCAAAAGGAGACAGTGGAAATACCAATACCTAAGGCAACCACATATCTGAGGATACAGCAATGCAGCCTTTCCTTCCAGTGCCTTTTTTTTTTTTTTTGATATCTGCCTACAATAGAGCTACATCAAGGTAGCACAAGAATTGAAATTTACTTCACCTTGTAAATTTTCTGATACCCAAACACAATAAAATAAGCTACGAGTAAATATTGAATCTTGAGCTGGAGACATATCTGAGTCAGTTAATGCTACCATCTGTGGTGTCCCCAGAGCCGTCACACTTCAACTTCAACCCAATCTCCTCTCATCCATTTCCTCCCAAGAGGTAGGAAATTCTTCAACAACTCCGTCAATGATCTGGTCACAAGGATCTCAAGGTTGGCAAAAAAAAAAAAAAATTCTGATCCCCAAAGGCAGAAGGAATGGGACTCTCACTCTCATTCTTAGTTAGAGTTGCTCAGTGGCAACCACGTGTTGCCCATCCCGCAAAATGCCACATCCTGGGGCACTGGGCTGTCCCCGGCCAGCAGTCAATCCATTCTGGCCTTTGACCTCTTTTGCTACTTTGGTTACTTTCCTTACCTATGTTTTTTAATTGACTAGTTTGAGAAAAGAAAAAAAAAAAACAAAAACAAAAACAAAAAACACTACTGAATTATTTTAGAATTAACTTAAGAATAAATTGGATTAGAAATAGCTCAGTAAATTCCTTTACTCTTAGTATAGAACTAAGGAAAGAATATGATTTGCACTTCTTAAAACAGTAGTATAATAAAAGAACAAAACAGAAAAATAAAAATAAAAACACTTGGTATTAACATCCAAGGCATTTTTCTCATATGGTAACTATTTAGAAGGTTCTATTTATCACTAAGTTCACATCTACTGATCTTTTTCCCATAGTAAAAAATGGTTATGACTCACTTCAGGAACACAACAAATGCTACGGGAAAATAGATTTCAGTTTTATCCAAATCAGCAGTGAGAATAATTTAAGATTCCAAAAAAGACATAGACATGCAGACTCGATTTAGGAAAGTGAGTCAGTTTCATGCAAATAAGTTCTAGCTTTGTCAATTGAGAGCTTCCCTTTAAATGTCGAGTTTTCAGGTGGGGGTGGAGAATGGAGTATTGTGGTAAACCAATATCACCACTTGTTGAGGGTGGATTATTTAAAGGCTTGTTTGCTGTGCACATGTGAAAGGGTCAAGAGAATAGAGTTGATACCCAGATGATCCAATCCAATCAAAAATGGTACTAATTATAGAAGAGATCATTAGAACATGCTGTGCTAGGATCTGTAGATTTTTCAAATTTATTATGACAATGATCCTTTTCACCATCCTCTAAATACATTGTTTCATCATGGACATCCCTACAGGCCTAAGCAATTTGAAATTCAGAGCCTATATCAGTTTCCTAACCTCCACCCTTTCACCCCACAAAGAAACTGGTCAATTAGATTACAGATAAATGAAGACTATGTTGACAGAATAATCTGAAATTAATAAACTTAAAGAGAACTTACTACACAACAGATCACTAGCTTCATGTTTGATATAGTCACTTTGGGACAGAAATATAGAAACCAGTCAGTTCATCACTCCTTTCATCCATTAATGAGCTATAATTGGCATAAACAAATAATCGATCTATCTATAGGTTCTGCCATGCTCAATGTATAGCTAATTAGTTACAGTGTTTTGAAGCACGTGATTAAAATATCTTCAGGTGCATAGGCTATATAACATTCTCCTAAATTTTCAAGTTTCTAGGTGAAGTGAACATTTTATTTTGTAATAATTAATATTCTAAGCCCAACATCCACAATAAATATTGCTCTTTTCCTTTCTATGAAAAGATAGGAAAATATATCATTGTTTTTATAGGTATATAACTGTGAAAGTTTTTGATACCAAGAAAATCCTAGAGAATGTGGAAAATGTGGATAGTTATATAAAACTTTGTAAGATCAAGAGAGAAGTAAGTATCAATTTGAAAGAGAATTTCTTCATATGTAACTACAAGCTTAACTGAACTACTGAGCTAACTAGCAAAATTAAGTTCTCAAACTGCTACTTAAGCCGTCTTTCAAATGACTGAATGAAACCAAATAAGATAAATGATACTTCTGAGTAGCATTTCAGCAGGAGAAGCAGCCAGTTGTAGCAGCTAGCCACAGGCAAAGTGTTTACCAAAAGTCTCTTTAAAAGGTGTAAGATTATTTGAGATCCTCAAAGAAAAATCAACAGATGGTCCTGCTTTATCCTTGTGTCTCTTGAAACATGATACAGGACTCAAATACTAAGTTAGAAGTGAATTGAGAGAAATACTTCAGAAAACAAATTTATCCCCAAATCACTTTTTAAACTATGGGAAAAAATAATGCTAAAGTAGAGGGAAAAATTAAAAGTAGAAATCCCTGTACATTCTAATTTGCAAGATGAAGCTTCAGCCTTACTGCAAAGTACTGTAGCGTGGTTCTAAAGATGTCACACCAATTCTCACTGAAAACTGTCCTTAGTACCAGCCTTGGCAACACATCACATTGTTGGGCTCTATTTTGTGCCGCCCCTGCACTCCCACAAACTGGGTTTCTCGGTAGAAAGACTCAGCATGCTGTGGTGAACTCAGCAGAGGTAAGGAAAAACAACTCTTCGGGGAAAAAACTTGTTTTCAGAATAATTTTTGAAACAAATGCCATTCAATATTACCAAAATGGCACTGAAGCAGTCATGACGGGGAAAAGAGAAACTTGGTTGAACTCTCTCTTCCTGGTTTCACAGTTTCCTATTGCTTTATTTTGCAATAGATAGAGGTAACAGACTCTTTCAACGACCTTGGTCCAGCCCTACTGCCAAAATACATCCAGCTACTGCCTGCCCTCTTTCCTGCTGGCCGTCAGTCCTCAGCCCACCAATAATTCTATCAAATCACAACAAACTGCTCTCCATCCTGGAGGCCTTGCGAAATTCTCCAGCTATTCATTCCTGTCTTACCTTTGACAGGACCTGATTTGTAAGCAGAGGTGCCAAGGCCCTATCACCTGCTCTGCTCTGTGGTCCGTCCATTTCCTGTGCAGGGTCACTGTTGCAAAAGCTCCACCATTTCTCACAGTATAAACTGGACAAAACTTTCCAGGACTAAAAAAAAAAAAAAAGAAAGAAAATTAACAGAAAAGAAAACATAGAGTTCTCATAATGAAAGGAAACGAGAGGAATAACAGAGAACAGGCGAGAGGAAAGCGGCCGCACCCATTCTTCCTAGGGCTGTGCAGTTTAACCCACACCCAGGGTAAGCCGCCTTCGCTTCAAGAAGCTGTCTCGCTACGTAAACTGACCGATGTATCTTTAAGACATAAACAGCTGGGATTGTCATAATAAACATTGCAAAATAAATACCAAATAACATCTGGAGGCAAAGTTCTGCGCAGAGTGGGGTGAGACTGAGCGCTAACTTTAGTACTGTTAATAAAGTACGGATTTCACTTTTTTGGTTTGAGAAATGCTTTCCATTATTAGCCAAAGGCAAACCAAAGAGTTACTCGTTGTACTTAAAATTCCAAAGAATGTAACACTATCTGTACGTAATCTTCTCAGGGGTATTTTACATCCCTCATTTTCTACTATTTGAAACAAGCACTTGGTCACTAAGCAGTTCGTTTAGCTATGAAAATGGTTTAATATTGAAGTCTATTTATTTTTGTGCTGGTAGACAAGATACTTTTCTTTTTGCCTTAGGAAACCCAAATCTCCCATGCCCTGTACCAAGAAAAGACAGCACTTTCATTGTAAGAGAATAGGATAATGGTTATGATACTCAACCAGTGGTTTTCAATGCAATGTAAGCAAAAAGACCACACTTCGTGTGTTTTCTCTGTGCATCCAACTAATGGGTAGTTATCTCATTCAATTAACATTTATAGTAGGTCCACAGCAACTGGTGGGGCTGTTTCTTGTGAAAAATAATAATGGCATAGGAATAATAATAATGGCAAGGAATAATAATATTCCTAGCAAATTTAAAAATAATAATAATGGCTAGGAATAATAATATTCCTAGCAAATTTAAAAATTATTATGTTTATACTTGCCCTAGGAATCACCGTTTGTTTTAGGTAGTGCTCTGATAAGATTTTCATAGGTGATATAGTAAACATTGCACTCCAATACCAAAGAAACAAAAGCATTAGAAATACATCTAATTTGCGAGTCAATTGTTAACACCTCCTAAAAATCCATTATGCATAATTTATAATACTGATAATAAAAAATGAAATTAATTATTCCAAATAATTATTTCTCAGTTTTGTTACCAGTGCATAAATCTTGATTAAGGAAAAAAAAAAAAACCTGTTAACTACTAATGGAATAGTAAATATTTCCCATTTAGTCAAATAAACATGTCAGGATATTTAGTCTTATAAAAGTGTTTTTTAAAATTGTACTTATCTCTCTTTCCACAGAGAGTAGAGCTTGGCAGAAGAAAACTGCTGAAGTATGTCTGAGATAATTTTATCTCCTCTCCGTCTACTCCTGATAACACACATCCATGGTACCTCTCACATGGCCTGAACCGCAGCAGCAAAATGACTCAGTTTCACTTTAAAATAAATGATCTTTTGCAAATAATAGGCATTTCATTAAATACACTTTTTTTCTTTCCCTTGTTTTGATCAATCAAAATATCAGTTGTAGGCAGGCTGCATAATGGACATTCTAAATTCTAATTTTACTTTCATCAGATATTGCAAAGTTTGGAAGTAAAGTGAAATTTACCTGGGCTACAAGTTGTGATAAATTTAAAAGAATCATATTCATCTTCCATGGTTAATCATTCCCTGTCTTTCAACAGAAATTCAACAAATAAGAATAAATAAAAATCTATCTATAAATATGTTGAGCTTTGAAAATCAGAAAACATGCATTTAAATCTTTCCACCATTGACTGTACAATCTGGAAAAATAATTTAAGTTCTTAATATATAAAATAAACACATTATTATAGACCGTATAGAGTTGTGAAGATTAATGGAAACAAAATATGTGTGGCATGCCAGATACAGGGTAGGTATTCAGGAAATTGTTGCTTGTTAGATTCTAAGTGTGCTTTGTTTAAAATGAAATTTCCAAGTTACTCTTAAATATGCACTGTATATACATATATATTACACATGCACACATAAATATATTATACATATTTCTTTCAATAATTAATCTTTCTATAGTGTTCAATTTAATCAGTGGGAATTTACAGTATACCTACTATTTGCCAGGCAACATGTTCCATACTGCTGATGCAAATCCAGGAGACAAAATGTTTATCTTTGCATCTTCTTAGCAGAAGAAGCACATAAGATACCCAAATGCTATGAATGTCTTTTTACCTAAGTATGTGCCTCATGATGTGGAGGTCAAAAGGAATGAACCTTTAACTCTACCTTGGATGCAGGTGAAGGAGAGGTTCAATGTCTGGTAACCTGAACCAATTCCTCAAGTATGCGTAGTTCTTTGCCAAGTCAGAAGATGCTAGGTTGGGTATCACAGGCCATAACCAAGGCATGATATAAAAGAACATGCAGGTTGGAGAACTGTAAGTAGTCGTTTTTGTGTTTTCTGGCAAGAGATTGGGGAAGTAAATGGGCAGAGAACAGATGGCAAATGGCCTTATACGTTATAAGAGTCTGAACTTTATTCTGAAAACAGTGATGAGTCTGTGAAGTGTTTTATGAAGAACAATAAAATGATTCTATTTGCCTTACAAAGTTGCCTGTGGTGGCAAAGCATGGATTTTTAAGAATGAAGACTCAGACGAATAGCAGTTTTAAGTATAGGAATGTAAAATTGTATTAGCTAACTCCAAAATAAATAGAACCTGAATCAATACAGGGAAAGATGAAGGAGGGGAAAGTAATACATCCCAGAGATCGAAGGTAGGCTCCATGAAACAAGGTCAGCCAGAGAAGGAAACAGTGAGTAAAGGGAATCCCAGGTTCCCCCTGGGTATGTCTGCAAAGAACACTGCCATTAACTAGTCAATCAACCACAGCCAAGATCAGATTGTTTGTTTTGTTGATATTGAGGTATATGAGAGACATTCAATGGAGATGAACTCACAGAAGTCTGAGATATAGGTCTGTCCTTGATTAAACTGTAGGAAAGGTGGAGATCCACATTTAGCAGTAATCATCTAATACATAAATCAGAAAGCACAGGTGAGTGAGTCTAAGAAGAAAACAGTGAAAGAGAAAAGATTGAACACAATTAGCATTATTTAAAGAGTGAACAGAGGGAAAGGAAATTTTGAAGGAAATTTCATAAATTTCACAAATATCACAGCAAAATCAATAAATCTAATGACGGGCAGGTGTCTCCTGGATTCACCAGTCAATACGTTGATCTTTCAGAAATCGTTTCAGGAAAGTCGTGGGCAGAATCCAGGTCTCAGTGCTTTGAAGAAAGATTAGAAAGTCGAGAATTGCAGGTGTGGAATATAGACAACTCAGTGAAGAAGCTCTTCTATTAGTAGATGAGAAAGGAAGCTCAAGGCAGGCCTATATACAGTCAGGTATGTTTACTTGGGTCTGCTTTATGAAATATCACTAGAAGTAAAAGTAAAGAGAGTAAAGTAAAAGAGAAAGTAAAAGAGAAAGTAAAAGTAAAAGTAAAAGTAAAAGAGAAAGGCCAGGCATAGGGGCTCGTGCCTATCATCCTAGCACACTGGGAGGCCTGGCCAGTGGATTGCTTGAGTTCAGGAGTTCGAGACCAGCCTGAGCAAGAGTGAGACTCCCCCATCTCTACTGAAAATAGAAAAACTAGCCTGCCACTGTGGTGGGTGCCTTTAGTCTCAGCTACTCCAGAGGCTGAGTCATCAGGATCACTGGAGCCTGAGAGTTTGAGGTTGCTGTGAGCTATAATGATGCCAGGGCACTTTACCCCAGGGCAACAGAGTAAGTGAGACTCTGTCTCGAAAAATAAAAAACAAGTAAATAAAAATACAAAAGCAAAGGAGAAAAGAATAGACTTCCTATCTTAACAAAGAGCAGAATTACATTAACCCGTGATACAACTCCAAGTGTAACTGAAAATATTCAGCATGGTGGACACATGTCAGTGTTAATAGTATTTCCATTCTGACCTGTTTCCTTCAACATATTTTTCCAGCTTTCTCAGCTTTCTCTCTAGGTTTCCCATATCACTTCATAATTTCCACCAAGATAATTTTGCCTTCTCCTTCCATCTTTTTTTTTTCTTTACTTTTTTTTTTTTAGAAACAGAGTCTCATTTTGTCACCCTTGGTAGAGTGCTGTGGCATCCCAGCTCACAGCAACCTCCAGTTCTTGGGCTTAGGTGATTCTCTTGCCTCAGCCTCTCAAGTAGCTGGGACCACAGGCACCCACCACAGTGCCCAGCTATTTTGTTGTTGTTGTTGTTGCAGTTTGGCTGGGGCTGGGTTCGAACCCACCGCCCTCAGTATATGGGGCCGGCGCCCTACTCACTGAGCCACAGGCACCACCCTGCTCCTTCCATCTTAACTTTTTTCTTCACCTAAAACCAATCTATATTATTGCCCTCCTTAACACCTGGGTCAAGTTTCTCAACTTTTGGGCAATATTGCCCATTCAACTCTTTGCCCAAAATTCATATATATACCATATTAATTTCTAAGTTTTGAATGTTACTTTGTAAATGAATTACAAATAAAATAAAAATAAGGGTAATTATATTTTTTAAATATAAAGCACTGTAAAATATGAGGTACGATTTTATTATTGATATCAATTCAAGGATGCCATATCCTCTCCTCCATCAGGTTGTCATCCAGTATTTGAATCACAGATACGAATATTGAAGAGAAAAAGGAAACTAGTTCCAGTTCACATCACTACTTTGTAGAAAAATTTCAGTCATAAAAATGTAAACTTGTTAATTCTATTTCACATAATTAAAATATACATATTTTTGTTCCATACTTTCTTTAGTTTTTTCAAATACAAGCAGCCACAGTCTACGATATGCAATCCTGTTCGATGCAACCTGTTATGTTCTGTAACAGTTTACAATTCCGCCTCTCACATATTGGCACAGTTTCAGCTATTCAATTAAAAATGAGATGTTTTATTAACATTCCTTTGTTGATGGAAAGCATCTTGGGCTTAGCATATTCAGCAAAAATGGGGCTCAACTGTCTCCATTAACTTGTTATTTAATCTTTAAAAATAGAAATGTAACGTAATGTTTATAGTATGCGTCCAATGAGAAATACAGCATTCCAGTTTTCTGACCTATATAAACCCAGATTGACCAGGAAAAATCACACATCTTCATAGTTCCTCAAAGTCAGTAAAAGAGAAATGCTTACTTTCAAGTTAGGTTCTAAATCAGGCGGTCACTTCAACAAGAACAGAAAATAAAGCAATTTTCTAACATCTATTGTATGTGCTTTTGAAAAAAAATCAATTGTGTTTTAGCCCCCCTCAAAACTGCTCAGTTTTAAAATTTGCATTATTTTCAAAACATATTTCTTTCACCTAAATAACAGGGCTTGCCTAGAGGAACAAATACGAGATTTTGCACACTACACTAAAGTTGTGTGCTGATTATCTGGCAAAATTTTAAAAATAATGTGAAACTATAGATAAGAAGCTAGAAGGCCAGTTAAAAAAGATGGAAACTTTACAACTTTTACATTTGCCTGGATGGAGTTGTAAGACATTCTTCTTAGTAAAGTCTCGCCAGAATGGAAAAATAAATATCCAGTGTACTCCACACTAATATGAAACCAATATATAAACAATTACATGCTCATAAGAACAATAAAACACTATTGTAGTCCAGTTTGGGGGTAGAGAGAAACGGGTCGGGGGAGGAAGAAGGACGTTTGGCAGAAGGAGGGAGGGCAGGAGGCGGATCTCACCTAATGTGCACATTGTGAGGGTGGATAACACGCCCCCTGGCCGCGGGGCTCTGCTACAAATGGAACTTTATCCTGGAAGTGAGAACAATATAACCTAAAAATTGTACCCTCATATTAATTTGAAAAAAATTAAAAAAATTCTCAAAAAACAAATAAAACAAAACTTATCTACTAATGGCCTACTGTCAACTGGAAGCCTTACCTAAGAACTGTCAATTAACACATATGTGGTACACTATATGAATTATGTGTGGTATTCTTACAGTAAAATAACCTAGAGAGAAAAAAATGAAAAAAGAAGAAGCTAGAAGGCCAGACTTTACCATCAGGGAAAACACTAGGACATGTGGAATTACCACGGCTCCCAAATATCAGGCTCTGCCTTCCTAATCTCATTTCCTATTGTGCTGTTTTGATTTTTTAGGGTCATTAAAGTAATAAATCAGGGAAATTTCATAGAATGTGTGTTGACATTAACAAAGGAGTTGACACAGCTTCTCTGAACAAGATTTACAGGAGCTGCTTCAGCATCACTGTAAAAGGAGTATTGATAAAATTATGTGCGTCCACCAGCAGGTCCTCTAATGGTGGGCCAGAGTCTCCCTCCTGTATCCTGTCTTCTCAGCTTCATCTCAATAGCTCAGATGAAGCTAAAGGAAACACGCCTGCCTAAATTGGAGAAGAAAAAATAAAAAACAAAAAAAACCAGGACGATGCTGAAAGAAAGAACTGATACTTTGGAGGAGAGAATCAAAACTGAAAAATAACAAACAGGCTGAAATGATAGGCTTGGGTCAAAATGATAAAATCAATAAGAAAAAGCAGAAGCCTACGTTAAAGTATGACAGACTGCACAGGAACAAGGGAATTAATAGCAGTGGGCACAGAGGAGAGTCAACTCTGAGAGGTTTTATTTGACCACAAGCTTACGAGGAGCGATGGTGCTGTGGGCAGCTTGCCATCTCCACGGCTGCTGCTATTTCTACTCCAAGGTCAGGGCCTGGGAACTAGCTAATCTAAGTGCCTGCATACCTGGACTAGAATTTCTTCAGAGGCACCAAAATAAAATCTTCACATAGTTTGAAGCCTTGAAAATGACCTTTTATTCACATTTTCAAACCACAGCTTGCTCAAGTTGGCCCCTGAGCTCTATCAGGAAATGTGAAGCCAGGGCAATCCAGCACATGAAGTGGGATTTGTCTTTTTTGTTTTTTTTTTAACAAGGCCACCCCTATTTTTAAGAAAACTATTCAAATTTTAGCTAAATCAAGGAAATAGCTCAATTTAGAACAGTTATATGTTGGATTCTAGGTACGGAGTTGGGAGAGAGATGGAAATGAGATGGATGAATCAGACCCAAAGCAGCACAGAATAAATTGGAAAAGGATAGAATTTTTACGGGGTGACAAAAGATAAGCAGGATGTACATGGAGGAAAAAGAGCCAGAAGAGAGGATTTCATGTTACTGCTTTTAAACTTGAACTTCTCCTTGAAGGCCAGGACATCTAACGACATCATTCTTCACACGTATGCACCACTGCCGTTGCCTCACTTTCTTCCCACTCCCCACACACTCATGGAAGACTTGAGTTGACCAATAACACAGTTTTTCACCCCAATTTTTTAGTCATCTTGGACAACTGCCACTTTTGTGCAGGCAACATATTCAACCTACTCTTTCAACACACCCAATCTTACTCTGTATATACCTCTATGTAGACACCTTAGACCACATCATATCCAGAATTTGTCTAGTTCTGGATTTATAACATCTGTATCACAACATTCTGTTCACTATCTCATACATTTTTCAGCTTCCTGAAATGTTTGGTGCACTAACAATATGTTTGTAATCTCCTTGGTTCTTCAATTTATTTTAATCTCTCATCCTCTGCCTGAGAGTAGTAATATCCACCTCCCTTGTGTGGTGCAAGAATTAGTGAGACATTATGTAAAACATAGCACTGATCCTTACTAAGAATAGGCATTAAGTGACCATCACCAACATTATTTCACGTAAATGTCATAGTATGTTGCCTAACGATCTCAACACCATTACTTCTCTTGTTCTTTGTCTTTCTTCTGCATGTAATTAGCAAAATTTAACCCCTGGATCAACGGGTCACTCCCTTTCCAGTCACATATCTGGCTGCCAAGCACTGCTAAAAACAAATGCCACAACCACAGGGATCGCTGCCACTACAAATTCATGGTCTTCCACATCACTTGAGCTATTAACACTACACAGTAAAACTCCTAGTCCACTTCCTTTCTCATTCCCCACAATAATATTTTCAAACTTTCCCCAGTCTGGTTTTTGCCATCACTCTCAGCAAATGAACTCTACTTTAGAGAGAAAATACAGATCATCTTGGAAGAAACGGTCTCCACTTCCTGTCTCTTCCCCCAACACAAACAAGTGTAAATACAGCCTTACCTCTTCCCTTTCTATTTTAGCTAAATAGTCCTACATTTCAAATGTTAGTCCTCCCATCTGTTCTTGAATCACACCTTCCCATTTCTTTGGGAACCTTACTTCAGTTGGGTGTATTTTCTCTCTTTGGTATTTCAACTTCTCGTTTTCTTTCAGCACCTCCTACTTGGTCTCTTCATCTCCTTCTAATGATCACCTAGATTTCCTTTTAACTCAGAGCCATGTTTCTTCAAAAAGTAATTCGCACTTACCTCCAGTGTCCCCATTTCCTAGGGATGCCTCACCCACACCATCTGGGTTTCTCTACCTCTATTACCAATAAATTCAATCTTGCAAATGTGTCTCTAGTTGCAAAAAACAACAGATGGGTTTCCGTCCTTACCTGGTATGACCTCTCTAGTACCCATGATGTTGTTTATCATGCTTTTGAAATTCTTTTCTCATATAACTGTTATGGTATCACTTACTCTCAATTTCTTCCTTTATCTGCCACATAGAAAATTTCATTCGTTTGCAGAATTTTAACTACTGTTCAACATTAATTATCCAACATCTACATTTCCAACCCTGTTCCTTTCCAGATCCTTGCAGCTAAGGGACAATTCAAGAAAACAATCAAAACTTCCTAACTTGACTGCGCTATCACATTTCATTATGTCCCAAAGTGAACTCACCATCTCTCCTCTATCTTTAAATTTGTTTATCTCCTGCTTTTTCTAATTTGGGAAATGGTACCACCCCCCATGTCTGGTTTTACTCAAGTGAGAAATTATATTCAATCCATTGATTGAGTCCTGTCAATTTTTTCCCCTGAATATTCCTCAAATCAATTGTTTATTATTATTTTTTTTCCGTGATTACTGTTGCATGCTTGGCTTTCTGTGTAGTTTTCTACAAAAGTTTCCTGATTGTGTCTGCCAAAATTTGTTGGATTCATACTCATCATCCACATTGCTGCCAGAGATCCACCAAATCAAAAAATTTCTCCAATGTTTCCCATAACGTTAAACTTTAAAAAATATTAGTAACAACTACAGTTTATTAAGTACTTGCTTTAATATGTCACTTAAGTTAACCCTAAAAACAATCTTTAAAATAGAAATAAAATGGGGACAGAATAATTAAGATAACCAAGATTAAACAGTAATGGAAGGAAGCAAAGCCAGAATTCAACCAAGAGACTTTCTGACTGGACAAAATAATGCTCCTAATGGCTGCAATAAAACTGAGCGAAAGGTGGCCTCTGTGTCTTGGTCCCTAGGTTGTTTATATCATCACTGCAAGCTGAAGTCCATTACATCAAAATTCCACCAGCACCAAATTCAAATTTTTATACATGTTATTATTTTTGAATAGTGGACACAACCAAATTATTAGCAATTTAAAGCCTGCCTGCTTGGAACACCATGAAAAACCTCACCCTACAACTGCTGACCATTAATAACCAGAGTCTGTCACAAGATGCCATGGCAATTTTAAATAGAGGAGACGTAGAAGACTTCAAGGAGGTGACACGTGAGTGAGTCTGGGATTTTACTCTGGGATGAATGAGGAGGCATTGGAGGAGTTGAGAAGTTCCATGATCTGTCTAATATTTCAATGCAGTCAATCCAGCTTCCAGGTTGAGAATCAACTTGAGAGGACAAAGAACAGGAAGCAGCTGAGAAAAGATGGCGTCTACAGTAAGGCAGCAGCCGCCGAACTGGTGATAGAAGGTCAGATTCTGAAACTGTTTTGAAAATAAACTTACCAGATTTGCTCATAGATTATAAGTGGGATGTGAAAGAAAGAGAGAAACTAGGAAATTAGGAATGACTCCAATATATTGTGGTCTGAATAACCTGAAGAATGGAGTGGCTATTAATTGTGATTAGGAAGGTTTCTAGTGAGGATTTACAGTTGATTCTGTCTCTCCAAGCTTTTTTTTTTTTCTTCCAGATTTGTATGAGGGTACAAATGTTTAGATTACATTGTCTTCTAAGGTAAAGTTCAAGTTGTAGTCAGTCCTTTGCCCCAGGGGCATGCTGAACACCCTCACGTTGAGCACATTAGGTGGGACCCCACCAATCACTCTCCTCCTTCCCACTCCCTTTCCCCTCCTCTCCCTTCCCCCTTATCAGACTGTATTTGTGTTTTTTTTTGTGTGTGTGTGGGTGTGTAGTTATTTATATATTGATTTCATATTAGTATTGAGTACTTCCCCCCCACCCCCTTTCTTGTGATAAGAAGAATGTGTTTCAACTCCATCCAGGTAAACACAAAAGATGCATCTATTTAGCCATCCTTTCTTATGGCTAAATAGTACTCCATGGTGGACATATAACATAGTTTCTTAATCCATTCATGGGTTGATGGGCACTTGGACTACTTCCAATGAACAGAAATTGATAGTATACATAAAAGCTTTGAAAAAAAAATCCTGATCCCTGGAGAACATTAGGTGGGACCCCACCAATTACTCTCCTCTTTCCCACTCCCTTTCCCCTCCTCTCCCTTCCCCCTTATCAGACTGTATTTGTGTTTTATTTGTGTGTGTGTGTGTGTGGGTGCGTAGTATCCTGATCCCTGGAGAAAAAATAATAACCTGAACAAGCAACCCCATCTCAAATTGTACAATGAAATACAGTAATGACACATTGGATAGATCAGTGTGTTCCAGATATTCTGACATTCCGTATGGTCTAAAGAACAGTACAATCCAGACTGCCTCCATAATAATGAGTCACAAATAGGGATTGTTTAAGACTTGCAAAAATACAATATAAATCCCACAGTTGATTTTAAGATTCACTTTTGAAAAATCTATTTTTCTTTACTTTTGTTTTAATATCCTTTCTTTTCCTCTTCCTCCTCCCATTTTATTACCTTCTGCTTTGTTATTTTCGTCTCCTTTCTAAAATTGGGGGGGGGGTTCTTAGTTGTGCTGTGGCCCATTAAAGGTTTAAGGCACCAGTTTTATCCTGAAATTAAAGTGTGATTTCTGTAGCATGTGCAGATTAGAGCTCATCCAAATCCATCATGTTTTATTTCAAGCAGCTTCTTCCTATCAGCAATGCAAAAAGACCCAGATCTACTATGAAGTCTAATTGGTAGCAGAGGGGCACGAGTGCGTCTTTCATTATGCGTAGGTGGAGGAGGTGCTTGCCTCGAGATTTGCCTGAATAAAATATACACACTGCCTTAAAAATAGAAAGCCCTAGGATGAGAAGAATAAAATATTTATGTCAGCTTGAAAAACAGCATAAATTTTAAAGTTAGAAGACATGGGAACTATGGTTTCTAGTTTGCAAACTAAGTGATCTGGGGCAGGTCACTTCACCTCTCCGGTGGAGTCTGGGCTTGCTCCATGGTAAGGCATTGTTGTGAATTTTTTGTTTGTCTTTTCTTCCTATTGATATTATTTTTCCCTACTTTCATCTTTGCTTTCTCTCCTTTCCTCCACCTCTCCTTCCCTCTTTTTTCCTTCCTTCTTCCCCTCCTTCCTATTATACCTCATGCCATATGGGATTTCAGAGAGATTTCAATAAGAATAGGTCCAATAAAATAACAAGAAAGTGAAAAGTATGTATAGAAAGCCAAGAATATAAATAAATAGCTTTAAAAAGCACCTACCAAGTTTTCTAAGCAATTAAAAGTTGAATATTCCAGCCTAAGTTGTCCTATTTTGGTTAGAATTAAGGTATCCAGTCAACATTGTCAGCAGGATGGGAGTAGTCACAGCACATTGAGGTGGTGTTTGCACCCTCAGTTCTTATCTTTTCTATCTCTTGAACACATGGTATTAGTATAATATATCCACCCTTAATATGGCTTTCTAAAGGTCTCTCCTTCTTTGAACTTACTAGGTATATAAACTGTGGGGAAAGGTATTTAACCTCTGAGCTCAAATCATAGAGCTATGTATTGCCATAAGAATAAATAACATATGTGACAGTGTCTGTATTCATTTTCTATTGCTACTTTACAATACCACCACACACATAGAGGCTTAACATATGTCTATGGGTCAGCAGTCCAGGCCTGGCATCGCTCAATCCTCTGCTCAGAGCCTCACAAACCTGAAATCAAGATGGTAGCCATACTGCTGTTCTCTTTTGAAGCTTAGAGTCTTCTTCCAAGTTTATTTAGGTTGTTGGAAGGATTTAGGTTCTTGCTTTTGTAGGCCTGAGGTCTTCATTTTCTTTCTGACTACTGGCTGGTGCCCACTCTCAGTTTTTAAAGACCACCCACAGTTCCTGACCATGTGGCTATGATAAGGAGTTCATAGCATTTTGTTGGCTTTCTTCCAGCAGAAATATGTCAGCTTGTGCTTCCTATTTCTTTTAAGAGCTTACCTCATGAGATCAAGCTCATTGAGGCTAACTTTCATTTTGAGATTAATCAGATAATATACTAGCAACCTAATCATGAAAGTGAAGTCTCATCATATTCAGTTTCACCCACACCCAAGGGGTGGGGTTTTACCAGGTCATTTGAGGGCATCTTAGAATTCTGCCTGTTATATTGGCGTACCTTAGCACCCACCCCCTATAAACAGACAACTGAAACAAGATTTTGTAAGTGCCACATAGTATAATCTTTTAAACACTCCAGAATCTTAACTATAATCATCAACTCAATCTAGGTCCCCTTATTGAATACTCAACTAAATCTAGGTACCATTATTGAATAATACTACTTCAGAGATTTCTCAAATTACTGAATTTTTTCTGCATTCCTTCACATTTTTTGTCATTCATTTTATAAGCATGTGTTGACTATCTACTGTGTGCTAGGCACAGTGCTAGACACTGATGGCAAAATAACATAGTCATGGTTTCAGCCTTTGCAGAGGTTATAGTTAATACAAAGAACAAAAAAACTAAATAAAAACTCCAAACAGCAAAGGAAACAAAACACAATGTTCGCTAACTGTGTTCAGACCTTTCAGCAGGTTATTGACATTATTCAGTTGGTATATTTAGAAAATGGCTCTGACTTTGTGTGAAGAATTGACAATCATTATTAAGATAGTAACATTTGTTAAGAATTCTGAACCCATTCACAAAATACGAATTCCATACTTATTACTGCACATAAACATAAATATATTTTCCTTGAGGAAGAACTCAAACCCCTTTCACAATCCTACCTTAAATTCTACTCACAATGAGGAAGGGTAGTATAGTCTAAATTTTTTCAAGACTCTGAACATGATTAAGCCACAATCCTAGTGGGTAGAATTAAAATGCATCTACTCCCATCTGGTCACTGAGAACACTTCTCATTATTCTCTGGGCCTTCTGGCCATTGGATGTGATCTCAGCTAGAATTTTCTCCAACTGGAATGGTCCATCATGTAGGATTACTTTGGCTTCCTATGACAAAATTATAAGGACTTAAACTAGATAGAAGTTTATTTCTATCTCATGTTTAAAAAAGCCTGAAGATCTCTGTTTCAGGGCTAGAATGGAGCTCCATGATGTCAGAGACTGAGCTTCCTCCATCAACTTCAGCTCATGATTGCACTTCATGGTCCCAGAGAAGTGGTCAAGTTCCAGCTGAACTGCATCGCAACCATCTGAAAAGAGGGAGGCTGGAAGAAGAAACAGAGAAGAGTCCATATGCCAGTTAACTATGAGGGAGGATTTACAGAGCTTGCAAAAAAAGTCTGAAAACGTATGCATATACCTCATTAACCAGAACTAGTCACAAGGCTGTACCTACCTGCAAGGAAGATTTAAAAATGGAGTTTTAATTCCAGGCGGCATATGTCCAATTAAAACCCAGGGTTGTCATCACAAGAAAGAAAAGGAGAATGAAATTTAGAGTCAACCACTAGCTGTCTCACCATGTAGGAAAAGCTGTGAGATGGAATCGAAGCCAGGGGGGGAGGGGGCAAGTCCTCTTAGACAGTTTTTTCTGGGTCACTCAGTCTACCCCCACTGAATAAAAGGAGTCCTCTACCTCTACACGGCCCAGCCTCTTCAACCTCAATACAGGGTTTGAAGCAGAAGCTCCAGTTAGAATGGCTGTAGCAATGTTTTGTGGAAAAAAATGAAAGTCTTGGTATGTCAGGACTCTATCAGATAGATGTGACAGAAACACACCTTGAACTAGCTTAAGCAAAAAGGGAGGTTTTACCATAAAGATATTTGTGTAATAATTCAGAACTTAGAAAATTACTAAATAAGCTAGACTCTGGGAGAACAGATTTGAACTAGCCTCGGGGATAAACCAGATACTGAAAAAAATCTTCTAAATGTGATAATATTGTGAAGACATTCTCCCTACTTCCCATCATGTCTATGTCTTTGGGGAATTTATGTCAGCTTTATTTCTTAAATTTCCCAATGTGATGAATATGTGAAATGACTCCTATCTAATCCAAGGCCTGGTCCCCTGGTTCCTGATCAGAGAAGAGATAGAGAGGGATTTAATCTCTGGGAAGGGGCTCTGGTTTGCCCAGTTTGGAGACTATTCCTGTCCATGGACTAATCACTCAATCCCCAACTGAACTCGGTGGATGAAAACAGGAAAGAACAGGATGAAGAGAGAAAGATACTGAGCAAATAAATTTAACAGAGATCTGCTAAATCTGGAGTGAACATGCTAAAGCCTTGAAAGTCCTGAACACCAGTTCCAACAGCAGCATAAGAAGCAAAATGAAAATGGAGGTTGCTGTACTTCTCTAGAATTTTAATACTTCTTCAGGAATAATTCGAAGGTAAAATTTATTTAAGGAACTTTTCATTTCTCTGTGGGAACAAAGGATATTTTTGATTAGGAAAATGTGCTCATTTTGTCTACTTTTATAGAAAGACAACAATTTTCAGGCACTCTATATTTCTCACCTTATATAACTGAGCTGAGCTTTTATCTGGTGTATGTTACATAATTCTGGCTAGTTCTTCTACCAGCTGCACAAAAAGTGCCAGGGAATCTCCCTGGAGTTCCCTTTCTGGCTAACCCAAAAAACCTAGAGGATGGGAATCCAACAGCTCTACCCTACTCTGTGGGCCAAATACTGTCTTGGTTTTCTGTGTGTCCCTCCACTGCTTGTTGTTGGAGAGGGCTGACATTCAGAATTTAGATTCAACTTCAGGGTAGCAGCAAAGAAAGCAAATAGTTCCTTCACTCAACTTTGGCCATAGACAACTTAGGTCCAATTAACCAAGCCAAAAAAACCAGTAAATTGTTAAGTTAACCCAGCCCACCAGAGATTCATGGGAATTTGGAGCCAACCTCAGGCAGGAATAAAGATTTGGTTTTACTTTTTATGCAGATATTTTTCTGGACTTGGGGGTATGGGAGAGTAGAATGAAGGAGCTTTAAATGCTATATCCTGACTGGCCATATGTATTTTCATAAAGTCTCTTGCAGTTCACATATACATATATACATATACTTACACATTCATAACTAACATAACTTAATTACATATTATATCTAAATATATACATATATAGAGGGTGCCAAAAAATGTATATACACTTTTTAATGCATTAAAAACCTGTATTAAAATTATAGTTGATTTGAGCACCTCTTATAACTGCAGAAGTCAAAAATGACTTGAATATTACAATTTTAATAGAGTTTTTTTCTTCCTTAAAATGTGTATTCATATATATATACATGATATATATTTTTATCATGTATTTTATATGTATATAAAGTTTTATGTATTTTATATGTATATGTATATCATTTTATATGTATATATACATATATATATATTTTTTTTTGGTGTGCTCTGTGTTACAACTAAACACATACAGTTACATAGGTTTTAATATATTAACATAGTAGGGTTCCCAAACTGACTTTTAGCTACTTTTTCTCAGGATCATAGGCGAGCCCCTGACCCTGTTTGGATGAGGCTACCTAGTGTCTTCACTGCTCCCATCTGGAATCCTCTTACAGTCTCTTCTCTTGCCCTGATAGTTTTTATCAGGCCACCTACGCTGGGATTTGTGTCTTTCTTATTTAAAAGCCCTCATTACTATTTTCAGAGTAGACTTCGGTTTTTTGTATCTACAAATGCTGAAATTTCACTATCAGTTGATTTCTATAGAGAGTTGACGCTTCTAATTTGTTTCACAAAATACTTTCATCCTGCTTTACTTCTCAACCTTGACCCGCTCATGTGTGCTCTCACCCCACCCCTACCCCACTTGTCTGTTTCTTTCTCAGGTAGGTGGATGGATGAAAGGAAGGAAGAGAAACAGGGAGGGAGCGAGGGAGGGAAGAAAGTTCTCAAGAAAGCATTGGCATTATATTCTACAAACTTAGCAAAAAATCATTTCCAGGTGGGGTAATAACTTTTACATTGTCCCATGTGAACACTGATCACAGTAGTTGGGGGCGTATATCTATTTAGACATTTTATACACGGGAACCATAGAGGTTCTAAGCAGACTCAACTAAAACTCAGGATTTGTTTCCTTCTCTTTTGGTAGAAAGAAGTACAGACCCACAGGAGTCTCTAAGGATGCAAAAAGAGACTCAAAAAAAGAAAGCCATGGCTGCCAAATACAAGCTTCTCTACTTCCCTGCTTCAGGCCTTGGCCTCAGCTAACCTTTTCTGTGCTTTAGGAGCCAGTTACAGAAAGGCTTTGCAGGGCCCAGGAGTGGGCTTCAGGGTCCATTTGGCAGCTCTGAAATCAGGGAATCAGTAAGCAATAATCTCTCTCTCAATGTGACTTTTTCACAGTGGCCTGAGTCATTTCAAAACACTCCAAAAGGTCAGAGCAATCCACTATTGCCACCTCATTTGAAATTCTCACTGACCTGAAGAGGTTAATGAACCTGTGTTAGCAATTAACCCTGAAATGAGTCCTCTGCTCTTTCTTACATCATTATTACCTGTGCCAACTTGCAGATACAATCATAACATAAGAAAAATGAATCTGAAGTAAGGCACAGATATGCTACGTTACTATTATGCTATAGAAAAAGAAAAATGGAACCAGTATGTATGTAAGCTAGTTAGATAGAACCATGTGTGACACAGAAGGTATAGCCACTAGATACGGAGGGTGCCAGCTGCTATGTGTTAAAGTGCCAGCACTTGTGAGTGACTTGTTTTTAAAAGTAAATTTGAACAGATTCAAATGTTATTCTTAAAATATTTTTACTCTTAATCCCTTGCATTTTAATATGTGTAGGGCCAGGACACCCTCAGTGCTCCACCCGGATCCCTTTGAATCTCTTTTGGATTCCTGAGCAGCCCTCCACCAGTTTTTGACCTGTACCTAAGACTGTTATGAAAACTGCCTGAGGCTAACAGACTTAGGGCAAAGGAGCTGAATGTTCCAGGGAGCTTCTATAGCTCTCACACCCCCAGTCTTGCCAGGTCAATCACTTACTGATGCAAAGATATGAAAGCCCAGTTGTTTTCCTCTCCAATCAGGAAAATGCTATGCCAAATTTTACATTAGAGAGAATTTGATATTTGCCCCAAAGGCCAAGGCTCTTACCAGGCTTCTGCCCTCCTGTCCTGCTGACTTGGTTTTCTTCCTGATAGCACCTGTGAGTACTTCCTTTACAAATCACTTGTGTACAAATCCTCGTCTCAGAATTGATATGCTTCTGCCCCTGAGAAATTCTACCTAAGGCAATATGCTCTCTTGAATAGAAGAGAAAATAATAAACTTGGAGACATTCTGTCAGAAATTGCACAAGCCTCCCGGTTCACTCACAGAATTATTCCTCCCTGGAATGTTATCTGTCAGATGTATCACTCCAAAACAAAACAAAAAAAAAAACAAAAAAAGACTGACATCCTTCCTTAAACTAAGCCTGGATGTGGAATCTTTTTTATTATGTTATTATGTATATGTGACTTGAGGAGAGAAAAATTAAAAAGCCTGTTTTCAGATGAGTTTAAAGATGCTTATGGCCTTTGGAGAAATGTTTTGCCTCTTTGGGAAATGTCTCATGAATTCATGTTTTAAAATTAATAATGGGGATGTTGAATTCTATTGATTTACTCAGCAAATAATAAAATTTCCAAATCAGTTATGGAAATGTGAGGAAAAAAACAAAAGACCAGGGGACAAGGAATGGAGACAAAGAAACACAGTGAGAATCAGAACACCGTCTACTATTGAGGGACTGTTATTATCTTCATATTTCAGATGAGAAAACTCCACCACTGAGATGGAAAGAGATTTGCCCAAGGTTATCACAGAGTGAAGAGCAGAGTGGAAGTGTGGCCCCAGGCAACTGGGCTCCAGGGTCCATGTTCTAATTCACTACCTCTGATCCACTGTGCATGCTGGGCTGCCTGTCCTGGGAGAAAGTCAGAGAAACAGTAGAAAGAGGCAGAGAAAGAAAAGGGAAAGTAGAAAATTAAATTGCAAAAATGAACTCAGACACAAAGGTAAAGAAAGCTAAGGCAGAAAGGCACCAACAAAGACACACACATGCATGTCCCAAAGTGGTGATGAAAACTGATGGATATAAAGAGAGTCAGACTCAATGCAACATAATCACAAAGATCAATTTAAAGGATATTCCTATAATAACCAGGACTTGAGAAGATGGATCAGCTCAAGAAGACTTGGGGACTGGAATTCAGGCAGGAAGCCTGTAAACATGGAGGGAATGGCCATGATGGTGCACTGTGAGGACAATTAACCATCTTTAGCATGGAGAGAAAAGGGGAATTGACATGAACTATCTTGGGAGGGAAAATTAAGTCCCAGATTCAGAATACCCATTTGTTTCTATTATCTATTACTGTGTAAAAACTATCAAAACTTAATGATTTGAAACAAAAACCATTTCAGTATATGTCACCATTTTGTAGGTCAAAAAAATCAGGCCTACTCAAATATGCAATTGTTTAGCTATGTAGAGCGCAGATCCACCAGTTTTCACCTGGAGGCTGTGTTGAACTTGGAGATCTAGGGTCTACACCTTGCCATGGTCAGCTGGAAGGCTGGACTCAGCTAGACCCTTACGTCTCTCTTCCTTTATTCTCAGTGATTTCCATGTGGTTTCTCCAGCAGTGTGATCTGACTCATTATGGGGCTTTAGGAGGAGAAGCTGCCAAAGTCATAAAACAAGGTCTAGAACTGCCATAGTCGCCTTCATTGTCCTCTATTGGTGGAAATAGCTTTTTGCCAGCCCAGATTCAAGGAGAGGGCAAAGAGACTCAATGTCCATGCAGGAAGAACATCAAAGAGTTTGTGGCTGTTCAAGCAGAAACTGATGTACAGATGTCTGAGAAACTAACAAGGGTTTAAGCCCTGGGTTCTTTCCAGAAGGAAGTATCATGGGAAGCTAGAATTTATAAGCAGAAATTTTCTTGGAGACAACTAGTAAAACTGAAGATTGGATAACTATGAAAAAAGAAAGAAATGAAATGACAGACTTGTAGTTATTGTTGCAGGAAGATGCGGCCCAAAGGAGAGAAAGAGCACCCAAACACTGTTTATAAGAGGAAGGGCTTTATTCACCAGCCAGGAGCTTACAGCATAGAATAATTCCAAATGGCCGCACTCCCTGACTGGCTTGGTTTTGCCCTTTTTATCGACAGTCAAAATATTTCACCCCACAGGTAGCCTTCTCATTGGCCAGTTTGAATCAAGCAGGAGATGCTATTCCAGCCCGTACAGAACTACAGGATTTCACAGAACTTAGAAATTTCCAAGTTCCAAGAATTTAAGTTTACAAGTTCCCAAGAGCTGATTCACCATGGAGAGGACCCTGCAGGTGTATCTTTGTGGTCTCCTTGAGAAGACCTGTTCTTCCAGACCTCAACCTTCTTAGGTATCCTCTCTCATAATCACACACCTTTATTTGGAACTAACAAAACATACTATATATACCATGTGGCCCAGAAAATTTTTACAGACTAGATGATGCGTTTACACTGTGCATATTGTCCTGATGGCCTACGTGGTTTTCTCATTTCTGTATAATCATGTTTGGGGATAGAGCTGGAAAATATTCTTCTTAGCAAAGTATCTCAAGAATGGAAGAAAAAGTATCCAGTGTACTCAACCCTATTATGAAATTTTAGCCCAAGAATACGAGGAAAGGGGAGAGGGAGAGGAGGGTAGGTGGAGGGAGGGTGATTGGTGGGATCACACGTATGGTTTATCCTATAAGGGTACATGTGAATCTTTCTAAATGTAGAATATAAATGTCTTAACACAGTAACTAAGAAAATGACATGAAGGCTATGTTAACCAGACAGATGAAAGTATTTCAAATTGTATATAAAACAGCACACTGTACTTCATGATAGTATTAATGTACACAGCTATGAGTTAATAAAAAATAATAAGAAAAAGAATAATCTTAAACGTTCTGGTGCTTTCCACTGAACTTTATGTTCTTGAAGTTACATTCAATTACTAAATGTATCTGGACACATATAATACTTACTTAAGAGACATACAAATAGGTAGAAATGGATACATGCCTAGTGCACTAGGACTAACCATTAAGTAATTATATTAGCAGTAATTCCCCTTACCAGGCCAAAATAAAATATTCACAGCAAAATAGGTGCTATTGTAGCCAGAATTTCTCTGCAGGTCCTTGATCTCGAGGTTCAAAGAATGAAAGCACAGATCACTCAAGTAAGCAAAAGGACAGAATTTATTGAAAGATAAAGAAATAGATAATAGAAAGAAGGAGAATAGAACCTCTGGCAATGGAGCAGGAGCCCAAGTGGGCAGCCTGTTTGGGACTTCTGAGGAGGGGTGTATATACTGCTTTTCTTTTACTTCAGGCAAGGGTTTTGGGGAGATGTAGGTCCAAAATATGTCACCACTGGTCAGGGGCCTGCAGGCAGAAAATAATCCCCAAATTAGCAAAGGAACGCCGTCCTTGCAGTCCTTGCCCCAGGCAAGACATTCGGGTGTGTGCTCCCTACTCCAGGGAACTGCCCAGAGGAAGTATGGATCAGTCTGCTGTTACATGACTTTGCTGGAGCCCAGAGAATTTGAACTGGAAAGGGCTTATTTGTGCCTAGAAAAGAGCCTGGTCTGTGATGAGACTGACTTCTGAGTTCACCCAGGCCAAGAAAATGGGGGTCCCTATCTAGACCTGAACAGGGGAACCCTGTACCAGTATGGCCAAAACATTCACTGTGTAGTCAAGCAGAAATCTGCCATACCATTTGCAAGAAGCATGATTTTAAATCATACTTAATATGAAGTTAGCACTACCTATATTCTAGGGTAGGAAGGATTATTAAAGAATGCATATTATAAATTCAAGGTGTAAATTTAAAAAAAAACTTTATGGAACCCTGTACAAATAGCACATAATAGACATTAAATAAATCATAGTAATTAGTAAGGAACTAGATAAAAATGACTAAAACCCACAATGCAGTCCATGGATTTGGCTAAATCTCTGTGCCCTGGATTTTTAATTTATAAAACAAATAAATAAGATAATATCCATATATAACTCATATAATTACATATTATCATTAAAATTGAAAATACATGTAACATTGCAGTTTTTACCCTAAATTTATTTTTAGAAATATTACTTGTTCTTTGGGGGATTTGATTTGAGCAGTACTCAATTTTAAAACTTCCTGTTTGCTTATCCATTTTCTATGTACGTGAAAATTTAGAAGATATTACTGTTTAGAAGAAATTGAATTTAAAAGCCAATAGATTTTTAAAGTAAAAACTTTTATGGCTGTAACAATTGCTTTTGTCACTAAGCATATATTTTAGGTAACATTATGTCTCAATAATTCTATAATGTAAAAGAAATATACTTAAAAATGCATATAGTACCCCAAAAGAAAGTTCCTGATATATTATTGGTTGTCTACTAAAATAGAATAATACTCAACATAGATGTCCACATCTATTTTTATAGATTCCCTTAGCCTGGCATTATCTATTTTGTACACCTTTATAATCTGGTTACCCCATCTATTTCCTCTTTTTTGTTTTCCCCCCACCCCTCAAGCAGAAGTAATCTCTCCCTCACACTCCCAGTTTTTAAGGGGAGTATATTGCGGAGGTTTTCTATAATAACTATTTTAGCATTTTTATTTATGATTTACTTATGAATTGTTTATGTTTATGTCTATCTCCTTTGCTTGATTATGAATTCATCAAAGGCAGAAGTCCTGACCCTGTGTCCCCAAAATACAAAGCAAAAAACTTTGCACATAAACAGATATTCAACAAAACATATTAAATTCACTGATACGCACACATAAACCAATGTGCTTCATTAGCTAACCAAACACAATAAATGCTAATATGAAACAATAAATACTAAGTTTTTATAGAAACACAATTATTTTTTATACTGGGCTATTTAAAACAGTTAGCCTTACTAAAGTAATTCTGACGAATTTTATTCTGAAAATACATCATCTAGTGTCTTAAGACAGAATTGCAACCAGTATAATCTCTAGTTTTAAACCAGTGCTACTCCAAATATAGCCTGAGGACCAGCAGCATCATCAGGACCTGCCAGCTTGTTAGAAATGTGGATTATCTCCCTCCACCCCCAGGGCTCCTGATCTACTGAATGAGAATCTCGAATTCCCAACTCTCACGACTCTGTTACGGGCGTCAGGAATTTATGTTTTAACTAACTCTCCAGGTGATTCAGATGCATACTAAATTTGAGATATACTAATATAGATACTTATACAATTTCCATGCTAGAAGGAAATCTTAGTGTCTTTTAGTCAAGCCCTTTTTTTAACTGGATGAGAAACTGAAGCTAAGTACTTATCATGAGAGAGGATACCCAAGGAGGGTGAGGTCTAAGAGAACAGGTCTTCTCAAGGAGACCACAAGGATACACCTACAGGGTCCTCTCCATGGTGACTCAGCTCTTGGGAATTTGTAAACTTAACTTCCTGGAACTTGGAAATTTCCAAGTTCTGTGAAATCCTGTAGTTCTATAGGGGCTGGAATAGCATCTCCCGCTTGATTCAAACTGGCCAGTGAGAAGGCTACCTGTGGAGTGGAACTTCTGAGTGTCCATAAAAGGGAAAAACCAAGCCAGTCAGGGAGTGCAGCCATTTGGAATTCTTCTATGCTGCAAGCTCCTGGCTGGTGAATAAAGCCCTTCCTCTTATAAACAGTGCTTGGGTGCTCTTTCTCTCCGTTGGGCCTCGTCTTCCTGCAACAATCTAAGTGACAGAACCAAGATCACAAGCAAAACGTTTGATTCCTAGTTAGTGTTCTCACTCCTAAAAAGTCATGTTTGTCTTAAACCAAAATAAAGCAAAATGGCTTTGAATTAATCCTACATGGAATTTCAGTTAATACTAGGCAGAATTTGGGATCCGAAATAGTCTTCCCTTGTTGTCAAGTTAACCAAAAGTTATTGTTAGGCCTAGGCTAACGTAGAAAAAGGCCAGTTAACTCCTAGCAAATTTCCAGACTGCAAGCTTTCAAAAAAAAAAAAAAAAAGAAGTCTAGTTCACTCCCAAGATGGATGGGAAAGTACTAATTAATTTCTTGCTTCTAGGTCACTCCAAATTCCTTGCTTGGCTAACTCCCCGGGAAACAGACAGGGAGGTACCAACTATTCCTGGACTGACTTTTAAATGATACCAGGTAGGGAAAGTACTGAAACTAAGATGTATGGGGGGGAAGTAATGAAACTAAGATGTATGGGGGAGAAGTACTGAAACTAAGATGTATGGGGGAGAAGTACTGAAACTAAGATGTATGAGGGGAAGTACTGAAACTAAGATGTATGGGTGAGAAGTACTGAAACTAAGATGTATAGGGGAAAATACTAAAACAAAGCTGTATAATTAACTAACTACAAAATTCTGCTTCTGTACAATGCTTGCTTGCTACCCTACCCAGATGCACCTGAACAGCCTGCGTGCCAACCGGGATGCAACCCAAGCCTTAAAAACCAGATGCCTTAAGCACTCAGAGCTGCTCTCAGAAACCCCATGTTGGGACACTGAGGTAGTCATCATCTGGCTCTTCAATAAAAGGACTCCTCTTTAAATTTAAATTGTTTGGCAGTGTGGTCTTTGTGGAACTCCTGGGCACAAAATTATTAAATGAAAAGAAACACTGAAAGGTTGTAGTCTTTGGGGCTTTGCCTGGTGGGAAGGAGGGGGGTGGAGTCTCAGTGTGGGACACACCTTTGGGGGGCAAGTCACAATTGTAAGAGGGACTATACCTAACAAATGCAATCAGTGTAACCTGGTTCCTTGTACCCACAATGAATCCCCAACAATAAAAAAAAAAAAGCTAAAAAAAAGGAAATTGTTAGAAAGCAGGTATCATCAAGTACATGTGAAATTGAAGTTGCACGGCCCAAAAAAATGTATAGGCAGCAACAGCAACGGCAAAAAGAAGGAAGAGGTGCTGCAGCCAGGGGGCGAGGGGATCCTAGGAGTAGAGGCCAAGGTCGGGGCCAAAACTGGAACCAAGGATTTAATACTGTTATGATCAAGGATATGGAAATTGCAATAGTGCCAATGGTGATGATCCAAAAGGCAGTGACTACAGCAAATATGACCATACTGGGTGCGTCTATAGAAGCTATGGCTATGGACAGGGATATGCAGGCTACAGTGGCCAACAGCCCAGACAGCAAGGTGTCTTGAGGCAGTGGCAATTACCAGCACTTACCAGGCATACTACAGGAGGACATTGGAGAAAACAGGAGGAAATGTTAAGTAATTGCCCCAGAAAAGCCCCTTCCCCAGAAAGCCCCTTCCTGCTTCCAAAAGACCAAGACTAGCTGTCTCGCTCTTAAAGTTCGAGCTCCTTCCCAAGCATAGGGAGTTGCCTCTGAATTACAGAGTGTTGCCTGCTAGACATCTCCTTATCTCCCAGTCACAAAACTTGCCTCATCTCCCTGTCCCAATTACCCGCTGAAAATTTCAAACTTATGGCCTGCCCCTCACAGCTCTCCTGCCAGAGCAGTAACTCCTTATTGGCTATTCTACCGTCTCATCACCATTCCAAGACTTCCCCTAACTGAACCAATGTAAGGGTGTGCTTTTCTTTTGGTCTCTCTCTCCTCTCTCCTCCTCTCTCCACTTCTCTCTCCTCCTTGTGCTGCTCTGCAGTATCTCTTTCTCACCAATAAAGACCTTTCCTACAAACCTTGATGGTCTGTGAGATCTCTGCCAGTCGAGTGCCGCCCTTTCAGGAAATGCTAATGTAACCCATCTTGCAGGATCATCGAGACTTGGTCTTTTGTTCATGTAAGATTATTTTGTGAAAGACTTTCTGGGGTATAAGACACAATTGTGTCCAGCTGTATATGGCTGGCAATTAGTTTTCTTCAGTTTTACTTCTTCTTTTGCTATCTACGTTATGACTCAATGTGGGTTTGTGGTTACATACGTTTTATTTGTATGATTTCATGTTAAACCTCAAATCAATGCTTTCTTATGTGATGGTTTAAAAAAAAAAAAAAGAAAGACATTCCAACATGTGGCTACATCATGGAGAACCATGATCACTTACACTAAGTGACATAAGCCCATCCAAAAGGATATGATTCCATTTAAATGAGGTAGTAGTTAAATTCACAGACGGAAAGTAGAACGGTGCTTGCCAGAGAGAGAAGAGGGAGAACTCGGGAGCCATTATTTAATGTGTGTTTAATGTGTATGGAGTTTCAGTTTAGAAATATAAAAAGTGTGCTGGAGATGGATGGTGGTGAGAGTTGGACAGCAATGTGCCATAGAACTGCACACTTAAAAATTGTTAAAATGACAAATTTCATGTTATCTGTGTTTCACCACAATAAAAAATAATAAAACAGAGTAAGATATAAAAAAAAATTAAAGTGTATTTTAAACAGATATCTGTTTGCTCATAAATCTCCTTAAATATTTATTTTTCAAATAGAAATGAGAGCTAATTTTCCCCGCAGGAATTCTGAGATTTGTATAGATGTATGAAGGGCTTAGTTTTTAAAGATTTACTTTAAAATTCTAGAACCTGTCAGTTTTCACAAAGATACATTTGTCATTCCTTAGCAATGTTTGCCGATTTTTCTCAGTTCTGTCTTGTAGATGTCTCGTCATCACATACGTGTATCACTTGGTAAAAATAAACTCCTGCCTGGGCTTTCTAGTTCTATTCTTGACTCCTTTTCCAATAGCCTGCCCACCAATGCTAACTAGATTATTCTTTACCACTTTCTTCATCGTAATATTATCCTACTCAAAACCAAAAACTATTTCTAACGCTTGTCTAATTAAACCAACACTTAGAAAATTTGAGCTACCTTACAATCTAGACAACAAATGTTGTTTTATTAAACAGTAGTGTTGTAGTCTTTTTACACTTCAAAATCCTACAAAATTTGTTTCCAAATTATTCCAATAGCGTGGGCCACAAAATCAATGATATTAAATTAGAACATGTTTAGCTTTCTCATGTTTTTTTTTTTTTTAGAGACAGACTCTCACTTTGTCACCCTGGGTAGAGTGCCATGGCATCACAGCTCACAGCAACCTCCAGCTCTTGGGCTTAGGCAATTCTCTTGCCTCAGCCTCCTGAGTAGCTGGGACTAAAGGCGCCGGCCACAATGCCCAGCTATTTTTTTGTTGTAGTTTAGCCAGGGCCAGGTTTGAACCCACCACCCTCGGTATATGGGGCCAGCACCCTACTCACTGAGCCACAGGCTCTTGCCCTTAGCTTTCTGTTTTTTAAATTTACTTCTCAGTATTTGAATGTTGCTTTAAGGGTAATTCTCCTAACTTTTTGATCTATCACTTACTGAATGTTCACTATTCGCTAAGTGTTATATTACATAAAATACATATTGCATATGTATTTTGTATATTATATATATAATAATAATATAGGTTGTATATAATATATGCTATATACAGGGCTATATAATATATAAATAATAGGGTTGTGTGTGATACAGTATTAAAATACTTTACATATAATAGAGTGTTTAATGTTAATATAATTCTGTATAGGAATTCCACACCTAATTTCATTTCACAGGTGAGAAAATAGACAAAGAGATAAACACACATCCCCAGTGAGTGTATCATAGATCTAACTAAGATGTGTCTACGATGCCTCTGTTTCCAGAATTGATAATCTTAACTACAATATGTAAATGGGAAATGTAGAAAATATAAGCAATGCCATTTTATTTATTTATGAAATCGTGAAATAATAAATTATGATTCAAGAAAATAGTAAAAAGGCAAAATGTGATATATGTGGCAATGAGAAAAAGCGGCAACAACTCTTTAATAGTCTTATAATTTCATCTACCACTGCATTTTTTATGTACCCATCACTTCTTAAAATAACTCATTTAACTACCATTTGAATAAGTACTGTTTGAGAACCATTAAAAATATAATGCAAAAATAGCTAAAACTAAAGAAAAATTTTTTAGAAGTACAAAGGGAATAAATAAATGCACCATGTCATTCTCAGTTCATGAATGGTCAACTGGATAAAACCTAAGTACAAGGTATAACTTCATAAACTCATTAAAAAGATTTATTTAATAACTATGTATTGTCTGAATTCTGCAGAAGGTACACAGCCTTTTCAAGTATCTTTGTAATATAAAAAAAATTGAATGCATCATTTTGCATAAGCAAAGCCTCAACAAATTTTAAAAAAAATGAAGGACAGAATAATGTGACAAATGGCAACTAAGAAAATTATATTCAAACCTATACGCCCCACAAAGAAACCTTTATAGACAGATCAAGAGTCTTGAGTGCTTTTATACAGTTTAGTCAAAATAACAAGAGAATAGGAGCTTCGGTCTAATAAATTAGAAAAAAAAGAATAGCAAATGAGAAACAAAGAAACCGATGAAGGAATTACAAAGCTGAAAGTTGGAATTTGTACCTTAGTCAAAACAAACAGAATTGAGGCCCGACATCTGCCTGTAATCCTAGCGCTCTGGGAGGCCAAGGCGCTGGATTGCCTGATATCAGGAGTTCTTAGAGATCAGCCTGAGCCAGAGCGAGACTCCATCTTTAAAAAATAGCCGGACGTTGTGGCAGGCACCTGTAGTCCCAGCTACTCGGAGGCTGAGACAAGAGAAGCTCTTGAGCCAAGAGCTTGAGGTTACTGTGAGCTGTGAAACTATGGCACTCTTCTAAAGGTGACAGTGTCTCAAAAAAATAAATGAATAAATAATAGAATTGGAAAGTATGAGAAAAGCACAAGCAAATGCAGCAGGGTGCACTGGTATAGGTGCTTCTCTCTGACTATAAACATATAGAAAATTCTAGATCAGGCATCCTCAAACTCTGAACCATGGGCCACATGCAGCCCGCCTAGAACATTTATCTGGCCCACTGGATGTTTTTGCCGCAGCTGCCTGTCCTGCTTAGCAGCAGACTCATCCCAGGGCCCACAGTCTAGCCCTCCAATGGTCTGAGGGACAGTGAACTGGCCGCCTGTTTGAAAAGTTTGAGGAGCCTTGTTCCAGATGAAATACTTTGTTAATGGCTTAATACAACTCTCAACTTGAAAAATAGATGAAAAACCTTCAGGAACCATAACAAAGAAGTAAAGCAAAAACAGAGAAAAAAGAGAAGTTGATGTCCTGACGAAGAAGTATCTCAGTAGGGGCTGGGATCTCAGTTAAACAAGGATAACAAAGTATGGAAATGCATCTAAATAATGAAAATTTTTAAAACACTTCTCTCAGAAGCTGACAGTTATAGCAGATCAATTTTTTTTTTTTTTTTTTGAGACAGAGCCTCAAGCTGTCACCCTGGGTAGAGTGCTGTGGCACCACAGCTCACAGCAACCTCCAACTCCCAGGATTAAGCAATTCTCCTGCCTCTGCCTCCCTTGTAGCTGGGATCACAGGCCCCTGCCACAACGTCCAGCTATTTTTTGGTTTCAGCCGTCATTGTTGTTCGGCGGGCTGGGCTGGATTCGAACCCACCAGCTCAGGTGTCTGTGGCTGGCACCTTAGCTGCTTGAGCCACAGGTGCCCAGCCAGCAGATCAATTTTTTAAAGATAAGAGTTGAGCAACAAAATTAATAGCTTAGAGAACTAGGAAATGCACATTCTTTTCAAGTTCAAATGAGACATTTTCAAAAGTTGACCAGGTTCTGAGCCACAAAATAGTCTCAACAAGTGCTCAAATTAATATCATATGTACCACATTTTATAACTGCTCCACTATGAAATAACATTAATAATAAGGACATAGCTTATAAAAAGCAAGTTACTCAAAATCATAATAATAAACATCTAAGCATTTAGAAAAGCACAGTTCAAGATAAACAATGTGTCAAAGAAGAAATAGTGGACAGAGATTATTATTAAATATTGAGTTGTGAATTACAATTAAACTTCCACATAGTAAAACTTGTGGAATTCAGTTAACACAGTTTTTAGAGATAAATGTATAGTCTTAAAATGCATGCATTACAAAATAAGAAAATCTAAGAATTAATGAGCTAATAATATACCCAAGAACTAAAAAAAAGCGTAGATAGTAGGAATAGAACAGAGAAACTAATAAAACTAAGAGCAAATACCAATAATATAATAAAGACAAAAAACAGACTAAAACCAAAAAATATTTTTAAAAAATTAATAAAATAGAAAAATCTGCCAAGTGTGGTGGCTCATACCTGTAATCTTAGCACTTTGGGAGGCTGAGGTAGGAGGTTCACTTGAGGCCAGGAGTTCAGGATCAGCTTGAGCAGGAATAAGACCCTGTCCCTACAGAAAATAGAAAAGTTAGCTAGCATGGTGGTATATACCTGTTGTCCCAGCTTGAGAGGCAGAGGCAGGAGGATCACTTGAGCCCAGGAGTGTAAGTTGCAGTGAGCTAAGATGATGCCTCTGCATTCTAGCCCAGTGACAGAGCATAAATGTAAATATGTATCTATCTCTTTTATTTAAAAAAAAATGAAATAGAAAGAAAAGAAAAGGAAAAAAAAATCTATAGCAAGTTTCCTCAGAGGGAGAGAGGGAAAGAGGGATAGAGTTGTACTGGTAAACCAGCTCTTCCTGGAGTGGGGGCTTAGGCCTCGATTCATAAATGTTTCTGATTTCCATATTGTAAGTGTCCCCACCATTCCTAATTTTAATCTACCAACAAGCTGCCACCAAACACAAATTGTGAAGACATGCATAGACACATGGCTCTGGAAAGCCCAGTGTGAGCTAGCTTCAACACACTACAGGAGACATCATGAATAAGCAATATTAGAATTGAAAGGTGAGACACAAAGAAATAAAACTTTAGAATATTATAAGAGACTATTCTGAATAACTTTGTCGATAAAAGTGAAAACTTGGACAAAATAGAGTTTCTTAGGGAAATATAATCTACTGGAATAGACTTCAAAGGAACCTGACAAAAACCAGATCATTAAGATAGTGAGTAATAATTTAGAGTAGCTCATTACTTAACAAAACAAATAAGCTCATCAGCTTTGATAGATGAGTTTTCACAAATTTTGAAGCAGTGGTTCTCAAAGTATATTCCTGAGAACAAAAGCATCGTCATCACCTGCAACTTGTTGGAAAGGCAAATTGTCAAGTTTCACTTCATACCTACTAAATTTAGAAAATCTGGGTGTGAGGTCAGTGAATACGTACAGTGATGCATGCTGAAGTTTAAAAATTACTGTTTGAAGTGAAAGATAAACCCCAAATTCTACAAACGATTCTATTTTAGAGGACATGAAAAGAAGAAACTTCCCTCCAGTGATGTCATCTTGTGAGAGTAAGATAGTCTTCACTCCAGAATCAGATATAGATACCATAGGAAAGGAAAATCATGAGCTGATTTCTCATGGGCCATAAATCCTTTAAACAAAATATTTGCAAATGGATCTCGACAAAGCTTGTGTGTGTGTCTTTGTCTGAGCGTACCATGACTAACATGGGAACACTTATACCAAAAGAAGTTTTTACATTGGGGAGTACATTTCTGTAATTTCCACATCAACAAATTGAAAGAGAAAAACTATATGATAATCTTTATAGGTATAGAAAACATCTTTAATACGTTTCAACATTCATTCATGCCAAAAATAATTATAAACTCTTAGCAAACTAGAAATAGAAAAGTATTAACCCGCTCAAAACTATATGTTTAAACCTTTAATAAGTAATATTTTTATGAAATTAGATAGAAGTCAGGTTTGCAGTGTAGTTTAGGCCAGGCATTCCTGGAGAACTTGTCTGACCAGAGTCCAAGTGACTCAGAGCACAGGGCGTCTGGCCCCCGGCGACTCAGGGCTAGCAGTCCAGAGATCCTGTCTGACCAGAGTCCAGGATTCTGGCCTTCCAGGTGCTACAGATGGCCTGATTGACATCTTTTTTTTTTCTTTATTAAATCATAACTATGTACATTAATGTATTATGGGATACAATGTACTGATTTGATATACAATGTGGAAAGCTTACATCAAACTTAACCATCATCTCACGTATTTGTTGTGCTAAGACATTTATACTTTACTCTTAATTGTTTTGAAATGTACCATTGCATTATACACATTAGGTGAAGTCCCACCAAATATTGTCCCACCTCCCAACCCTCCTCCTCCCCTCCCTTCTCCCTCCGCTTCCCTCCTTCCTTCTGGACTATGGTTTTGTTTTACCATTCGTAAGAATGTGTAAGTGATTATATATTGGTTTAATAATGGTATTGAGTACATTGGATACTTTTTCTTCCATTCTTGAGATACTTTACTAAGAAGAATATGTTCCAGCTCCATCCAGGTAAACATAAAAGATGTAAAGTCTCCATTTTTTATGGCTGCATACTATTCCATGGTATACATATACCACAATTTGTTAATCCATTCATGGGTTGATGGACACTTGGGCTGCTTCCATGACTTGGCAATTATGAATTGGGCTGCAACAAACATTCTGGTGCAAATGTCTTTGTTGTAAAATGATTTTTGATCATCTGGGTATATACCTAGTAGAGGACTTGCAGGATCAAACAGCAGGTCTACTTTTAGTTCCTTGAGTATTCTCTAAACGTTTTTCTAAAAAAAGGCTGTATTAGCTTGCTTTCCCACCAGCAGTGTAGAAGTGTTCCCTTCTCTCCACATTCACGCCAACATCTGTAGTTTTGGGATTTTGTCATGTGGGCTAATCTTACTGGAGTGAGATGGTATCTCAAAGTGGTTTTGATTTGCATTTCTCTGATGATCAAAGATGATGAGTATTTTTTCATGTATTTGGAGGCCATGCACCTGTCTTCTTCAGAGAAGCTTCTGTTCAAGTCTCTTGCCCACAATGAAAAGGGATCACTTGTTCTTTTCTTATTAAGTTTGAGTTCTCTGTGGATTCTAGTTATCAGACTTTTGTCAGAAACATAACCTGCAAATATCTTCTCTCATTCTTAAGGCTTTAGTTACTGTGTTCTTGACTGTGCAAAAGCTTTTTAGTGTGATCAGATACCAGTAATGTGTTTTTAGTGTTGTTTCAATTGCCTGGAGGAGTCCTCCTCATAAAATATTCTCCCAGGGCAATTTCTTCAAGCACTTTCCCTGCACTCTTTTCTAGCATTTTTATAGTTTCATCTCTTGGGTTTAAATCTTTTATCCAGTGATAATCAATTTTTGTTAATGATGAAAAATGAGGGTCCAGTTTTAGTCTTCTATAGGTGTCCAGCCAGTTCACCCAGCACCATTTGTTAAATAGGGAATCTTTCCCCCAGTGAATATTTTTGATAAGCTTATCAAATACCCAATGATATGTGGCTGGGTTCTTGGTTCTCTATTCTGTTCCATATATGTACCTCTCTGTTTTTGTGCCAATACCATGCTGTTTTGATCACTATAGATTTATAGTATAGCCTGGTAACATGATACCTCCTGATTTGTTTTTATTTCTGAGTTAGGTATTGGCTGTTTGGGATTTTTTTTCTTGACATCTTGAAGCTGAGAACAAAATGCCTAACATAGATCACTATCACCTGAGTCCTACCCAGGTATAAGCTAAACATCAATGAAGCGAGTTAAGAAAGTAAAAATTTACCCCCCCCAATTTGTAATAATCACATGATGTGTTTACTCGAGTTCCCCTCTGTTGGTTCCCCATCTTTTACTGAAAATGATTGACAGGGTTACCTTACATTGAATAACTAAAATTACCTTTGTCTTTTATGTTGTCAACATGATTCATGGTTTTTGACTGAATAAAGAGACTTTTGGGTGAGGGGATGGGGCTGCAGCACTTTCTGGATGCTACTAGAGATAGTGTACACCTGTCACAGGCCCCCGTTGGTTACGTCACCTGAGATAACTGAGTCTGAGTCCTTTCTTGCCATCAACTGCTCTCAGTGCAAATCCCAGCAAAGGTAGTAGGGACCTAGCCCCCCACAAAATTATGGATATATCCCTTTTAAATTAAGAAGAAGATAAGAATATCTGCTGTGATTTATCACTTCTACTGACCACTGTACTGGAGGTCCTAGTAGGTCCTAAGAGGTCCTAATAAAAAGAAATAAAATGGATGTGGATTAGAAAGGAAGAAATATAAGCTTTTTCTATTTAGACAATTGTGAATACATAAATTTAAAACACATTATAGATTAATAAAGCAAAACAGGTTGCTTGCTGTAAAAACCCTATACAAAAATAGGGTTCCTCTATAATAATAGATACTCACAGATGCTTGAAAAATTTTAAATCACTTAGGAATAAATTTAACCAATTAAGAAAGATATGCAACCCAAATTATTTAGTAATGCAAATCCTAAATAAGTAGAGAATATAGCACGTTTGTGGAAAAGGTGATTTGATATTTTAAACTTGTCATTCTCTCCTCAATTAGGGTTGCCAGATTTGGCAAACGTGAATATATAAAATCCAGTTCAATTTTAATTTCAAACAAATGAAGAATAACTTTTTAGTATAAATGTTCCCAAATATTACATGGGACATATTTATTTTAATAATTATTGTACTCATTACCTAAGGCATAGGTATAGAGAGAGGGAGGCAGACATATGTATACAAATATAGACACACAGTGAGACATCACTTAACGACAGGGATACATTGTGACAAATGCGTTGTTAGGTGATTTTTTTGTGCAATCATGGAGTATATTTATACAAACCTAGATGGTATAGCCTACTATCTACCTAGGGTATATGATATAATCTATTGCTTCTAGGCTACAGACCGGCACAACATGTAACAGTACAAAGTACTGTAGGCAACTGTAACACAAGAAGTATTTATATATCTAACCACAAGAAGGTACAATAAAAATAGTACATTATAATTGTATAGGAACACCAGTTTCTGTGCAGTCTATCATTGACTGAAATGTCGTTATGTGACACATGACTATAAATAAAATTTGTTGTTTACCTGTACTTCAAATTTAACTGGGCATCCCATATGTTATTAGCCAACTTTATGCCAGATTAATCTATCAATCCAGCGTCATCCAATATATATTCCTAACAGTTTTTTTTTTTCATGGAATTTGTAATCTTAAAACTTATATGGAAGAGTTAAGGGTTTACCATACAAATATGAAAATAACTTCTCCAAGAATAGTGAGTAGGTTTTTGTTTCCAACTTATATGTTTAAAGAGACACTCCTAGAAGAGTGAAAATCTTCAATTTTTCATCCCAGAACTCAGGAACTTCAGTCCTGCTTACACTTGCATTGACTTATTGATTCCTGCCTGGTCGCAGCAAGGGGGCCAAGAAAAACCCCTATATCACTGATGCTTACTTTAATTCATATTTTCTTTTTTTTTTTTTATTAAGCAATCAAAGATGCTTTTGAGTTGAGGCAATGAAATCCAAGAATGAAGCCACTGTAACTGAAACTGAGTCATGGAAGTGATTTTACCACAATAACCACATTCCAGGTGTGATGCAAAACGATCCCTACCCTGTGAGTATATTCAGCCTGGCATGAGAAAAGTAGACCAGATAGACAGATGGTGTTGGTGCGATGGTAGGATCAATTCACTGCTCTATTCAGGTGAAACCCATAACAGAAACTTTGAGAAAGGAACATACTAACATAGAAATGCAATCATGGGTAGCATTTATATCAGTTAGGATTCCTTAGGTACAATAAACAGAAATCAACTCAGCCCAACAAGCTCACAAGGAATGTATAACAGGACTGAAGAACATAGGACACCTTTACACAATTTTTGAGTCAATCTTAGAGAAATCAGGCAGCAAAGTATCTGGGGGAAATGGAAACTAATGGACAGTCACAGTCATTAATCCCACATCTTGGATTCATCAGTGCAAACTGCCTTTACTTTTTTTTTTTCTACATGTCACATGAGCTCCAAATTCCAAAGAGAGGAAAGTATCTGATTGGTGCTTGGGTCACAGGTCCAATCCTTGGCTAGGGGAAATGGGGCCACCTTGATTGACAGTTCCATGGCTGTATCCAATGTTAAAGGAGCAGCTTTCCCGACGCAAGTTCAGGGCACCATTTCAAAAGAAGGGGAAATGGATTTTTGGCAGGCATAAACAACAGATGTCCACTGCTTGACGGAATAACACAGATTTTGGGAAATGTACCAGTGCAGAGCAATGTTGTGATGGCCAGTTAAACCTTGGTGCAAAGCCCCTCTTATTTGAAAAAAGAAATGATTCTCTTGAGATGAATCATTCTGGAAAGAGGCTAAGTAGATTACGGACATGCGGTGGGCCTCCTCTATCTAGAGGAGGGAAGGTCTTTCTTCCCTCTCTGGGACTAGTGGCATTGTGCTGACACAAAGATGTTATTCTAGAGCTTCCTCTGCCTGCCTCGGTGGCTGTATTTACTGTGCAAGCAGCAGCAGCAACAACCATGAGAAAACAGAAGCCACTTCCTGAAGCTTCTAGTATATTCTCCCTGCAGAGAATATATTTCGGAATTAGTGGTGGATGTCTGGTGCAGGACAGAAACAGAAGGACCTGCCCTCCCACCAAAACCAAAAACTAAACAGTCATTTGCGCTACAGGAAGAAGTTTTCTTTGCTGGAGAACATGATGGAACTTCCTAAGTGGTGACCAGAAGAAAATCTGTGGCCAGCAGAGTAACCTCAAGAGAATCAGAAAAAACAGCAGAATAGCAAAGGAGCGAGATGAGAATGCTGGAGGGAAAGAAAATGCTTCCAGCGTGATGCATGTACGCTACATATTTGACAAAAACCCATTTAACCGTTCTTCATAATAAGGTAAAAAACAAAATTACTACAAGGAAAACAGAAGAACACACACATGTAATGTTTTACATTATGTTCTATCCTATGTATATATGTGTAATAAAACAACATATACATTTCATTTAGGAAATATTTGCTAGTAATATTTTCAGTTTTCTATTCTTTCAATTTAAGGTTTTGGGGGCTTGAGGGTTTTTTTTTGAGACAGAGTCTCATTTTGTCACCCTCGGTAGAGTGCTGTGGCGTCACAGCTTACAGCAACCTCAAACTCTTGGGCTTAAGTGATTCTCTTGCCTCAGCCTCCCAAGTAGCTGGGACTACGGGCACCCACCACATGCCCAGCTATTCTTTTGTTGTTGCTGCAGTTGTCCTTGTTTTAGCTGGCCTGGGCAGGGTTCAAACCTGCCAGCCTTGGTGTATGTGGTGGGCCCCCTACCCACAGAGCTAACGACACCGCCAATTTAAGGGATTTTTGATGTGCAGCTTGCTATTTTTATGGCATCAAATATATTTTTTCTCTCTAATTTCTTCCATTTCTTTTATGCTTGGAACATGTTGCCCTATAAAAGACCAATGCTATGGAATATATAATTCATTTTTTAAAACTTTGACATAGACAATATGTAATTACGTATGAACTACTTGCTGTAAGTTATGCTTTATATGTGGTCATTTGCACTAATCAGGAATCCCCATACAAAAAGTGATAGTCTAGCATTGAATCAGAAAACCACTTTCCAAAGACTATAGAAATGCCATAGCTAATTTATGTCTGATCATCCCCAGCATTTTTTCTAGACAGTATATGAATAATAGAAAAGGACTTTTGTTAGTAAAATGGGTACTTATTGGTGCAATTAATGACATTTAAGTATATACTTCGGAGAAAAAATTCAGAGACACTTCCCACCCTGTGTGAACAGTATATAAAAATCCAGGAAGCCCTGTGTCCTATTCACTTAAGGAAGGCACCAAGGCTTGACCCTAATGAGATCTTTTGCCCGCTTCCTAATGGTTGTACGTGTGACAGAATTTGATCTCAGAATTATATTCTTTGCATCCTGATAGAGAGATTGTATGGAAGTAGCAAATCCTTATTCACCTTTAAACTTTGGAGGCTACTGTTCATTAATCAAAACAAACTAAGAGTTATAGAAGATCCAATCAGCTTAGGCCAGTTTTCCAGAAACTGGCCAGTTTTCCAGTTCACTAATCACCTATATTTTCTTTTATTTCATGGTTCTATCTTCTATATCTCACTCTTGCCCCACCTAGAGCTTTTATTCTCAAATGGCTACAGGAGTGGAGCCAGCCATATAAATGTGTGAGGCAAACTGGCATCAAATAGGAGGTGGAAAGAGCTGTGCCAAATTGCAGAGCCCCGGGGGGGCTGCCACCCCTCTGTTCTTGCCAAATGCTGCCATCTGGGAATCCAAGTTGCTGTATCTTCTGATTAACTTTTTTCCCCATTTTAAGAAACATTTATATTTGAGGTAAATTTTTCTGAGTTTTAAAATACCATGCAACAAACAGTAGCAGACATTTGTAGCTTAGGTAGTACAAGGGCGGTCAGTGTGTAATCTTTGGTTTATAGTGTAGGAGGTGACTGTAATGTATTTTTTCTCCACATAGGGAATTTTTCCTCAGAACGGTCTGTTGAAAAACATAGTCTTTCTCGTTAAGGCCTTATCTTTCCTTCATCAAAATGCTGTACACTTGTATGCTAATGAGGGTACATTCTTCCGCCAATCCCATATTATTTTCAAAATCATAAATTCCACATAATGACTTTAACAATACTTATTTTGAGAATATTTTAGGAAATGTGAAAAAGAAAAAAAGCATCCTCGCCTATCTCCAAACCGGTATCCCTCCATGGGTATTGTTTTCCAACATTTTCTTGCCCATTTTTCCTGCATATTTGGGTAAGTTTAAGACTAACCTTGTTCATTTCTAATGACATCTTTTCAGATTTCGATGGGAAATGATATCTTCTAATGGCTATTGCTAATATACAAATGCACTTTGCAGATTCACTTTGTATGTCTCTATTTGACTGGTTTCTTTTGGTTCTAAAACTTTTGATTTATTCGTTTCGATTTTCTGAGTATATATTTGGATACCTGGTCATCATTTTTGTGGGCTATCAAACATTTTATATAGCATGAAGAGTTTTTAGCTATGGAAAGCTTGCAAGTGGTCATTTCCAGTACATTTTTATGCCTTGGGACTTCTTTCTAATGTAATTTATACTTACTAGATATGTGTTTTGTGATTCTAGTCACTTTCGTTTTCCAAAAAAAAAATTTTATTTACTTTAGATTTTCATTAACAGCAACGATGTGCTTCTGTTCTGTGTGCACTGGACCACAAAGACACACAGGACTCTATCGTTAAGGAACTTCCATTCTCAAAGGAAAAGACAGATAATAAACCAAAAAATAAATTTTTTAAATATTAGGTCATGATAAATGGTTTTGTGAAATCAAGAGTATGATATTTTGGACAGCGACAGGCAGAAGAATGTTGAGAACTTATGAGTAATGAGAAAAATAGAGAAAATGTCACTGAGAAAGTGACATTGAAGCCCCATCATTGACGAGAAGAAACTGTCAAAGATACAGGGAAAGAGGTTTCATGTAGAAGGTACAGTTATTCCAAAGTGTAAGAAAAATTTCTTTGCATACAAATAAGATCGGGATGTTCTAGTCACTCATGCAACTGGAATTTTCAAATTTATTAGAATAGTATTATCTAGTAATATTAACTTCCTTCACATCTAAGGGGTTTTTAATGGCATTTTTCATTCTTAATAATCCTTGTTGGTGTTTTACATTATTTTCTTAATATAATTTGCCCCAGATAGATCTATTATATTGTGAATTTTTCCTTACATCCAAATAAAATTTTAGATTATTAATAATTCTACTTTGATTTTTAAATTTAGGATTTGATTGCTCTATCTATTCTTATTTCCTGTTTAAATCCTTTTTTTCCCATTCTTTATTATAGTGATACAAATTTTTGGATTATAAATTTTGCCTGAGATAAGTTTTGCCCACATTCAAAAAAATGCTAATGCCTTGTATCCTTTGTACTCTCGTTTTAAGATCGTCTCAAATGACAACATTCATTTTATTGTTGGCCCCAAATTCAGAGATTTTATTTTGAACTTTAAAATGATAGGGGATTTTCTTCCCACGCAATACCTTGTCATTATTATTCAGTTTAATTATGTTGTGTCAGAACCTATGACCTGATGAACTTTTGATTTGAGAAATTTATTGAAGTATTCTTTGTAGCTTAAATACATGAGTTTCTTTTTCTTCCCTGTCTCTTTTTTAAGAGATTACATGGGCAACTAATTATAAGTTATATTCTTCTCTTATAGATACAAAGCTTATTACATGTCTATAGATTTAACCTTAAATTATCATGCAGTTTCTCCTTCTCATTCCCCCCTCCCCCAACTATTTACCCTGAAGGTTGAGAGATGTATCAGTTGCTCAGTTTGATGTTGTTGCCCCATATTTACCTTCTATGTCATCAATAGTTTAGTAGTATTAAGAAAATGGGAGGGCCCAGAATGTGAAAGTTTGTAACCAGAATATAAAACTGTTTGTAGCCAGATGTAGGAACTGTAGCATGTATTAGATGTTTCTTCTTGTAAATACTACCTGAAAATCTAACTCACACAGACTTACCCAACATAGGGTCTGTATGTGCTCACATAATTGAGAAGAACAAAGAAAGGGCAGCCTTATAAATGTGTTTCAATGACGTCTCTCCATTTTCTGAGTCCTGATGCCCTCCATGTATCAGTTTCAATTTCACGCTAGTTTTTCTCATAGTAGCAACAGGAATGGTAGCAACAGGAAAAAGCCAGCTCCAAGTGTAACCTTTGCACTTGATGGCATCCAGAGGAAGAGAAGGTCTGTATCCTACATTACTTGCCTAAGTCTTAGACAATCACATGATAGTACTGACTTAGGTCAAATCTTTACTATCCTCAGCACTGGTATGCACCTACTGGCTTAGTGCATTTTACACGTTCCATTTACAAAATGGAGTAGTGTTTCCCAGCATCTCATGGACCCCAGGTGGAAATTAGGGACCCTGGGTGTATTAGTCAGGCTGAACAGAGAAACAACCAATAGGAAATACATACCTGTAGTGAAAGAGATTTATTATAAGAGATTAGCTTACACAATTATGGTGGCTAAGAAGTCCCACAATCTGCCATCTGCAAGATGGGGGCCCTGGAAGCCTTAGTAAATCTGAAAATCTCTAGCAAGAGCCAAGATTATCACATCAAAGGTGATTATCTCCTTAATGCTGTCACAATAGAATTATAGTCTAAAGAGTTATAGTCTGAAGAATAATAATGACTAAGTTTAAACATGACAATGCTGTATATGATCACTCCATGTTATGCAAAATAAAGTTCATTTTTAGGATTTTCTTACCATAGAAAGACCTTAATTAACTCTAAACAATCTCCCCCAATCTGGAATTAATGGAATTAGAAGAAAAATTTTCTATATTGAAAATTAGTTCTAACCAATATAATTACTATGGATTTACTTTTATCTGTGAAAGTTAACAACTAGAATCTATAACCTGTATTACTGGAATTGTCAAAAAATCAGAGTTGGACTTTAAATTTACATTCCTTGAGAAATTATAATGTTTTTGTTTAGGAAATAATTTATTAATTTTTACCACAAGGCAATGAAAGTTAAGAAATAATGGGTATTGGCTCGGCGCCTGTGGCTCAAGCGGCTAAGGCGCCAGCCACATACACCTAAGGTGGTAGGTTCAAATCCCCAGCCCGGGCCGCCAAAGAACAATGATGGCTGCAACCAAAAAAAATGGCCGGGCATTGTGGCGGGTGCCTGTAGTCCTAGCTACTTGGGAGGCTGAGGCAGGAGACTCGCTTGAGCCCAGGAGTTGGAGGTTGCTGTGAGCATGATGCCATGGCACTCTACCCAGGGGGATAGCTTGAGGCTCCGTCTCAAAAAAAAAAAAAAAAAAAGAAAGAAAGAAAGAAAGAAAGAATGGGTATTTGTTTATTGTTTTGGAGTGGACTGAATGAGAGCTCGAGGTTCTCAACCTGTGGGTTGCGATCCTTTTGTGACAATGAAAATACATCACAGCATTAGGAAGGTTGAGAACCACTAGGTCTAGTGGAACTAGTTTGGAATTTGGGGCTGGTTAAATAATGTATCATAACAGCTTTCCACCTTAGCTAAGTTTTTTTATCTTGTACCTCATATCAGATCTATGAACAGAGGTAATAATTTTCCTCTGTTTTATGCCTACATGCAGGAAAATGGGAGGTTTAGAGATAGTAAATAGCATGCTTAGTTCGTGGCACTCCTGTTCCCAAGATTCTCATCTTACTGATTCTTTACCCACTGTGGCCCATACCTGTGGCTCAGGCAGGGGTCTCCCTATTCACCTCAATTCTATTCTGGGCAACATATGAATATTGGTAACTTTGAGTTTCAATTGTCTTGCAGTAACATAGGCTATAGATATTAATGATTTGCATCATTATTCTGAAAAATAGTTTCTTAAGTGCATAGAAAATAATAGGGAATCTATTATTCTAGTTATTTCCTTATTTTAGAATATCTGTCACCTTGAGCAATACAATAAATCATGTTTTAAACTTTGTGAACTAGGTACTTGATACCTAGCCTCACACTGGCACTTCCATACTTTGCTTTAAGGTGAGAAAAGGTCATTTTCAAGAATCCTCGGACAAGTGGTTTTCTGTTTGGTTCTGCCGATGAGAGGGAGAAGGGAGGTGTCTAGTCTTCTAGGCACACAAAGCTGAGTGAGCAGTCTATGAGGTCAGAGAGGTATGGTGGGAGGATCTTAAAGACATTGTAAGGACTTTGGTTTTTACTTTGTGTTGAGAAGCCATAGCAGACTTTACACAGAGATATGGTCTGATACTGCTTCTTTTTTAATACATTTACTTTGGCTTCTGTGGTGACAATAATGGACTCAAAGGAAAGCAAAGACAAAAATAAGAGGATCAGTTCCTGTTCTACTATAATACCATAATCCAAACAAGACATGTAGATTGTGGTAAAGGTGGTAAGTAGCAGGATTCCGCACTTATGTTGAAGGACGGGTCAACAGATTATTTGTAAAACAGATATGGGACATAAGAGAAAGAAATGAATTACAGATGAGTTTGGAGAAGTACAGTCAGTTGCTGAAATGACAAAGACCATGGGTGTGGCTGACAGAGGGTTTGATGACTGGAAGAACATTACAGAGGGATTCCTGTTGATTCATCCCTGTCTCATGTGCTAATTGTAACGACAGATAGAATAGAATATAATTTATAACATTAAGAACCTGTTCTAAATATGCACCCAGAGCAACTGAAGAACTGTGAAAAACTTTTCCTAAATTAAAAGTATCCATAAACCAGGAAACATACCTGTGTTCTGATCTCAGCTGTATAACGAACAAGTAGATCTTTTTAAGCAAGTCATTTAACCTTGTTATATCTATTTCCTAATTGATGAAAGAGGAAAAGGAAGAATTGGACTAGATGATCTCTTACAATCTCTTCCGGGATTCAAATCCCAGCTCTGTGTCTGTTTCCATAAAATGGGAGTAACAGTAGCAGCTCCCCCATAGCTTACAATGAGGATTAAATGAATATATAGGTTTAAAGCACCGAGAAGACTGCCTGACACATTGTTAGCATCATCTCTTCAAGCAGGAATTGAATTTTGCTAATACCTGTTCATGGGTTGTATGGGACAGAAGGGTAAAAAGAGCTGTCTAATAAAAGTAGGGAACTAAGCTGAAAGCACAAGCTACAGGGTGCAATTGCACACAAACTTTATGTCCACCGTGTATATCTACAATTTTAGAATTTATACGAAAAATAGTATTGCTGACATGAGTGAACATCACTGAACCAGATAACACCCTTCCAGAGATTGATTTATGTATTGATACGTGTGAACAAGAAATACACTGGTTTCAGGGAGTACCAGAAAATGTACACATTTCTATACATCTAAGGACACTGAAGTCAATGAAATCTCAAAATGCAACATACCTGCACATAAGATATATTGTCTCTTTCAAAGATAAAAGAAATGAATGCTCTTTCACCTTCATTTCAATATAAATTAAGAATACTTAGATCTGAAAACGCAATGCACGTGCTAAAATGAAATTGAAGAACGCTAGCGTTTGATATTTAAAAACTCTAACAATAAAATAATCTGTTTCTTTTATTTTATATTCTTGCGCTTCTAGCTTCTTAAGCACTGTTCCTTTCAAAAGAAAATTAATACCCATTTTTAGAATATTTTTCAATCATTCAAAAAGTGAATAAATTGGAACGTCCTAGTGCACTCTTCCTCCCCTGCTCCCCTTTTCTTCGCAAACGAGAACAAACAGTACTTTTGCTGAGGAATCTTCAAGCCGAAACTCAGCTAGGAGCCCAAGGGCTTCTTTGGGGTTTCAAACCCGGAGTTTTGAGTATCACTCGGAGTTTTGAGCATCACTCGCTGCTGGTCTCGCACGCTTCTTACTTTCTCCACCCTCAGTCTCCTTCCACTGGGCTTGCTTTAGAACCTCCCCCAAGGGAGTAAAAATTAAGCAGCTGTAAGGATGCCGGGCGAATAGCGGGCTCGCTCGGGCGGGACCCGAGGGCGGAGCGAGGAAAAAGAGGACGGCGGGGGCGGGGCCCGAGCTCGCTCGCTCGCGGGCGCGCGGCTTCCGGCCCGCGCGGCCCCGCCCCCGCAACGCGCCGGCCGGTCACGTGACGGCCGCGCGCGTCCCCGGCCGCTGCGGGCTCTGGGGCCGAAGAGAAAAAGACTGCGAGGTGGCCGCGGCTGTGGCCGGAGAGGTGGGAGTCGAGCCGAAGCCCTCGCGGTGGGGCAGGGTGAAAACCAGTCCCTCCGGGTTACTGTCTGGGGAGAGGAGGCCCAGCTGGCCGTGTCACCTCCAGCCGCGACGCGCCCCGGGTCGGCCCTGCGCTTGGGGCCTGAAAGGGGCGGCGGCGGGGTCAGGGGCCGGTACGTAGTTGAACGCCCTTGGTCTGACGCGGCCCCGGCTGTCCGCGCGGAGGCGGGTTGGGACAGCTCAACCTTTTCCGCCGCCCCCGCTTTGGCTGTTGTCGCAGGCAAGAGGACTGTGACGGCCTCTGCGTTACCCGCGGGTGCTGAAGCCCCTGTCCTGGGCGACGGCCGGACCGGGCTTGGTTGGGGTGCGAGAGGCGGAGCAGCGGCCATTACTGCGCAGCCTCTTCCGCCCGAGTCGGCGCTGCTGCCATCGGTGGCAGGCGGGTCCCTGTCCTCCCCCTCGGCGGTGGTGTCAGGCCTCTACCCAGGGACCTTCTGATCTCAAGGTTTAGGGGTAGCGATGACTCGGGGGGTAACCTGCTCCCTGTTTCCCGTTAAGCACTTTGGGCCTTGGGTCAGATCGAAGCCAGGGCGTACAGTTTGCATTTTGTCTTTTCCCGGAGTGTCTACGGCTGCTTCTTTCTCTTCTTCCCCTCCTCCTAAAGTGTCAGGGTCTAGGCTAATACGAAGTAGAGCACTCCCTCCACCTTGTCCTAGCGAAACCCAGCGCTGCATATTCTTAGTTGTTTGGACGGCTTTTGAAGCATCGGAACAGTTAGATCTCTCGGAATATCCGTTGAGCCTCCCCAACCTCCCTGCGTCTCAAAAGCTGAGGCTGTTGCTTTGTTCTTCTGGTTGCTGGGTGCGGAGTTCTCTTCTTACCCTCTATCCCGTCTGCAAGAGTGCGGGTCTTCCATTGTTGTCGCTATTTATTAAGGTTCCTAGAGAAAGGCTGGAAAATTGTTTTTTGAGAGGGTGGCGATGTAACCGTTCTCTCCATGGGTAAAATCTACAGGACTGTAAGTTTACTCACACGATCTGGCAACTATATATTTTTTCTTGTTACTCATTTTGGTATATGTTTTTATGTAAGTGCCATTTTAGAAAGCATTTATTTCTCAAGTTTTTGACATTGTTTTTTTAAATGATGTTTTTGATACTGAAACTGTAGGACAGGTGAGAAGAAAGCCAAGAAATGACAGAGAATGCTTTGTTCTTTATATGATTGACGTTTCAGATGCTGGACTCCCCCCCCCCCATTTCTTGTTTCAAATGGGATGAGAAGTATAATGTTGGCATTGGGAACGGTATATAATCACAGAATTTGAAAGACCTAAGACATATTAGTAAGTGAATCTATGTTTAGACTTTTAAAAGACGTGGCGTATAAGGACACATGGAAGAAAGTGACAACAGCAATCGTGATGTTGGCTTTGCTGTTTTTTGACTAATGAATATTTTTGTGTGTGTTGAGTGTCTGGGTGCTCTAAAAACACACGAAAATAGGTCAAGTAAATCTCATTTTAAAGAGAAAACAGGATGACTGAATGTCACTCTAAAAATAGATTAGAGATTTGTTTTGGCCTTGTATGTCTTAGAGTGGAGGATGTTGTTAAGCCCAGCCTTTAATTTAGAATTTATGTCTCACATGGTCCAATGTAAGTTGTGGGCAGAATGAAAATACAGTACTTAACGAAGGTTTTTGTTACTTGCTAGTTCAGAAGTTGGTGGAATTATAATCATCAGGAAAACTTTCTCCAAATAGCTGGTCATTAGACAAGGGAGGAAAAAGAAAGAAAAAAAAATTTTTTTAAGGAGACTGTCAGCTGATACAGTGTTGTGTTACCACTAACTTGAATCGTCAGAAGAAAGGGGCAGACTCCTTTTTTTGAAACGCTTGAAAGTGATAGTTGACTTTAAGAAGAAAAAAATATTAATGTTTGCACAGTATTGATCTGTTTAGTATTAGCTATATAAGAGCATGAAGTGCCTGACAACATTCTCTATTGGGAATTTTAATGTTTTTTTTTTTTCTTCCAGTGTTAGTATTAGAAGTGCAATTTTCTAATTCTAAATTTTCTAAAAAGAAAATTTTTCCATTCGCTTCCCTGCTTGTACCTAACGATGCTGAATTTATGAAACATCAGACTTGATTGGGAACAGTCTTTGTAGGTATGGAAGCCAGTTTATTCATACTGGATACAACTACCTCATGGGCCCATGGGTTTTCCGGGTCTGTTACCTTTTGTGTTAATTAAAACCCAAAATATTGTTAAATAAATGTTAATTAAAGCTTAAAGCTTAGAATTACAGAATTATAGAGTAGGGTGAAATGACAGACGTGGGAGTTATGACTTGATGAAGGTCGCACAGATAATTAGCAAAAGAGCCTCTTATAAAATGGTTGCTGGCCATGAAACTTCAAAGTTTGATATGATTAAAAGATAGTATTCACATGTACACCTCAAAATATAAAGTCCACATTTTTTTTAGGGGATATTTTAAACTTTAATGCTTAAGTATTAATATTGTAAAGGCAGTAGGTAGATTGCCATACAGTAATTTTTTTGAGGGAGGTAATGTGGAATACAGGAAGTAAAATAGAGTATTGCACCTCATTTAGTTGAAATGTCTTTTGACTGAAGACTTGTTTCCAAGCATCACCTATGCTTTTGTAAGTTGATTTTTAACAGGGGATAATGAATGCTAAAAATTTAAACATTAGGGTATTTAGTTGTGTTTTTCAATTTGGGACTCTTAAGAAATACTAAGATGTATCTGATAAATGATAAATTACAACTATTCTCTTCACTCTTTTTCTGGTCTTTAACTTTTTTTTTTTTTTTTGGTTATGTTTTGAGTTGTACACCAAAGTTGGATTTTTTTTCTGTCACTGAAAACTTTTATATAGAACATTTTCAGTTCTATGTATTTTGAATAAAGAGAAAAACCATTATTAACTTGATATTTTTATGTGTTTTATATTGCTGTTAACTTGCTCATCTTTTTCTTTGATTAAAGATAATCATTTATTTGAGTCTGAAATAGAAACTTTCTTGAGTTTGTGACTGATGTGAAAAGTGAGAGCATGAATTTGTTGTATAGTCACAATTCTTCACAGTACAATATTATGTCATTGTTATATTTATTTTTTATTTACTTGGTTGAGTAAAGCCTTAAATTCCCTGATACTCTCTAAACACTTCATGTATTTTTACATTTTGCCTGCCACTTTTTTTCTTTAAGAATTGTTAAGGGGCAGATTTCAGAATCTGTTTAGTTTTAGATCTTTTCTCTTTTTATGTCACCTTCTTGATAAGAACGTCATACTGAATTTGGTGTATATTTACAAGACATTCATTATAGCAGGAATTATGTATATTTGAATTGTTTATGTTTGCCAAATTAATTCTGGCCTGTAGTTAAAATTGCACTGTACTATCTTAAATCTTCCTTTTGGTTAAAATTAAAGCATCACTTCTTGCCCCACTTTTTAGAAACCTTTGGTTTCAAATAATACAGAAATTTTCCTAGTGATTTTTTACATTACTGTTCTATTACAAGCATACTCTGTTTTGTGCCCAATTGACATAATAGTTGATGCTTGAGCAGCTAACTCAGTTTGAACTGTGAGGGGCCTCTTACAGAGGATTTTTTTTTCCTGCATCTGCCATCTCTCAGACAAGACCAACCCATCCCCTTCCTCCTCCTCTGCCTACCCAATGTTGAGCTCAAGAAGATGAAGATTTTTGAAGACCTTCCGCTTAATGAATAGAAGTAGTAGTAAATACATATTCATTCTTTCTCTTATGATTTTCTTAACATTTTCTTTATTTCTAGGTTACTTGATTGTATGATATATATAACATTTTGTATATATATGTATATGTGATACATATAACATACAAAATGTGTGTTACTTGACTGTATGTTACCTATTAGGCTTCCAGTCAGCATTAGGGTATCAGTAATTAAGTTTGGGGGGAGTTTAAAATTATACATGAATTTCTAACTGTGCATGGAGTAGGCATCCCTAATCAAGTTTGTTCAAGGGTCAACTGTATAATTCTCAGGGGATTATAGTTAATGGGTCAGTTTGGCAAAATTGGGCACATCTAAAGTTGTTAACTTTGATTACAATGGAATATTCAATTTTTTGAAAATAATTTCTGTTTAGTAAGGTTCTGGGTATATTAACATGGAGTTCATTTTTTCTATTCAATTCCTGCTTAGCAGCCGACTTGTCCCGGGGCCTGCAGTCCGGCCCTCCAACGGTCTGAGGGACAGTGAACTGGTCCCCTGTTTAAAAAAGTTTGAGGACCCCTGAGGGACAGTGAACTGGTCCCCTGTTTAAAAAAGTTTGAGGACCCCTGTTCTAGACCTTTATTGTCCAGTGTAGTAGCCACTAGCCACATGTAACTTACCAAGCTCCTGGTGTTTTGTCAGCCCCAATTGAATTATGGTGTAAGTGTAAAATATACATGGTGTCTTTCAAAGAGTATACACAGAAGAATGTAAAATATTACATATTTATATTGAATGCACATTGAAATGGTAATACACATAGATATATTGAGTTAAATATAGTACTGAAATTAATTCTACCTTTTTAGAATTGTACTTAATGTCATTAATAGGAATTTTGAAATATGTGGCTTGCACCATATTTCCATTACATAATGCTATTATGGGAAGTGTTATGCGGAGGCAATACATTGTAGAAAGGATTTTTAAGTTGTTTTTTTTTTTTTTTGACACAAAGTCTCACTGTGTTGCTCTTGGTAGAGTGTGGTGGCATTATAGCTCACAGCAAAGTCAAACTCTTAGGCTCAAGCAGTCCCCTGGCCTCGGCTCCTGGAGTAGCTGGGACTGTAGGTGCCCACCACAGCGCTGGGGTGTTTTTAGAGACAGAGTCTCACTTAGGTTGGTCTGGAACCCCTGATCTCAAGCGATGCACCTCTTGGCCTCCCAGAGTGCTAGGATTGCAGGCATGAGGCACCAGATCAGCCCAGCCTAGACAGGATTTTTTAAGATACACTTGAGTTTGAATACCATCCTCCAAAGCTTTGTGACTTTGGGTAAGTTATTTAGCTTTCTGAGCTTGAGGTTCCTCATTTGTAAACTGAGAAATTCCGCAGAGTTGGTTTGAGGGTTCAGTGACATAATGGGTTTGATAGTGCTTCACTGACTTTAATATACAGATGAATCACCTGGAGACCTGACTGTATGTTCAGGGTGGGGTTTCAGATTTTCATCTGTGAGGAACTCTCAGGTAATACTAGTAGTGCTGGTTGGGGACCACGGTTTCTTTGCTTTGAAGATACATCCATGGGCTGTAAACACTTAAATAGTCACCGTAGTTTGCAAGATTTACTAAAGTTGTGTATCTTTGCATTCTAAGGGTTACTGCAGGATTCTTGTATACACCTGTAAAGGTTTTTGTCTGCTTTTAGCTGGAGTTCCTTTTTTGGTAGGGTAGTATTGCTAAATCTTGATCTAGAAGAGCCAAGTTGTTTTGCTTTATAAATGTATTTTTGAAAATACATAATTAAAAGTCATAATTTTAAGAATTTCTAAGACATAGGCAGATAGTACAGTTGGCCCTTGAACAATGCATGAAGTTAGAGACATCAACCCTCTGCACAGTAGAAAACACAAGTTTAAATTTTTTTTTTTTTTTTGTTAGAACAGAATCTCACTCTTTCTCCCAGGTTAGACTGCAGTGGCATAATCACAGCTTACTATAACCTTGATCACCTGGACTCAAGTGATCCTCTTACTTCTGCCTTTTGAGAAGCTGAGACTATAGGTGTATGCAACCACACCTGGCTAATTTTTCTTACTTTTTGTAGCGATGTCTTGAACTCCCGGATTTAGGCAATCTTCTGGCCTCAGCCTCCTCAGAGGATTCCCTGAGGTTTGAGCTCTGGCAGAGTATGTAAGTTTTGATTCCCTCAGTGCTTAACATGTAAATAGCCTACTCTTGACCAGAAATCTTTTTATTTTTTTCTTCGAGACAGAGTCTCAAGCTGTCGCCCTGGATAGATTGCTGTGGCATCACACCTCACAGCAACCTCAAAACTCTTGGGCTTAAGCATTCTTTTGCCTCAGCCTCCAAAGTAGCTGGGACTACAGGTGCCTGCCACAATGCCTGGCTATTTTTGTTGTTGCAGTTGTCATTGTTTTAGCTGGCCCAGACTGGGTTCAAACTCGCCCGCCTCAGTGTATGTGGCCAGTGCCCTACCCACTGAGTTATGGGCACTGCCCTTGATCAGAAATCTTAACTGATAACATAAATTATCAATTAACACATATTTGATATGTTATGTACATTACGTGCTATATTCTTAAAGTAACCTAGGTAAAAGAATATTAAGAAAATCACAAGGAAGAAAAATACATTCACAGTACTGTATTATTCAATCCTATAAATTTATATCATGTGTTTATAAGATAAATCATTTGTCTGAAATGGTAGTTAACTGCAGCTGTAGACCTCCGGGTATGGTACATATCAAGCAATTCAACTTTTTCTTGAAATACATGACTTTTCTGTTTCTGGGGAGCACTTCTAGCATCGCTAATGGCACTCACATGGGTCCCGTGGTGTTCTTCAAGGTTTATGGCATTGCACTGAATATAATGAGAGATATGGAAGAACGTTGAGAGAGCAGTTTATACTGTGGTATGTATTTTACTGAAGAGAGGAATGGCTCCTGTGGAGATGATTAGTGTCACACGACATTTTAATTAGAGACTTAAAATACTTGAGCTCACCACAATAGGCAGGACATGGCTATGAAATTACAGTAGTATAGTATGTACTACTGTTAATTTTATGCAGTTATGATTTAATATTGTAAGTTTACATTTCTGTTGACTACTAATGGTGCCATCCAGAGCCTGTGTTTGTGTAAGTTTTGATAAATTTAAACTTTTTATAAGTTGACATATTTATATTTAAAATAGACCAGTGTCTTCATATATTTTATGCAATCATTAGATACCTTTCTTTAATTTTGGGGGGATGTTTCTAGGCTACATGGTGGGTTTTTCAAATTGTCACAAACCCAAAACAATTTTTTAATGTGTTTATTGAAAAAAATTCTCATATATAGGGTGGACTTGTACAGCTCCAACCCATGTACAGGGATCAACTATATGAGATTATTTTATTGTTATCTTTGGAGAAAGACATAAAGATTTTGAAAATTAGAGGAAAGCATTTCTAAGAGAGTCCTAGAAATTATTGTAGACCAGAATTAGGGCAAAAAAAATTGAGGAAATAATATCTAAACAAATATTGTTTGTTTTTGAAAGGGTAGAACATGGATTAAGTTCATTGATGCAATCTTTTGTTAAGAGCTAAATGTAACTAGAGGGGTGTGATGAGGGTAAGGGTGTTCTCTGTATTAAAGAAAAGGTTCATGTTGAAGGAAAATGTCATTGTTCATGATGCTTTGGTGTTATCTGAGTTCTCCTGAGTAAATAGGTCCCTGTTCCATGTGTTCAATTCAATTATTGAATTGAATTCAATTATTAGTCTTCCAAGTAAGGAAAGCAAAATGAGGAAGCTGCATCCCCTTGGATTGAGTAGAATTTTTTTTTACTACTTTCCCCCCCTAGTTTATATGTAACAAAGCAACTTAATATTTGTGGCTATAGCTTTATTTCAAGTATGCGAATTAGTTTTATAAAAATGGGGCTACGCCTGTGGCTCAAAGGAGTAGGGCACTGGACCCATATGCTGGAGGTGGCAGGTTCAAACCCAACCCTGGCCAAAAACTGCAAAAAAAAAAAAAAAAAGAATAGGAAATATTTAAAAAATGAAATATTTATTAAAAAAAAGGTTGACAATTTTTTAGGTACCCAAATAGGGAATTTTTTTTTTAGAGGATTTTTTTGTGCATTATTTTGGAGTTACTTTGCTTCAGATAACTTAGCTTCCTTTAAGCATCAACTTTATTTTCAGAGATAAAATATTTATGGACAAGACCTAAATAAGTGAATAAAGGATGATGAATGAGGTATGTTAGAGAATGTGTAAATCAATGTAGGAGAAGAGGGAAAAATAAGAACGAGTATTTCTATGTGTTTCATAGGCTAAAACAGCACCTTCTATACATCTGAAGTATAAACAGATAAAACAAGATTTTTAGATGAAATGGAATTAAATCTTCCAAACTAGGGGTATTAACATTAAATCAAATATATCCTGGGAGTAAGAGTATAAAATGATGGCTTGGTATGTCTTAAAATACTTGTAAGCTAAGGAAGGGTAGACAGAGCTAGTGACCAGCAGCAACACCTAGCAGGAGTTTGTGGACCAAATCTCCATTTTAGAAATGTGTGTAAAATAAAAGTAAATTTCAAATGATGGTCCAAAAATGTTTGTGATACTTAAAAGTTAGAGGTGTATATAGTATATTTTCTAAACTGGAATATGTTAAGAAACAAAGGGGCAAATTGTACAGATGCTCAGCTCTTATTGGTCATCCTAGTGAATAGTCTTAATAACCTTTATTAGAGAAGGGGCTTTGTGAATCTGTTTTGGCTGTCTAGAAGTCCATTTTAATTTATGCTTGTTTTTTTATCTGCATTCTGGAAAAATTGTTGTCACTAAATAGATAAATGATATGCTTCTCCAAAGAAAAAAATGATTGCTTGAATCTTGTGTTTGTAAATGTAGTAAATAACTCCTTTAGATTTTAAAATTCTTAAAGGATTATATCTTGGATGCATATCATTATATAGCTTGTATGCCTTGTTACAATTAGAACTTAAATGTTGTGTTATGTAAATAAATTTAATTCTTCAATATTTTGTTTTTCTCAGTGGTTACTTTAAAAGGTTAATTTTTCAGTCATCCAACAAATACCAGTTCAGATTAACAAAAATTGATTGGCAGTTTGCTAGCCACTTAGAAATATAAAAATAGTTTCTATCTACAGAGGGCTCTTGGTTTAATGGAAGAGTTCAGCTTCTCAAACAAATAATGTCAGTGCACATGATAAGTTCAGTAATAGAAAAATACACAAACTATAGAGGACGAAACAGGTACTTCCAGAGGTAGTCAGGAAAATTAGTAGGGATGACTATTCCTGTTTGATACAATGAAGAAAAAGTGGATATTCATATGCTGTAAAAGACAATAGCTATACCAGACAGGATGCAAAGGGAGATTTGGAGGACCGTGAGTAATTTGGTATACCTAGAGTATTAAGCTGTAAGGGTAGTTGTCAGAGATAAGTAAGCCTAGAGAATTCTTTAGGGTTCAGATCACTAAGGCCTTTGAATGTTGTCTTGAGGAGCCTTGTCATTGCATAGTCTGGGGAGCCAATATTGACCTTTAAATATGGAAAAAACATGGCCCATTTTGTCTTTAAATATATCACTCAAAGGCTTATTAGTGAGTGAATTTGAGGGTGATATTAAAGCAAGACAGTCGGGCTCAACAGTAATGCAGGTGAGAGATGATAAAGGCCTAAACTGGGGCACTATCAGTGGGGAGGGAGTACAAGATACATGCCTGTGTTCTAAAGGTAGCTGAGACACAAGTTGACAGAATTTGGTGTGGTTAGTTGGTGGTGTGTGGGAAGGATGAGTGGGTGGTGAGAGAGGATTTTCTCTTTCCATCAACATTAAATGGTTAAAGCATGGAAGCTGAGATGTTACACTGTAAGAATCATGCTGAAATGGAGGTTGTAGAATATGTGTTGAGATGAGAGAAAAGATAGGAGGCAGCCACCTTCTGTTAAGAAAGTAGTTAAAATAATTGGATTCCAGATTGAACAGGAAAGGAAATGAGATCAGGAATTGGATAAAGGAAAGGGATGATCAAGAGACTGAACGTTCCCATGAAATTAAAGAGCAGGTGTGGGAATGAGTAAGTGATCTGAGAGTGGGATTCAGATTTCATCAAGGCAGCAGTTTGAGATGACAGCTAGTTCCAAATGTGGCCATGATATTTTGCTGCTGGGGAGATGAGCTTCATTGAATTTAGGGTTTTAGGAATTGGAGATTGAGAATGGTTGTTTCTCAAATTGTATATGATGGACAATCTGTAGCAGTATCACCCAGGGTGAGATTCTTGGGCTTAAGCCTGTGTTTGCTGGCCTAGAACTTCTAGGGGCTAGAGCCTGAGAATGTGCATTTCTAATAAGGAACTTCAGTGATTCTGATGAACAAACATTGGGGCAAGTTTGGGAACCTCTGAGATAGGTGGATATTTAAATAGACTCACAGTGATGTCAGGAGTTAGGGTAAAGGGAATGATCAGTAGTGAAAAGATGAACTTAATGCCCTAAAGTTGAGTGAGAACAGCTGCAGGGGATTGTGGAGTACGCTGTAGCCAAAGGTCATGTTACTAGAACAGTAGAGTGTCACCCCTGTTTTGGAGATAGGAAGTGTGTGGGTGTGTAGTCTGTGTTTTGAGTGGGTTGCAGGAGGGAAATGGAGTCTTCCAAGGTGCCATTGAAGCAGTAGACATCTAGAGGGAGGTGCCATTGAAGCAGTAGGCACCTAGAGGGTAAAGTGAAAAGGTTGGGAGGAAAGTCTTAACAGTGGGATGGCACATGTGGCTCAGAGGAGTAGGGCACCGGCCCCATATGCCAAGAGTGGTGGGTTCAAGCCTAGCCCCGGCCACAAAAACAACAACAAAAGTCGTAACAGTGGGGATCTGAAGTCTGAGTAAAACAAAAAGCCAGGTTACTCAGAAACCTTGTTTTAGTCAGTTACTGTTGAAAGTTCTCTGATTTTGAAACAGAATCATGTTCTGTTAAACATTACATGGGGTAAGTCAGCTTGTATTTAGAGGCCACATATGGCATAAAAATATTTATCTTTAAACACTAGAATCTTAGATACTTGAGGGAGAAAGATGCCTACACTGTGAGAGGCACATGGGACTGAAAAAAGATTCAGGAAGACTATCTTATCTTTACTGTGAGGTCTGTATCTCTGTAGTTATCGTGCGTGCTTGATTTCAAGTAAGTTCTCTATGATGCAGTGTGCCTCCTGGTGTGGGAATGGGAGGTGGGAATGGGAAAGTAGATGGAGGAAATAATGAGAACACAGAAAATTAATGACTGAAATGATATTTTGGATAGTGCCTGATAAAGCACAAGTGACATAGAATTTATTATTTTAATCATCTTTAAGTGTAATGATTCATTGTGATTAATTTCATTTACAGTTTTGTGCAGCCATCACCACTGTATTTCCACAGCTTTTTCATCATTATAAACAGAAACTCTGAACCCATTAGGCAATAACAGACCACTGTCCTCTCCCCTAGCCCCTGATAACTTCTAATACTTTATTTTTACATGAATTTGCCTACTCTTGATATTTCATGTAAGTGATATCAAATAATACTTAGCTCTTTGTGTCTGGCTTCCTTGACTTAATAAATGTTTTCATGGTTCATCCATGTTGTAGCACATACCAGAACTTCATTCTCTATTATTCTGAACAATACACTCTTGCATTTGTATACATTTTGTTTAGCCATTCATTTGTTGACTTGTGTCCACCTTTTGACTGATATTTCAGCAGTGAACACAGGGCTATGAGTGTGTTTTGAGTCCTTGTCTTAAGTTTTATTGGTAAATACCTAAAAGTGGAATTGTTGGGTTATATAGTAATTATATGTTTAACTTTTTGAGGAACCACCAAATTGTTAACCACAGCAGCTACATCATTTTACATTTCCACCAGCAGTGTTCGAGAGCCTGATTTCTTTGTATCCTTGTCAATTTTTCCTCTTTAAAAAAAAAAAATTATAGCCCTCCTAGTAGATATCATTGTGATTTTGATTTACATTTTCCTAATGACTAGAAATGTTAAGCATCATTTTGTATGCTTTTTGGACATTTACATTTCTTTGGAGAAATATTTATTCAATTCATTGCTCACTTTTTAATTGGGTTGTCTTTTGCAGATTTACAGGAGTTATTTATATATTCTGGATATTAAATCCTTATCAGTTACATGATTTGCAAAGATTTCTTCCCATTCTGTAGGTTGTCTTGTTACTTTCTTGAAAATTTCTTTTGTTGGACAAAAGTTTTTAATTTTTACAAAGTCTATTTCTTTTTGTTTCTTGTGCTTTTGACGTCACATCTAGGAATCCATTGCCAAATCCAAGGTCAGGAGTGTTTGCCCCTATGTTTTCTTCTAAGAGTTTTATGATTTTATTTCTTATATTTAGATCATTGATCTATTTTGAGTTAACTTTTTCACATAGGATGTAATGTAGAAATCCAACTTCATTCTTTAACATGTTGTTGTGCCAACATTTATTGGAGACTGTTTTCTCCATTTAATAGACTTGCTCAAACCCTTTTAAAAAAAATCAGTTGGTGATAGATCTATGGGTTTATTTTTGGAGAACAATTCTATACTTTTGGTATATTTATCTGTCATTTTGCTGTTATCACACTGTCTTGGTTACTCTAGCTTTTTAATAGTAAGTTTTGACATTGGGAAGTATCTTTTTGAATATTATTTGGGTTATTTGGGTCCCTTTGCAATTCCATGTGAATTTAAGGATTGGCCTTTCTGTTTCTGCAAAAAAAGTTGTTGGAATTTTGAAAAGAATTATATTGAGGCTTAGAGCCCATAGCTCAGCGGTTAGGGCACCAGCCATATACACCAAGGCTGGCGTGTTCAAACCCAGCCCAGGCCTGCCAAACAGCAATGACAACTACAACAACAACAACAACAAAAATAGTCAGATGATGTGGCGGGCACCTGTAGTCCCAGCCACTTGGGAAACTGAGGCAAGAGAATCCTTTAAGCCCAAGAGTTTGAGGTTGCTATGAGCTGTGACGCGATAGCACTCTACCAAGGGCAACATAGTGAGACTCTCAAAAAAGAAAAAAAATTACATTGAACCTATAGATCACTTTGTGTAGTATTGTTATCTTAACATGTTTAAGTCATTCAATCCATGAACACCAGTTATCTTTCCATTTTCTTGGCTGTCCTTTAGTTTCTTTCAGTATTGTTTCACAGTTTTCAATGTACAAGTCTTTCACTTCCTTGGATAAGTTGATTCCCAGCTATTTTGCTACTTTAGATATGATTATGAATGGAATTGCTTTCTTGGTTTCCTCTTTGGATTGTTGACTGCTAGTGTATCAAAACACAGATGATATTTGTGTGTGTGTTGAGCTTGTAACCTGCAACTATGCTTTATTTATTAGCTTTTGGAGGAATTATTTTAGATTTTCTATAGAGACAGTAGTGATAGTTTTACGTATTCCTTACCAATTTGTATGTCTGTTATTTCTTTTTCCAATCTATTTGTTTTGGTAGAACTTCGAGTATTGTTGAATAATAGTGGTGAAAGCAGACATGTTTGTCTTGAATTTTTTTCACTTTTAAGGTAAAATCAGTCACTGCATTTTGTTAAAGGATGGTACATAATTGATTTGGGTTGATCTTAGCCTGAAGGGACGCTTATGTTGGAATTTTTTTCTTTTGCAGCAACAAGATGAACCAGCAGTGGAAGATTAAATACTGCAAGCTTGCTGGCTGCTGGTGAAGAAGATGCTTTATTTCTGTGCAGGTGTCTATGATTTGTGATAGAAATGTAAGTATAGTACTATGGTTTTTCCAAAGCTGCAGTAAATTAATGGGTTGGTATAAATTATAATAAATCAAGTACCTGTCATTTTTATGTTCATTTATACAAAATAATCATTTTCTTTTGACTTAGAGATACTTTATATAGAGTTAACAATTTTATTCACATTAAATTAATATTAATGTACATTTCCAAAAGTTTCCTCAGAGGGAAAAAAATCTCTATAAGAAGTGAAACTGAAGACAGAAAAATTTGCTCATAGAAGGCTAAAAGACTGGTGAGAGCTTCAGGTCCTCTAGACTCCTACCTTCTCTTTACATAGTAATTTACTTAAATAACCAAGTGAGGTAGTATCAGCTTTTATAAATAAGAGAGACTGTCTGCGTTATAAAAATGTTCGTTACTAAAAACTTATTTTCACTAAATTAAAGGACTTTCTTTATATCGTAATATACATTATTGCTCTTTATTCATATTGATTCCCTTTCACCCTCAGTTTTACTATTTGGCTTTCCAATTATTGAATTTTTGATTAATAAAGATTGTTCAAGATCCACAACCTTGAACTTGCCTGTATTGAACTTCATTCTAGTATTATTGATGCAACATTTTTCCACAGTGAAAATTCCGTGAGTTATTTTATTGAATTTTAATATTTTGGAGATTGCAGTGCTTAAATTATTTTACATTTTCCCAGTTGAATATATAACTTTTACTATCTGCTTTTCAGTATGACTTTGTCATTCTTATTCAGTGTTGAGAGTTTGATAAAAGAAAAAATGATAACCAATAAGCATTTTTCTTTAAAATTGGAACAAATATATCGTTTACTTAATCCTATCCATTTAGTTAATCTTATAGGTCAGATAGTCTAGGTCAGCAGTTCTCAACCTGTGGGTCACGACCCCTTTGTAACAATGAAAATACATCCTTCATATCAGACATTTACATTACAATTCATAACAGGAGCAAAATTACAGTTATGAAGTAATGAAAATAATTTTTTTTTTTTTTGTGACCTATGATTTTTGTTTTTAATTATGTTATGATCACACATAATTTTAAAATTTGTGTATATCTCTTCTATTTTAATCCACGTAATGAGTTGGCAAAAGCACCATTACCAATCACACACAATACAGTTGTTAAACAGTTTTATGTGTTTCTGAAGAGTTGTTGAAAGACAATCCCAAATTATAACTTAGCCTGACTTAGGTAGTAAATAATTCAAGTTTAATTTGCCATTTCTTGACATATTGACTTTTAAAAGCATGGCCTTATAGATTGTCTATAAAATAAGAGAAATGTTAAATATTCTTTATTTGACGTTACACATAAACCACACTAAAATGCCTTTCAATAAATAAAAGGCAGCAATTTTAGTAGATCCAGGGAAATTAGATTGGCATAATAAAGATTAAAAGTACAAAGCAAATATTGCTACCTTCTCTCCAGCCCTCACCTTTAACAGGCTAACGGAACACCAATTAAAACATCAGTGAGTCTTGCTTGGTTCTGAGACAGTGAGGGGATTTCTCCAGTATTTAAATATATTCACATTATCAGTTATATAAATCTTAATATAAAACCAATCTTCGATAGACTTTGGGATGGCAATTGACTACCTTTGTGAAAAGGTAAACATCACTAAATCTGAACATATCTTTAGAAATGGAAAACAGTGATAGCATTTATTGAACTGGAATCACTATCAAAATCCAAAAAACCGATCATATTCATTTAACCACAAGCCAGTCTTAGTTAAATCGGGACTGTCCAACAAAAATATTCTGTCACTCATTCATGATCTGAATTCTGGTAAATGAGACCAATCAAATTATGGTACACATAAAAAAAAAAGCCATAAGATATTTCTCTTTTGTAATAAATAAGGCAATGGCCAACTATTACTCATTTGTAGCTTTTTTGAGATAAGCTATCAAGTCTGCCCTTTCCCCCTTCTTCTTAATGCCAGCGAAGATCATTTTTGTTCCAGGGATGTACTTCTTGGGATTCTCCAAATACTCCATCAGTGT
>NW_003852397.1:21976836-22109362 GCF_000181295.1 Otolemur garnettii
AAGAGAAGCCAGCAGCCTGACCTATCTTCCTCCCAAAGAGGCCATGGAGATTTGGCCCAGTCTTGTGCTTGCCTCCTTTTTCCACAGTATGGCACTGGGCACACTTCTGAACAAAAATCTTCTTGCCTTTCTCAACATCACCCATATTTAATTCGCTCTTTGGTTGCTAACAGTACCAAAGTCCCGAGCTGGAAGCCGGACGTCCCGCTCTCTCGAAAATAATTTTATGGTTTGGGGTCAATCACCATAACATGAGGAACTAGCAAGCTTGACAACCACTGGTCTAGGTGGTTCCACAGCATTAGGAAGGTTGAGAACCACTGGTCTAGGGCTGGTCATCACTGAACTTACTATGATCTAGTAAGTGAGACACATATGTAATTAACAAACAGCAGGGCAGATGCCATATTGATGTAACAATAAAATGTTATTGGAACTGAGAGGAAGAAGAGATTAATCCCATTTGATGGAATGAAGTGAAGAGAAGACTTTTTAGCTTGGCTTTAAATAGAATTTTAACAGAGAAAACTAGGAAATATTTTTCAAGTCAAGGGAATGAGGAAGGTTATGGCTGCCTACTCATCAAGGCATTTTACAGGAATTAGGGATTAATTCTACATGGTAAGGTAGGGTGGGAGAAAGAAACCTCAAATTAAGTTAAAGAGAACGAACATTTATTTAGTACTTCCTATATTGTTTGGTGCTTTCTAGTTCTACTTGGATTATTGAATTTAATCTGTATGTGTGATAGTAGTAGCTTTACTTACTAATGAAGAAAGAGGGTTTAGAGATACTGAGACTCATTCCTAGGTCAATGTTTACCATGTTTTTCTGAGAATAATCTCTTGGTACATCTGTTTAAAAACCAGATTCCTAGTAGACCCTCATCCAGACCTCTGAGTCCACATTTTCAGAAGAGAGCATGTTAGTTAATTCTTAAAGGAATTTTGGGAAATGTTGACATAGGTCAACACACTGAGAATGTATGATAGACCTAGGATTTTAACTTAGTCCGTTTTACTTCAAAGGCTGTATCAATGGTTCCGAAAGCCATTGTTTAGGAATTTGGATTAGGTTATGCAGGCAGTAAATAGGTGACTTATTTTTAAAACAACTGCAGTATGGTAGATGGAGAAAGAACTAATTAGATGTGATTGAATTGAAGAAAAAACACTAGAAGAAGAGACTCAAGTCAATTGGAAAGTTAGTATTTTATACAAGAGAGTATGTCCAAGAGCCTGGAATTAGGGTCACACACTTTGGGAATGAACAGGACACATATTTTAAAGAAGTTTCAGTTGCATAAAAGAGATGTGGCAGAAGGACAGAGGAGCACTAGAATGGCCCTAAGTTTTATCCAAAATAGAAAACAAAGGAAGAAAATGCAGATTTAGGGGAGCAGATAATTCTGGTTTTAGTCATGTTTAATGTCACATGCCTTGAGAATACTTAATAGACTTTTTGAATATAGAATTGGATGTTAGGGTCTGACATGGAGTGATTCTGGATTTTAGATTTTGGGAATCATGTAGATAATAATTGAAATATTCAGTAGATTGTCTAGGCATGGAATATAGTGTAAAAATAGGGCTACTCAGCAGAGCCTCAAGGGGAGTAGTGATTATTTAAGGGAGCTGGGGAAGATGGAAAGAAATGAAAAAGAAAAGAGAATTGGGAGAGAGCACTGTAATGGAAATGAAGGTAATGTTTTAGAGAGTAGGTAGGTAGTAGTGTCATTTAATGCAGTGGGATCAAATATATTGGGGCTAAAGAGGCCATTAAATTTAGCATATTGATTGATTTTGGAATTTAGGGACAGAGAATATTGATCAAGTCTTGGAGGAAGTAATGAATGGTACTAACTAGATGCTGAGGAGCAACTAGCAGGTAGCCCATCCTGGGCCAAGAGGAATGATGAGAGGCAGAGTAAAGATAAAGATAAATTTTGAGGATTTCTTTTTGGCTTACATCGTTTCTGAATGATTTAGGAGTCAGGATATCTTAACTAGGAGGTTAGAAAATTTTCATAATAGTCTTTGGAGAGTATAGGGGAAAAAAGATGATTAAAAAATTGGAGTTCAACTTCAGTCTTAATTTCAGATGTTCTACTTGTCAGTTACCAAAATGATATTAATATATGGTAGTATTTACAAAATCACCACAGTAATATCCTAAAAGGCTATAAAACTGTAATTGTAATCTGAATTACTTTTAGCTATTTTCTGTTTCTCTAATTACTTTCTGGACTGATTATAAAGTTATTTGAATGGGTTGTGCATAAATCTATTTCTGTCTTACAAATTCTGATATATATTTATGATACATCTATGATATATATTTATGATACATCTATGTCTGAGAAAAATGATATATTTATTTAAAATCTATATATACCTTGGGGCTGAGTGCAGTGGCTCACGCCTATAATCTTAGCACTCTGGGAGGCTGAGACAGGTGGATTGCTTGAGCTCACCAGTTCGAGACCAGCTTGAGCAAGAATAAGTCCCCGGCTCTAAAAATAGCTGGGCCTTGTGGAGGGAACCTGTAGTCCCAGCTACTTGAGAGGCTGAGGCAAGAGAATCACTTGAGTCCAAGAGTTTGAAGTTGCTGTGACCTGTGACACCATGGCACTCTACTGAGGGTGATAAAGTGAGACTCTGCATATACCTTGGTGGTTGTGTCTTTTTTAATTATCATTTGTGTACTAGAAGTAAAAACTGATGATGCGCAAACACAGATCAAAAAGATTTCTACACTCACTTTTTTATTCTTTAGATCTCTATTATCTAAGATGTTGTTTGTTTTTAATGTGTATAATATTTAATAAGAGTTTCCATTAAGATGTTAGAAGGATGTATTAAAACATTAACATATATTTTTTTTTTCTTATTTTCTTAGGATGGCTGGCTGTGGTGAAATTGATCACTCAATAAACATGCTTCCTACGAACAGGAAAGCAAATGAATCCTGTTCTAATCCCACACCTTCTCTAACCGTGCCTGAATGTGCCATCTGTCTGCAAACATGTGTCCACCCAGTCAGTCTGCCCTGTAAGCATGTTTTCTGCTATCTGTGTGTAAAAGGAGCTTCCTGGCTTGGAAAGCGGTGTGCCCTTTGTCGACAAGAAATTCCAGAGGATTTTCTTGATAAGCCAACCTTGCTGTCACCAGAAGAACTCAAGGCAGCAAGTAGAGGAAATGGTGAATATGCATGGTATTATGAAGGAAGAAATGGGTGGTGGCAATATGATGAACGCACCAGTAGAGAGCTGGAAGATGCCTTTTCCAAAGGTAAAAAGAACACTGAAATGTTAATTGCTGGGTTTCTGTATGTTGCTGATCTTGAAAATATGGTTCAATATAGAAGAAATGAACATGGACGTCGCAGGAAGATTAAGCGAGATATAATAGATATACCAAAGAAGGGAGTAGCTGGACTTAGGCTAGACTGTGATGCTAATGCTGTGAACCTAGCGAGAGAGAGCTCTGCCGATGGAGCGGACAGTCTATCAGCACAGAGCGGAGCTTCTGTTCAGCCTCTAGTGTCCTCTGTAAGGCCTCTGACGTCAGTAGATGGGCAGTTAACAAGCCCTGCAACACCATCCCCTGATGCAAGCACTTCTCTGGAAGACTCTTTTGCTCATTTACAACTCAGCGGAGACAACATAGCTGAAAGGAGTCACAGGGGGGAAGGAGAAGAAGATCACGAATCACCATCTTCAGGAAGGGCACCAGCACCAGACACCTCGGTGGAAGAGACCGAGTCAGATGCCAGCAGTGATGGTGAAGATGTAACTGCAGTAGTTGCACAGCACTCCTTGACCCAGCAGAGACTTCTGATTCCCAGTGCAAACCAGACAGTGCCTGATCGATCAGATCGATCAGTAGCTGGGGGCGGAACGGTGAGTATCGGTGTCAGATCTAGAAGGCCTGATGGACAGTGCACAGTAACTGAAGTTTAGTCTTCAGCTCCATGGCTGAAGGCTGAAAGGGGTATCTGTAAATTTCTGCCCACATAACATTATACTCATCCTAGTAGTGCATTTTGGGAATTGGGGTGGGAAGGGATATGGGAAGGATAGACCTGTAATTAAAATGTCTAACATGTCTCTTTTGAGAGAAATTTATTTAATGTAAGGACCCCGTGTGTTAATAGTTGAGAGCCACTGAGTAATAATCCAGTTTTCTTGAGGTCTGTTTACTTCATAGTTTTCTGTTAATTTCTTCACTTCTTTTGGCCAATGTGTGTGTATTATCTGTGCATTAATGGTCCTCATCTGACTCTTACATTGTGTCTTATTTTTCTGCATGGATTGGTATAAAAACATTACTAAAATTTGGCACTTGGAAGATGTTTGGTATCATTATGAGCAGGAAGCTTAATTAATGTGAGAATAGATATGAATCTGGGAATTTGAAATAGATGAATAACAACTATTTTATAGTAAAGTTATTGAAATGGGGGAAATGTAAAGAAAACAGCTAATAACATGTTTCAGAATCTTTGTAACACACTTCATGGCGTTCCCATAGGCTTTGCTGTCTAGTTCTTATACTTTGAGGTTTCTTTTGATCCACATTTTTCTTTTTGATTACAAAGTTTATAATTTAATAAATACTAGAATTTAACAAAATTCATTTGTCTCTTTTTTGACTGTGGGAGAAGATGGAAACATTTTGCCATTTGTGGTCAAAGGTCACTAAGAAAGTGGTAGTTTGATTTGGTTAAATTGAGGTTTAATAATCTCCAGGTCAGAAAAGTTTGATTTCTACTTAGAGAATATTTAAGCAGAATCTATAGGTTGAAAATAAAGCCTGTGGTACTTAAATTTCTCAAATAGCTTATAATGTTAATATTTTACTTTCCTTTCCACTCTTCATTAGTGTTCTAACTAATGGCACATTTATAAACAGCCTTAGCCAACACAAAGTCACTTTATACAAATGGAATAGACACATAACCATCTTTCATTGGGCAGTTTTGTCTGTGGCAAAGTAGGAAATACCGAGTTGACATAGTAATCTATAATTTGTTTTTGAAAAAAAGTAACCAATTTGTCTATTTTCCTAACTTAGAACAGTAGGATATTAATAAAGCATATGCAAGTTATTTTTATTGTGATACTCAAATGTGAATTGAATGTTAAAAACAGCAAATAAAAACTGTCACTACTTTTTTTTTTTGAGAGACAGTCTCACTTTATCGCCCTCAGTAGAGTGCTATGGCGTCACAGCTCATAGCAACCTCCAACTCCTAGGCTGAGGTGATTCTCTTGCTTCAGCCTCCAGAGTAGCTGGGACTACAGGGCACCAGCCACAAAGCCTGGCAATTTTTTTTTTAGTTGTTGTTGCAGTTTGGCCAGGGCCAGGTTCGAACCTGCCACTCTTGGTATATGGGGCTGGCACCCTACCCACTGAGCCACAGGCACTCTCCAAACTGTCACTACTTTGAAACTATCTTTTACTTCTTGTGATAGGTCAGAATTAGTACGTACATGGTTTTTTTGTGTTACAAGGTTTACTTTTTTAAGTTTTACTGGAATGATCATAACAGTTTTGAGTTGTGTATTTTTATTTACTTTTTTTAAATTTCAAAATACTAATGGGTACAAATGCTTTTGTTACATGGATCTCTTTTGTAATGATTGAGTTGGATAATTAGTGTGCACCTATCACCCAAATGGTGTTCACTGTTAGGTAAATTTTTACCCCCCCCACCCCCCCCACCCCCGGAGTTCCAATGACTTTTACTTCCCGATATGCACCTGTGTGCCCACTAGTGGGTTACTTAATTTACTTTTAAAAGACATCTAGTTATAAAAGAAGAAACATTAGCTGTTATCAGAAAAAAAATAGAAATCTGATGTAAAATGCAAACTTATGTTGCAGGGTGTTTTATGAGTCCCTTTAAGTAGTTTCAATTTCAAGACTACATCAATTATTGTATTTATTACTAGTTTGGGAATTCCAGGTTACACAAATGAAAGGGTGGTTTGTAGAATCAATTGACTTTCTATATCAAGTCTATTTGTTTAGGAGATAATTTAAGAAAGATCAAATAAAGTTCAAATTTGTAGGGGGTAGTGAGGTGCTTTTTATTTCCAAGGACAGAACAAAATTTTTATGCAAATAACCCCAGAATAGGTTTTCTGTAGAAGCTTTTCCTTTTAAACACTGGTCTTTGGTTAGAAGCCAAAAACTATTACAGAAATATAATATAGATATCTTTTAACCCAAAATTTGTTGCATATTTTAGCCAAATGTACCAGATTACTTGGTAAATACCCGAATATTTCATTTAAAAAAAAAAATCTGGGCTAAAGAGTTCATATAGTCAAAAAATTATTAAAAACATCAGACTATTAGTAGTAGCCTTCAAAGTAATTCTGATATTTATAATTAATGTCATTTAACTTTAGTGCATATCTTTGAAGCTTTATAGTATGTCCACATTTTTTAACTCTACTTATTAAATTTTCCTCTCTTAGCAACAGCCTCTAAATTTGCAGGTCCACCCCAAACTGTTCCTAAAAGATCTCTTTCGTTCTGTAATGCCTCCTCTAAATATAGCTCTTTGCCTGAACAAACAGATTTTTTCAACGCTCTAATTACTTCTGGTGGCCCTTTGATAAACTGCATAAGCCACTCTTGAGCTTCTTCTAGAGATTTAGTTTCATCTGAAGATTTTAAGACCTCCTCGACCATTCCTATGTTTAGAGCTTTTTTTGAATCGAGTTTGAAGGCACCACTTAACACTTTGAGAGCTTGTCTACTGCCAATTATTTCAACGAGCCGGCTAGTGCCACCCCAGCTTGGTATTATACCCATCTCCTTGTGGACAAATCTGATCTCACTGTCTGGTGTCATTAACCTGCAAAAGAGAAAAGAAAAACCTCAGTTGTAGCTACATATATGTATATATGCTATAATCATAAAGTACTATGTGTTCATAATCTTATATGAAATCACAGATCTTTTTAAAAACTGAAGTTTAGAAAAATATGGCTGTTTCATCTAGAATTTAATTTATATAATACTTAACACTTCCCATTAAAAACAATGTCAGAGTTTTTGTTATGCTTGTTTATCCTTTGCAGATAAGAACTTTGTTCCTAAAAACACAAATTTTATCCTTCAAAAGCCCATGGTGGCCTAATGAAAAACCTGGATCAAGAGAGGATGGGGGTAGGACATTTTAGGTGTATGCTATGGGAAACAAAACCTAAGTTAGAGTTCTCCATAGTCCCCAAGAAAAAAAAAACATTTTTTTTTTTTTTTAAATATGGGACGCTTTATGAATTTGCGTGTCATCCTTGTGCAGGGGCCATGCTAATCTTCTCTGTATAGTTCCAATTTTAGTATATGTGCTGCCGAAGGAAGCACAAAAAAAATTCGTTTTTTAATGGAAAATTTATTCAGCAAATTTAGGTGCTGAGACTGCAGGAAAAAGCAAGATGGAAATCCCTGTGCCCAGGAGCTACACTCCAGTTTGGATAGAAAGTCAATAAAGCATATAATGTCAGTGGTGACAAGTGCTATAAAGAAAAGTAAATTGGTAAACTCCTACCTAACAGGTACAGTGTGTAAGGTTTATAGCATATCTCCTGGGTGAAGGACTCAATTACAACTGCGATGCTACTTAACAAATGTAAACGTTTAACCCAATCATTTGTACCTTTTTATTAATTGTAATTTTTTTTAAAAGTTCACATGTAAATGGCTCGGCACAAGTAGCTCAGTGGCTAGGGTGCCAGCCACATAACACGAGCTGGCGGGTTCAAATTTAGCCTCGGCCTGCCAAACAGCAATGACAACAATGACCAAAAAATAGCCAGGCGTTGTGGTGGGGGCCTGGAGTCCCAGCTACTTGGGAGGCTGAAGCAAGAGGATGGTGTAAGCCCAAGAGTTGGAGGTTGCTGTGAGCTGTGATACCATTGCACTCTACTGAGGGCGACAAAGTAACACTCTGTCTCATGTAAAAAAAAAAAGTTCACAGGTAAAAATAAAAAGTAAATTTGGGCCAGGGACTAAAGAATGAGGTTATGTATGTTGGGGTGTGCTTTTTAGATAGAGAAGGCACCTGAATATTTGAGCAGTTACCTGAGAGAGTGAGCAATGGAAAAATCTACAAGAAAGCACTTGGGGAGGAAGGAATTACAGGCCCAAAAGCCTTGAAGCAGAACTGCTTAGTATCTCTAGGGACAAGGTCACCATAATTGGAACAGAGAAAGCAAAGAGTAATGCATGAAATCGAGAAGTAGACTTAACAGGCTGTAGTAAGCAGTCCAGATTTTATGTTTTAAATAAGTTATTTAGAAGACATTGACCAAGGGCTTAGCAATCTGGTTTATGAGGAATGTTCTGGTTGCTGTATAAACGACATTTTGTTTAGCATTTTATGGCACTTTGAGGAACTGCCCATACAGCTATGGCGGACCAGGATTTAAAACCCATGTAGTTTGGCTTCAACGTGTCCTTTTAACTTCATGGTAAACTAAATAGTTGGCTAGACAAAAGTGGAAGAAGAAATACCAGTAAGCAAATTGACTGTGGCTTGGGGATAGTAGCCTGACAGCAGTGATTTCCTATAGCAGGGCTTCAGTTTTCCCAAATTATGAGATTTTTATGAACAGAGTGATTAATAAAGGAAACACAAATTGGTGGAACTAGAAAGGCTTCATATCTGCCAGTTAAGTATTTCTTTACTATCAAACTGAGTAAAGCTTTGTGGTTTAGGAAATGCTGTCTGTTCGTTTTATTTTGACTGCATGCTTTAATGAGAAACTTTCAGTAAGTTATGTGACTTTTGTTTAAGCAAAACTTTTGCTTTCAACCTACTCATTACCTAAAAGAAGACCTTAAATTAGTTTGGTTTCCCTAAGTGTTAAATACTCAACTGCAGGTATTCTTTTTAAGAGCAGACTCAGTCCTTGACCCTTAAGCAGGAGAATTATTTCAGTATAGAATTGCCATAGAATCCCATCAACACCCTGGGAGTCTACAAAGGAAAATACGCCTCTACTATGAAAAATTCTAGAGGCAAATAGCAATGAAAATAGTAGTTTTCAATAATTTTTAAATGTGGAAGAAGACAGAACAAGTCTCCTAAGAATCTGTATCTAGCACAAAATTGTGAGGAGTACTGCCTCAGAAGACAATGTCAGCAAATAAAGAATAGAAATTACAGAAATTTACAAAATTACATTTCCTTTAGAGATAGGAATATTGTTAGTATTGAACTCAATTCTATAAAGCTTTTCACAGAAAATTAAATTTGTAACTTAAATCATGGAATTGACACTGATGTTGGCTCAGAACTATGCCTGTAATGAAGTATGTGAAGGATTATGTCAGGAATATATTCATTTATAATAAACAGAACATAAAAATTGCTTAAAGTCCTTGATGTTGGAATGATGTAGATGTGCTATGACAACAAAGGTTATTACCTATGTAAGCATATTTATATTTGGAATTCTTTGCTTCTAAAGAATCATCTTCATTATCATCTTTATACCTTGTGCTTTTTTTCTTTATTTTACAAGGTAAAGTGTACCTTTTTGCATCTATTTTAGAATTTTACAGGTCTTGAGGTAATCTTTGTGGAAATACTTGTGATCAAACTCTAGTCCCCATTCTTTATAAATCATATGCCTAGGGTATAGTTTTATACTGGTACACATTTAATATACATTAAATAAATGTGACCAAAAATCCATTGGTGACAAAAGAATACAAGTGGTCTACTCAACAATGACAGAAGTATACAGTATTCGGATGTGGGGAACCTTTCATAAGACTAACATAAACATTGAAGTTTAAATATCAAATTTTAAAAGTTGAAAAACATAACATAAGAAGACATAACCCAAATCAAAAGATAGACCCCGAAGCAGAAAATGCTTCCTGATTTTATGGAATTACACAACAATTCCTTTTGGTGTTTAGATGCAGTCATCTATTTATCTATGTAGAGTACTGGAAAAATTAGCTCTTGTAATTCTAAAGACAACAGACTCAATTTATAAAACCACACTATCCCTTATTTTGACATGTAAAATAGTAAGGTCTTCTGATTTATTAGTGACATTGTTATTGGTAATGTTTAAAATACCATGTGACATCCTGGGGAGAGGAGATGAAATTAATCAAAAGAGGATATGTTTCTTGTTGCTGTCTTGATGTGACTGGACAAACTATGCACAACTGAGGAAAGTGGATCACCTTTGACAAAGTCAAGTGTTATACCCAGAATGACTGTTCAGTGAGCTCCTACTTTCTGATGAATTTAACTGTGTCAGGTCTCTGAACAAATGTTTGCCAGAATAATTCTAAAAAGAAATTACCAAATTTTACTAAAATCAGGAGATTTTAGTAAAAGTTATACCAGAAAAGTTTTTAAAAATGTTTATTATATAAATTTACTTCTAGTGAACTCTGTGATAAAGGATAGCAACAAATAAGTAATTGACTTGGGAGACGGTACAGCTTTGATGTAAAGTACAGACTCAGAAGCCAGAAAGCTGGGCTTGGTCACAAGACGGACTGCATACTATATACCTTGTAAAACACTGCAAAGGAAAAAGACAAATGGTATAAAGATGAGGAAAATTCATCTCTAAATCTTAGAAAGCTACTTAACATCTCTGGGCCTCAGTTTGTTGTCTACAAAATAAACAACTTATGCCATAGAATTATTATGAGTATTAAATGAGTTAATATGTGACTTAGAACATACATATCCCACAATTATTTTATAGATAATCTTGGATCATATCTGTATGATTAAAAGAAAATGTGAAACTGCCTCAACTGTATCTACACAGTAGATACTGTAGAACAGAGTTTTAAAACTTTCATTTGGAAAGATAAAGCTGTATATATTTTGTAGTCTGACACATACTAAACTATATGTACTAACTTTTATTTATTAAGTTGGTCATATTGATAGGTCAGTAAAGTTAACAACAGTGCTTCTGCTAGAGAGTATAAAGTATTTTCCTAGATTAAAATTACTCAGTCCCTAAAGTATTCAAAGTAAAAGCTATAATCACATTGTGAAACCAGCAAATGATGTTATACTATCCTTCCTCAATGAAGACAACACAGGGTGTCCATAAAGTTCTTGTGCAATTTGAACCAGTTTTACATTGTAAAGTACACATGAACTTTATGGACACCTTGTATATGATGGAGACCACAAATTATATGCAATTTTTATATTTCCCTAAAAAGTCAGAATTCATGCAGTGTTTATTCTTCGATAGGACTAAAACAGAAGATTCCAAAATGATTTTATTAAAAAAAAAATAACACTTTAAAAAATAACACTCTGTCTAAAGTTTCTTAATGAGAACTGCATAATACAACTAACAGCATGAATGAATATCTAGAAATTTTAAGGAAAGCATTGATGTTACAAAATTAAAATGATGTAATAAATTTAAAGTTTTGGAATCACATTTAAATAAGCTTGAGTCTAGGGGTGAGAAACTGCTAGTCCTTCTACATAGCATATTAAGAGCCAGACAACAAAGCAAACTCTGCTGACTGAGGAAATATGGCACAGAGAATTATGCAATTAGTAATGGCATCGACTGCAAACAATTTAAAAATCATGTCTTGAATATAAAGTTAATTTTTTCGCACATGTGCTTTCCTGAAACCTTGTCCTTTTTGCCTTCCACCTGCCATTACATCATAAGAAAAGCTATGGAAAACAGAAAGAAAGAACCTACAGATTCTCACAATAATCTCACCTTTCTGATTTCCAGCTCTCACATGAATGGCCTTACGCGGCTCCATTCATTTTATACAGGGACTGATTGAAGAAGAAAGTATATAGTTGAACGAGTGAAAATTTTTACTTGTATGTTATGTGGTGGTAGAGTAAGAGAGAAGCAGACAAGTAAATGTTTTGTGATACTGAAGTCTGTAATATCTAGTCAGTAATCCTAGCATGATCAGAGGTGGATTTACTTGATATCACAGGCTCTAAAGCAAGGAGTTCCAAGTAATGTGGCAATTACAAAACAAAGCAACATGGCCAAGGTGAGTGCTTCGTGAGGTGGGAATCTCATATTCAGAGTACAGACACCTCCAAATCGAAAAGAATCCATTCTTTTAGGGATGCGTGTGTGTGCGTGCATTTACTTGTGTATGTACAAGTTTGGGTATTATATATTTTGCATTTTATTCATTAAGCCAGTATTTTAATAAAAAGGCTACCTACAGTAAGCTCCTTTGGGGAAAGCATGTTTACAACTCCCTTTCTCTGTAATATGCATTGAACTAATGGGTAGCAGCTGGAAATGCTAATATCTGAAGCTGAGGGTTATTTATATTCATGAAAACAATGTTAGAGATTGAAAGCAAATTAGATGGATGAACAGGTTCTAAATTGTATAGTTGAGAATTTTATTTCGCTAGGGAGATGGAGGAATAAAAATTTGTTTTTCATCTGGTATACAAAGAACTCAATATCCCAAAGGAAAAAAGAAACGCAGCCAATTCTCTCTGAGACACAATCAATGAATATATGAAAATGTATGCCACACTAAAAATCCCTAAAAATGCAATTTAAGTTGAAGAATTATTTTTGATAACTAGAAAAGATCTTTTTTGCAGTTTTGTCCGGGGCTGGGTTTGAGCCCACCTCCAGCACATGGGGCCGGCGCCCTACTCCTTGAGCTACAGGTGCTGCCTTAGAAAAGGTCTTTTAAAAGATTACTAATCATTGTAAGAAAGGATGTTCTCAAACAGATACTCATTTACTACTGGTGGTTGTGTAAATTGGTAAAATGCTTCCTGGAGGACAGCTTGGCAATTATCAAAAGCCTTGAACATTTTCATATCCTTTGAGTAAGTACATGTAATAGTACTATTTACAGGACGTATTTCAAGAAACATTGTGAAATGTAGATAAAGCCTTATGCATAAGTAGTTATTGCAGAATTGATTATGATGGAGAAAAAGTGGAAACAATGGAATAGAAGAGAAAATCTATCAACAGGCCCCCTATGTATCATGTACTAGGAAATCCAGTGTATGATAAGATCATATCATAGGTCATTAGAACACAGAAGACCTTTTAAAATAAATAGTGTTATAAAAAATACCCATTTGGAAAAAAGATACAGTAAGATCCATTACAGTATACATAAAAATAAGCTCAAAATGAATTAGGTGTATAAATTTAAAGCATAAAACCATACAAGTACTCAAAGAAAATGAAGGTAATTACTCCATAAACTTGATTTATGTAAAGGCTTTTTAACTACCACTCAAAACCAGATCCAACAACAACAAAAAAGTTTGATATGACTGCATTTAAAAAAAAAAAGGCTGCATAGAAAAAAACCAACAAGAATAAATGTACTGTAGGTAATGACAAATATCTCTAATATTCAAAGAACTCAGAAAAATTGAGGGAAAATAAATGTCCTATGGAAAAATAAGCAAATATAGTTAACTCACAAAAAAAGACTTTAAAAATGATCCTTAGGCATATGAAACTATGATCAACTTTACTTACTCTGGAAACATATATTTAAACTATGCTAAACTACTATTGTTCACCCATCAGATTGGCAAAAATTCAAAAGTTTAGCAATAAGCTCTGCTGACAAGACTAAGTGAAACTGGCTGGAGGCAACGCAAGACTGATGCATTTGCTGTGGAGGAGAATTTGACAACAACTAATAATGCATCTGCATTAATTTGTTAATATTCACTTTTGATTTGGCAATGATAATTCTAGAATTTATCTTTAAAATATATTACTAATAATGCCAAGGGTATACACACAGTTATTTATTGCAATATTCCACATATTCAAAACAAAAAATTCAGTAAGCCAGGATGAGGAGAAAAACTAAAACCATGTAGAAACTAAATGAAGCCAAGTATTTCAAATGAAATCACATCAAAGAAAAGAAGACAAAAACAACAGTGAAGTAATCCAAGTAACTTTTGAACACAACATACAATACTTTGATTATTTACCCTTATCCTGGTTGAGAGAAATGTATACATGATGCAGAAAGTGTGAACAAAACAGCAAAATGTTAAAAATTGGTGGATCCAAGGGAATGGTGTATGGAAATTATCTGATTCACTCTTAAACCTTTTCTTTAAAAATTTGTAATTATTTTAAAACCAAAACCAAGAAATGTAATTCCAGTTTTGCACAAATTTGCACAAAATTTAATAGCTAAAAACTATAATTTCACATGTGACTGAAATGTTTTCATGCTTTTAACTACCAGAAGTTGGTGCTAAAAACCAAGCAGTCTGTCATTTTCTATTTTCTAAGATTGTTCTTCTTTTCTCCATGTATTTTTAGAACAATTATAATTATACAGAATGTATCAAGGAATGAGTGTTCTAAGTACACATTCTGAAGTTTTGAGCTTGAAACCAATCTAACAAGCCATACTGCAGGTGTAATCACAGTTAAAACAACGTTTGTATCAGAGAACACTTTATAAGTTAGGTATGTAGTCATTCACTAAATAGTGATGTTTCAATCAAGGATGGCCTCCCTAAACAATGGTGGTTTCCTAAGATAATGGAACTGAAAATTTTCTATACACTGGTGACACCACAGCCACAATGTTGTAACACAATGCAATACGTCTGAGTCTGTGGTAATTATACTATAAACAAACTATTCTGTCTGAGTCTGTGGTAATTATACTATAAACAAACTATTCTGTCAGTTGTATAAAAGCACAGCACATACAACTAGGATAGTACTTGATAATGAATGACACTGGATTGTGTATTTACTATACTATACTTTTAATCATGAGTACACATTTCTACTTATAAATAAAAAATTTTACTGTAAAACAGCCTCACACAGGTAGACAGTATTCCAGAAAAAGGCATTGTTACTATAGGAGATGACAGTGCCATGCATATTACTGCCCCTGAAGACTTTACTAGTGGGACAAGCTGTGGAGGTGGAAGACAATGATACTGATGGTCCTGGCCCTCTGTAGGCCTAGGTCCGTATGTATGTTTTGTGTTAGTTTTTAACAAAGTTAAAAAAAATTAAATAGAAAAAAGATTATAGAATAAGGATATAAAGAAAGAAAACATTTTTGTGTGGTTAACAAAGTGTTTTTCAGTTATGTGCTGAGTGTTAATACAAGAGTGAAAAGTTTAAAAAATAAGGCTCAGCACCTGTAGCTCAGTGGCTAGGGCACCTGTTACATACATCAGGGATGAAGGGTTTGAACCTGGCCTGGGCCTGCTAAACAACAATGAGAACTACAACAAAAAAATCGCCGGGCATTGTGGCGGGAGCCTATAATCCCAGCTACTTGGGAGGCTGAGGCAAAAGAATCACTTAAGCCCAAGGGTTTGATGTTGCTGTGAGCTGTGTCACCATAGCACTCTAATGAGGGTGATACAACGAGACTGTCTCAAAAAAAAAAGGTTTAAAAAAGTTTAGAAAGTAAAAATTTATGGTAAGCTAAAGTTAGTTGAGGATAGAATTTTTAGTATTAATTTGAGGAACCCTAAGTGTACAGTGTTTACAAAGTCTACAGTAGTGCACAGTCATCTCCTAGGCCTTCGCATTCACTGACTCACCCAGAGCAACTTCCAGTCCTACAGGTTCCATTCATAGGACATGCCCTCTATAGGTGTACCATTTGTTATCTTTTATACTGTATTTTTACTGTACCTTGTCTATGTTTAGATACACACATACTTCCCACTGTGTTACAAATGCCTACGACATTCAGTACAGCACCATTCTGTGCAGGTTTGTAGCCTCGGTGTGCAGTAGACTGTACTATCTAGGTTTACATAAGCACATTCTGTAATGTTCTTGCACAACAATACAATTGCCTAATGATGCATTTCTCAAAAGGTATACTTGTCACTAAGCAATACATGACTGTATACGTAAACTATTGCTAATGTTTTCTAAAAGTATCTAAACAAAAGTTAAAAAATAAAAATACAGTTTACAAAGTTAATTTAGAATAACAAAGTTACCACCTTTCACTGGTGAGCAAACAGAAGTAGAAAAGTTAGCAACAAATCTGACAATTATATTCTCTATGCCACGCCCCCAAATGACCCCCAAAGACCTTCGTGCCCTACAGAACCTGTGCCTATGTTACCTGACATGGTAGAAGGGAATTTGGAGATATCATTAAAGTTATGTCCTTAAAATAGGAGAATATCCTGGATTATCTGTGTGTACCCAATCTAATCATAAGAACACTTTACTTCAGAGAACCGTCTTCAGCTGGAGTCAGAGCCATGCAGCAGAAAGGTAAATAGAAGAGATTCAAAGTGTGAGGGGCACTTGAAGCACCGCTGCTGGAGGAGGCCATGAGGAAAGCAAGAGAAGCAATGCAGGTAGCTTCTGGGAGCAAACCTACTCCTTGCTGCCAGTCACCAAGGGAACCAGGACACAGAACTGAATTCTGCCAACTGGAACATGGATGAGCCGGAAGTGGATTCTTCACTACAGTCCTTTAGAGCCAGTCCACTGACACTGACTTTGGCCTTGTAATATGAGGTTTAGAATCAGTTGAATCCAGTCAAACTTTGGATATAAACATGTATGTGAGATGATAAAGATGTTTTAAGCCATTAAAGTTAAGGTAATTTTTCACAGCAGCAATGGAAAACTACTGCATATGTAAATATTTTCTTATTTTATGTTTCATTCTAAATATTAAATATGTTTAATTTGTCAAAGTGGATTAAAAAGTTATTAATAGAAGCAAATTATTTAATGATATTTCTAGCTTTTCATTTCCTCACATCAATTTTATCATTAAAATGGAAACACAGGCATGACTGACTAGATTCGGAACATTAAGGAATGCCATCTTTTAATCCACAGGTGAGTTTTTTGCTCTAAAAAATATTTTTTTAAAGCCATTTTCTCTTGGAATGTTTTACATAAAAATTATGACTCAACTGAATGCAATTTAAAACAAGGATCTGTGTGTGTCAAGCAGACTTGAGTGTTCCTGACATACGTTCATTAGCTCTATTATCAGCTAGTGCTTACAGGGATTTGGGGGTTAAGGGCATTTCTAGAATGCCATGTGAGCTCATGTTTTTTATATGTATATTCATACTAAGTGAATCTCCATCTGCTGGTGTAGTTCCCATTGGCATGGGTGAAAATGTTAGTTGAGTGAATTCCAGGCAATCCTCCAAGGTAAGAAAGTTAAACAAAGCTAAAAGGGGCCAACATACATACTTAAAGAAGGAACTTTCTAATTTTAGCAACTCTTGATGCTCTTTTGGAACAAGCAGATAGCCTTAGACTATAACTAAAGCAATTTGTCATAAAAGATAACCCACAAGGTACTGATAAAGTTGGGAAAAAAGATCAGCTAGAGGAACCTGTATTGGTTTATCACTTCCTTGTTAACTTGGGCTACTAATGGAGTTCGTTCAGTAAGAAATTTCTCCAATAACATCCTTTTTTTTTTTCATTTCAAGAGATGGGGTCTTGAACCTGTGCTCGTGGTCTTCCCACCTCAGCCTCCCAAAGTGCTAGAATTATAGGTGTGAGTCACAATGCCAGCCAAACATCTAACTTAGAAACTATAGTTGCCTTAGGTATATAGGTTTAGAAAGGGTTGAGTACGCTAGAATAGTGCTTTTCAAATTTCTATGGTAAAAGTTCAATTTCTTTATCATTTAAAAAAAGTTTCTAATCAGTAGTAGACCAATACTTTTGTAAAATATTACAAAAATGTATTACTAAAAATTGAAATAAAAAAAGCCCAAGATGTACAAATTTTTTGCATGGCTGTGCCTGGCATTTGTTTGAGGAACAATAACACCACTTCCAGAAAACTCAGCCCACAAATAAATGTGTTTTCACTGGAAGCTGCTCTTCTTGTATTACTGGATAAATCTAAGTGACAGTAGTAGCCTCAAATATGTCACAACAAGTAAATTTAGGTATTTAATATGAGGCTTTACAGACAGTATCCTTTCTTAATTTAGACAACAACAAATAAGACAAATTAGCAGTATTACCACATATAGGATTAACTAATCTGATTCCTTTTTTTCCTGCTGTTTTGCCTTTTGTCCTAAACCCCAACTACACCCAAACAGATGAGGAATAAATAGGAAAGATGATATAATAATAAATGCAAAAGTGTAATAAAGATAGATACCAGAATCTGTTAGAGGATTTTCACTTTTTCCATAGGACATCTAAAAATTAAGACAATCTGCACTCACCTTTATGTAAAGGATTTTTAAGTATAATAACCCACACTTACATATAGCTTAGAATCTTTAAATGTATTATATATTTAGATCTATTTTTATATTCATGTATTAACGTATTAAATATATGTTGAAATTGTATATTTAATAATCACAGGTATGTCAGGGTAAATACATAATGCATTTAATTCTTTCACACTTAGAGCATTTTCTATTTAGTCCCACATCATGCAGAAAGCCAATGACTGCCTCTCCTCACAGAATAAAATGCAGCCGCATTGTATGCAATCTGCACTGATGACAGCAGAGGGCACTGTCATATAAAATGACCACTTTCCACCGTGTACAAGAACCTGTTCTGATTGGCAAGTACTAGTTTCAAGCTAGGATTTCTGTAAATTGTCATCTATACCAAAACCATTCTAAAATCTCTATGTGAATACAAAGTGACATATTTTAACTGATAAATGTAAACCTGAACCATAAATTATAAAAAGGAAGAAAAATAAAAATAAAACTTCACGATTTTGTATGAATTGATACTGAATCTTTTCTCATACTATTTCTAATTGCTTATAGATTGGATATAGAGTTCATGTGTAATTTAAAATAGTTTATTATAAAAACTATTTTATGATAAACCGCACACAAACTTTATATCCACTCTATATAATGCTGTTTACATGAAGTCGAAAAAAAGGGAATGTACACAGAATAGTGTCAACAGAAAATAAGCCATATTACTCTGTAAAATAACTTGAAGAGGTATATCATGAACCAGATTTGAGGACTATGACCTGGAACCACACCCAAGAAACCTTGAGTAAGTAGACTCCCTGTGGTTGGGTTAGTTTGGTTTTACGGATTTCAGGGAGACAGAAACTACAGGCAAAGTCACAAATCAATACATGGAAGGCATACACAGGTTTGGCCTGAAAGAGTTAAGCTTTCTCTAAAAGACCAAGAGTCATCTGAAAAGAACTGCTGAGTTAAGATAAGGGTTTGCTAATTAGAAACAAGCTTCCTAAACACCTGCAGGGTTGTCCAGTATGGATACAGTCTTAAGCCTGTTACGAGTTATAATGGACATCTCTGACAAGAGAGGGTAATATAAGGAGGCAAGTCTGACCTCCCTTCTCCTGGCTAGTAACAGTTTTAGGGTATCCCCTCGGCCAAAGGGGCTCCAGTCAATAGCCGCTGCAAGGGACAGTCTGCTGTCTACTAGAATATACTCTGAGCAATACACGCAGGTTAAAATGAAAGGACAGAAAAAGACATAGCATAGAAATGTTAATCACAGTAAAGCTGGGATTCTTGATTAGATAATGGATCAGGAATAATTTTAAAAATTTGAATGAGGTCTGTAAATCAGTTAAAAGGTATCATATAAATGTTAATTCCATGTTTTTGTAATTATATGGTGGGTATACACTACCTTAACATCTGAGGAAGCCGAGTGACAGGTATATAGGGATTATACATGTAAGTTTTATAAGTTTTTCAAAAGTATGTAATTATTCCAAAATAGTAAGTCAAAAAAAATTTTAAAGCTACAAATTTCTACTCTTCAAAAGACACATAAACAAATTAAAAAGCAGGGCACAGGGTGAGAATAAATATTCACAATACTTACATGTGATTAAAAATTACTAAATTGGACTTTTATAAAGTTATTTCACTGAGAATATGTAAAGAACTCTTATAATTCAGTAATAAGACAAATTAATTTTTAGAAGGGAGATCCACCAAATTGCCAATAAATACATGGCAAAATGCTCAACACCATCAGTCATCACAGAAATTCAAATCAAAAATCACCATGAACTTCCACAGCAGCTAATCTAAGAGCCTGACCGTGCTAAGTGTTGACACATATGTATACAGTGCAGCTAGAGCTTTCATCCATGACAGAAATGTAAAATTGTACAACCCACCTAGGAAAACGTAAGAAACCAATTTGCTAGCTTCTTAATTTAAATATACACCTACCACAGGACTCAGCAATTCCATCCTTAGGTTTTCACCCAAAAGAAATGAAAATGTAAGCCCACATAAATACTTCTACATGAATATTCACAAAGCTTTATTTGTAATGGCCCCAAACTTGAAACAGCTCATTCGTCCATCCATGCACGATGCTTACTGTACTACAGAGGCACAGAAAGAAATACTCTGAGCAATAAAACAAACAGACCACTGATACAAACCAAAACATGACTTTCAAAAAAAAAGTCCACACAATAAAATACTTTCCACTGTTAAGAAGGAATAAAGCATTGACACAGAGTATAACATATGTGAATCACAACATAATTGTACTCAATAAAAGGCAGACATTAAAAAGTACATACTATATGCATCTATTTATATAAAATTCTAAAAAAAAAAAAACTACTTCAGAGTGAGAAAGTAATAAGTTTATCTTAGACTGGGGGTGGAAACTGACTGAGACAGGTACTTGCAAACTTATGGGAGCGATAAAATGTCCTAAGTCTTGATGGGAGAGGTAGTAACATGGGTATTTACATTCATCAAAATTCATTTACACTATGCAATTAAATTCAGTGCATTTTAATGTATGTAATTTGTACTTGGATGAATTTAATTTTAGAAATTGTTAAAACACTGTACATGATTTGACACATCTAGAGCACGACATGCTAGAGTAGAATGGCTCTCTCTTCAGTGTCTGAAAGTGAGACTCAAAAGTTTGCCAGAAATCTTCTCTATGTGCTCCAACATTTTTCTCAAGCCAGATCAAGTGTACAATGAATAGAACAAAAGGGGTTAAATAAGGTCAGAGTTATTCTTAGGGCTGAAAGCATCCCAAATGAAAAGAAAATGAGTTTAAAAGCATGCCAGAAGGTTACCTGATTGGCATTTCTATAAGAGAATAGTATAAAGTAATCTTAAGACACTAAACAATTATTATGTGTACATTGATATGTTCTTCAGGTTAAACATTATGCTAAAATATTTATATTCACTATTTCTTTTCAATATATCCATAAATATTCAACAGAAATACTCCCATTTTATAGATAAAGAGAGATGAAATAGTTACTCGCTCAAAGTCAAACAGAATATTATAAAAGTGGAACACATATTGAACCTAGGTCTTTCTGACTCCTGTGCTCAGGCTCTTTACTGTTTTGCCATTTTACCTCCGATTATGCCATATTTATTACCTTTTGCATTATAAAGAGGCTCAAGTGCATGAGCCTGTACAGACTTACAGAGCACTGGTATTGATCTCCTTATAGCCATGCTACTAGGTCTTGGGAATAGTATAGAGAAGGCAGTTTGAAGCATGTGGAAAGCATTAGATTCTACAAAATGTCATTCCTATGTATGGTAGCTATCGAATACTAAAAATAATTCTAAGGACTGAAGAGATGTTGGTCCCAAATATTTTCCTCTAACTTTATTTCCTAGTCTGCCCAAAATTCCACAAAATACTATAAATCACAGTGTAAAAAAGATAGGAAATGGACCTCAGAAAACCTCTTTTAACTGGGGAGAGGACAGCTATCGAACTCTCTCTCATTCTATTTTCCTTTTTGTTCAGTTGTTCACTTTTCTTTTTATAATTCTTCTGGATTTTAAAGTTTCAAATATTTCCTTAGCTTTCCTCCCCACAAGTTTTGCTAATAATAGATGTGATTTACTCAGAATTACAGTGTTTTGTTAATATTTAGAAATGTATAGTAATAAAGTAATAGTGGAGGTGGAATTAAAATTATCTACTTTAATGACAAAGGGAAAATATCCCCTAATTGAGTATCCTTTTTAAGAACATATAAAATATTTTCATCCTACCTGAAATCACATGCTGTAGTAAATTCTGCTCCTCCACCCAATGCCCGACCTTGAACCAGTGCAACACTTATTAAAGGAAGTCTGCATATTGAAGGAAAAATTGATGTTAACACTTTTAATTTCGATATTAATTTACAAATGTTATTTTTTAATATGTTAAAATGTAATGGAAACAGAAGTACTGTATTGTCTTTATAATAACAAACACACATCAAAGGATAGTGGAACCCTAACCTTGTGTACCATGAGAGGAAGAATAGTATAACACTAAAGATAAAATAATTCATACTAAATACAAGTTTATCAAAATATCTCCCTGAATCACTATTTATTTTAAAAATATAGCCATATTGTGACATTCTTTAAATAAATGGATGCTTTTGTATAATATACAGCTCCTGGAACTTCTCAGTAGCTGGCAACTGAGAATAATTCAATGTGATATTGTCTTAGTCCATTTTTATAGATATCTAGTTAAATGGGGGGGGAAATTAAGGCCACACCCAAAGGAAAGAAATATAGTATAGAAGACAGAGCACAAAGAGGGATTTATGAAGATTTCCGTCAAAATTCTTCTCATTACTGCCTAAAGTGATGCACAGACTAATCCTATGTAAAGGAATGACTTTATGGTAGAAGTAAACTCTTACCTTTCCTGTTTGCAGGAGTGTCTGAATACTACAGCATAAATCTAAAACGTTTTCAAAGTGTGAATTTTTTTGTAGGTTCTAACCAAAATGCACAACTGTAAGTCTAACATACACTGTTCCCAAATAGAAAATGTTATTTAGAAAAGAATAACTTTACAGATTTTTCTAAGAAAAAGTCAAATGGAATAGGAAAAGGGAAGTTAACAATAGCTAAGATAATAAAATATAATGGTAATGTTATGATCCTATTATTTTCCAGACTCTCAGATACAATGAATACTCCAAAATATAGTGATGTTCAGGTAATAACTGTGCTTAAGTAAATATAAATTTTATTAGTTTTCATAATTTTAAAATTATCTACATTCGAATATGAAAATAGAAAGCTAATGAGCCAAAGCACGTCATAGTTTGTAACCCCAAACACAGAATGATAACCCAGAAGAATTTTCCCCCTTTCTTTCTTCATCTAGGTGCAAAGTGACTCCATCTTCCTTAGAAAGCTGTGAAAGCCTTCTCCAATCCATTGCTCTCTTTCTCTCTCCCCTGATACCAACCAGACTTCAATGCAAAGTCTACTAATTTTGAATATTAGGTAATCTTTCTGTGCCATCTCTCTATCAGTGGTTTTATTTTGCTGTAATATCAGCATTTAACTTTCCCCATGTCTGTTCCTTAATACTGCTAGTTATAGACACTCTTTAGGTAAATGGCTATACCTTAAATTCTTTTTATTCTTCATTTCTCTTATTTTTAAAATATTTTATATACTTCATTTAATTAAACAACTATCCTCTATGACACAAAGAAATAGTTCATTGTTAGAATCCAGAAATAAGCTACTTTTTTTTAACTGGTGCAAATAATGGAATAAGTTAGATATAATATGGAATAATTTGGATATTGTAGGAATTATATTTTAAAAAGATGATACATTACCTCATAAATCTTGTTAAGGTGTTCTGCATGAACATACATAAGGCCACTCCATCCTTTAAATAAAAGTAAGGATAAACACTAAGGCATAAGGCAAATATATTTAAGAAAAAATTAATTCAGGTTTTAGAAAATAAAAGCCAAGAATACATCTAACTTTTTTTTTTTTAATGAAGTTTCCATTTCAAACTCTTTGATGCTGTCTGAAGTGTGAACAGTGCTGCATTTGGCTCTGCTGATATTCTAGGGCTCCTTGAGCTCAGATCTGAACGAGGTTTAGTAAAGATGTAGGCAGGAAAGTCAGATCACCTCCTCGGAGCAGGGCAGAGCTCTAGACAGGATAATGTGGGGGAAAGAAGCATAGAAACTTTCCTGTTATCCCGAAAAAGATAAGCAATATAAGAGGGAGAGGAAGACGAGAAAGGAGATGTTAAACTTTGATTTTTTTGGTACTTCTAAGGCTTTTATCTTGCTATCGCCACAAATTACAATTTTCTTAAACAAATTTCTCCACAGTCCTGCAAACTCACTGCTTCTTCTTTATATCTTATGTGCTTCCTTCAGCTTGTGTGATATGACCTTCAACTTTCTCCCAAAAGAATCTCCTCAAAGGGTCTAATAATAACCTATTTGTCAAATTACATGACTTTTCCTGATTTCTCTTTTTCTTTCCTCTTCCCAATATGTGGTACCTGTCTTTGACCAGTTTCCTCATTTTAATAATTTCTCACAGTTTCTCTTTCTGTTTCTCTGATTGTTCCTTCTAGTTTTCTTCCTTGGCTCTTCTTACTCAGCTAATCCCCTTAATGCATGTATCCCCAAATATCCAACCACCCATGAGTTTATCTTCTTTATTTACAAGTTCTTTCTTTCTCATACACTGTTATGGTTTCACTTTTTTCTTATGAAGTGCTAAAATCTACTAAACATTTCCATATCCTCCCCACACCTCCAATTCAGTATGGCAAAATCAACTGGCAGTAAATGAGTCGAGTTGGAATCTTAGTGCTACCACTTAGTAACGAAGTGAACGTGACAAGTTACAACTATGAATTGCAATCTCCTCATCCATAAGGCGTAAGGAATAAAAAATACCTGTTCTATTTGATGCAAAGGGTGGTTGAAAGATAAAAACATACCCGATACTTTCTGCAAAATGATTACATAAATATAATGGGTCTGTGTTAATGGAAAACGTTAGCGTAAGAGTTCTGATCTAGCAGTCAGCAAAGCTCAGAATTTTGGTCCTAATTTTAACTCTTCCATTTCATAACTCTCCTACCTTCTTTTAGCTATCAGGTACTTTCCCCTCAGTTCTCCCTTTGAAATGTCTCCAATGTATATCCATCCTCTTTACATTCTCACTGCTGCTACTCCAGGTCAGACTTAGTTACTCTAGATTATCACAATACAATAGCTTTGCTTCTGAAGGAAGGACTTCAGGAAATTTCACCCATATAATAAGCCTCCTTGGTATCAAGGGTTATTTTGAATTAAAGGCCCTTGGATATCAACAAGCCTTAGAAGGGCTTTCCCTCTATTTTTATGAACCAGACAGACACATCACAAAAAACAACAGACTTCCTTTCCTTTCTCTGTTATCCCAATTTACTATAAGAAAGAACATCAAGAATGCAACTAGACCTTGCCCAAATCATTTTAAATATAACACCTGTCTCTCGGGTTCATTTAATTTGCAAAAAGAATCACTGACAAGTCAATCTATTTCCCCCCATCTACTCATTCTCCTAAGTATCTATTCATCCTCCTCAGTAACCATTTATTGTTCCTAAACAAAATAACCTATATTTTTCATCTTCTCCCTGCCTCTAAAATGAAGGTATATAAATTTATGAACCCCAATGGGACACTGGAAAATTACTCTGTGATTCTCCCTCTGCCCATGGTAAGTAAACCTTTCTTTACTTATTAATCTGCCTTATTGTGAGTGAATCTTTCAGTGAACCTTCTGAGTTAAAGGGGCAGTTTCCTCTCACCTCCACATTACCAGTCAAGTACTAACCAGGTTCGACCCTGCCTTACTTCCAGGATTAGATGAGACTGGGCTCATTTGGGGCGGTATGTTCATAGAAAACAGCTGATACCTGATAAAGCTTCTTGTAGGGTGACAGTATTTGTTATCAACAATAAAGTAAGTCTAAATTTCTTGGCAAGAAATGATCTTACCTGACCCCATACCAATTTTATTACCATACCCCTTGTGCTTGGCAAGATAGTTTGGGATCAGGTGTATAATAATAAAGTTGGTAAGACAGTTTGGGATCATGTGAGATCAAGTCCGATGGACAGAATACCCGTCATCTAACATCTCAATTTCAGCCAGAACAAATTATCTGCCATTCCTCTAATACCTTACACTTACCATCGTTCCTGTGCTTTGCTTACACCATTCTCACTAATTGGAAGAGCCTGTCCTTTCCTCTCTCTCTTTCAAAAAATGTCCAGATCAGACAATATTTTTCCATCAAGATTTTCTAATTCCACAGTAATAGTTTTCTCCTGTGTTTCCACAGTACTTTTATTTTTGTAACTTAATACATCTATATTGTCCTGTATTAATTATGTGTTTGGATTCATTATTAGATACATTATCTATGTAAGATGGAGGCTAAAGAACAAAACGAGTCCTCCATAATCTTACCACAGATACAGAAATGCAACAAGTATCAAGGTATAATATAGTAAGTATTTTCAAAATGCTTGAACCAACTGAAAAGAGTGCCAAAAAAGAAACATTTCATTTTGACTTGGGTGGAAATAGTTGGGAAAGTTTTATAGAAGAGGAGAGGAGGTGGTATTTGCTATACCTAGACTCTAAGTTTCTTGAGGCTGACAGTATGCCTTTATCCTCAGTAGCTAGAAACGTTTTGCATGTAGTAACAGAATCAGATGAATTACAGATGGAAAATTACAAAACAAATGCAGCCCAGGCTCAGCGCCCATAACTCCATGGTTAGGGTGCCAGCCACATACACTGGCACTGGCGGGTTCAAACCTGGCCCAGGCCTGCTAAACAACAATGGTAACTACAAAAAAAAAAATAATAGCCAGGCATTGTGGTGGGCATCTGTAGTCCCAGCTACTTGGGAGGCTGAGGCAAGAGAATTTCTTAAACCCAAGAGTTTGAGGTTGCTGTAAGGTGTGACACCACAGTACTCTACCAAGAGTGACATAGTAAGACTCTGTCTTTTTAAAAAAAAAAAAAAAAAAGAAGAAGAAGAAGCAGTCCAGAAAAGGTAAAAGTCAATGTGGGAAAAATTTTCTAATCCAAAGCCTTTATCAAGAAAATCAGCATATATCACAAAGTGAAGAGAAAATTAATACAAGCACAAAGAGCTAAAAAGCTTTAAAGGTAGACTGATTTATATTGCTAAAACAGCAATATAAATTGAACAGACCTTGTTCTATTAACCTACATAAAGCAATTTTAATATGCTTTTTTCCTCTTGCAAGGTTTAGATTACTTAAAATTCTGATGGACATATCTAAAATTGATAGAAATAAAGGTGAAGCAGACAGTAGCCTGTATGCTATTGTAGTTTTTGTTCAAAAGCTAAGTCACATTAAAGATGTTTAGAAGTCATATGAGATACTAGTTAGGAACACAGACTCTAGAGCCAACTGCCTACCAATTAGTACTTGGACTTTGCTCAAGTTACTTAACCTCTCTGTCCCTCAGTTTCCTCATCTGTAATGTGGTGTAGGGTGTAGTACCTATTTCACTAAGGGAGTTAGAAGTGATGAAGTTATGGCACATAAAAGCTTAGCACAGTCCCTGACATAAAGTATGAGAACAGAAATGTGACCTATCATCATCACTATTAGTATCACTAAGATGTTAGTATTAGCAACCAGACATTGAGTGTTTTGGCTATAAATGTATCATAAAATAGAAAGTTGAACGGTACTAGCCAACATGATCTAGCAATAAGAAAAACTGCATTAAATTTGTTTCTTGAAGCTGTTAAGTCAATAGTGGTTATGTGCTCAGTCCTACTGGGTTGAAAAAAGAAACCAGTAAGAGATAAATCCCTACCCATGATAGAATAAGTTGAGGGTAAAGGATTATTGAAAACTAGACCTACTCTAATGCACAGAAGCTGGGAAGTACTGAAAAGTACTAAGGAAAAAGTTCTGAGAGCTGGTGATACCTGAGGTCCCACTCTACTCCTCTACTCCCCCTAGTCTAACAAAAGAAAGAAGCATAATGTTCAATTCAAGGGCAGAAGAGAACTATTATCATCAAATTTACTTCAAGCTAAGTTTAAGAGTAGAAAAATGCCCAGCTTGCAAAAGTACCTTATCTATTTTTCACAGTGCTTACTTTATGAATTTATTAATGTAAGAAGGGTCAAGAAACATGGAAGAGTTTAGAGAAAATTAAAATAGCTTGTCTATAAATAAATAAGGCTAAAATGGAGTAGAGCCCCCATAAGTGACTATCTCCCTACACTGACCACTGGCTTAGGTGGACCCAATTTTCACCGAATGGACATGGACCATATGTTCATATCAATAAGCAGGCCTCGTTCCTTAATGTTGACCACCTCCATATGTTGATCCATTTGTTACAGTCCCTTGGGTGGTCAACTTACAGAAGTTCTACTGTATACAAAAATAGGAGCAAACAAAAAGAAATTAGACAGAAACTTTGAAGTCACTGTAGAAATTTAAGCAACAGAGAACTAAGGAACAAAAGATTGTTAGAAAGGTAACAAGGGAGGCCAGGAGGCAAAAAGAGATTATCTTCAAGCTAGATTATGAATACAATGATTTCTAAAATACCAGACTTTCTCTTAAGACATTATAGCCATTCATTGCACAGTAAGCAATGAAGTTATAAGCTTCCCTGTATTCTGAAGCTTATATCCTAGAGCTTATAACTGGAGTATGATTATGTATTCCTCTGAAAAGAAACTTCTTGTGGTCTACAGACTATCTGTGGTGTCATATCTACATCTTATAATTGGATTAATATTTACAATAGGCATTTTTCTATTTTATTCTTTTCTCCTTCCCATAATGTTTCAGGACCAATTTTTGTGTTCTGCCAGTCCATCTTGTGGCCTCTACTTTTTCAACCAAGAATAAACTGCCCGACAGGCACAGCTGGAACTCTTTTCTTGCTCATTACACAAAAGATATGAAAATGAAACCAACATTTTTATTTTTTTAGAAACAGAGTCTCACTCTGTTACCCCAGGTAGAGTGCCATCGCATCATTGCTCACAGGAACCTCAAACTCCTGGGCTCAAGCTATCCTCTTGCCTCAGCCTCCCAAGTAGTTGGGACAGGCACCCATGACAACATCTGGCTATGAAACCAACTTCTTAAGGGATCAGTTACACTTATAAGAAAAGAAAAAAACATGGAGTGATAGATCAACAAATACATTAAAATGCTGACAGTTGTTGATGCTCTCACTCTCCAAAAAAACTCCCAACAACATACAGTGCTCTACTGCACTAAAAAGAACACTGGCAAAAATTTACTTAAGTACCCTTCACAGATACTCCATTGGTATAACCTTAAGAATCATTTATTTCCCCTATATGTTACCACTATATAATTCCCCCTATATTTTGTTTCCTCTATATTGGTCCCACTATAATTCCTCCAAAAACAAAACAAACAAAAAAACCCTCTGATCCTTTGAGCTATTAAAGTCCTCGTAACAATCACGTAAGTAAAATATAAATATCTCAGCCACAGATGTCTGATAAACATGTAGAATCTAATGCGTAGCTCATACAACACTTGCCTCTGAGGTTCCTAGTGCTTTCACAGCATTCAGATCAGATCCTGAAGAGAAAGTATTTTTTGCCCCTCGGACAATGATGCCTTTGCCCTCTGCCCAATTTTCTAATTCAATCACTTTTTCCAGAAGTTGTAGCATCATAACACCTGCCAGAGAGGAGAGGGGAAGTAATAAAGACATGTAAGACTCTGTAAAAATAGAAATAATTTATAAATCATAAGATGTTGAGCAGTACTCTTAGGTAATATGTTTTACTAATATTTTCTGATTGTCTAATGACAATTGTGTACTACCATGGAGTAAGACAAAGAGGTATATATGACCGTCCCTGCTTTAAAAGTTTAAATTTATTAGTATAATTATCTCCTGAGAAATCACATAAATATCTGATTAGATAGAAATATAAGAATATATCCTACATATGTCCTAAGAAAATTATAATGTACAATATGGAATATGGTAATATGAAAATTATTATTATTATTATTATTTTTGCAGTTTTTGGCAGGGGCTGGGTTTGAACCTGCCACCTCTGGTATATGGGGCCAGTGCCCTACTCCTTTGAACCACAGGCACTGCCAAACAATTATTTCTTATGGTGAAGATAAAACACAGACTTCTCAGCAATAAATGTTACGTATCTCAGTCAACAAGCTATATGGATGTAACATATATGACTATGAGATCTTCTAAAATATGTTGGACATATGCTAAATAGAAAAAAGTGAGATTCCTGTCCTACTCATATCACAGCTAATATAATAGGATGTTAGCTCAGAAAAGGGGTGTAAATACAAGTAAATCTTGTTCCATGGTTGGAAACCGCGCTCTGAGGAGCCCAAGGCATACTATGGAAGTGTGTCATATGCCACCAACCACGGATTCTATAATTTATAGACTAGACTGTTACTTTTTCCAAAATTCCATTGGAGCTTCTTTAAAATTTAAAATAGAAATGCCAAGGACTGTCATTTTGAGATCTAATCAGTAACTTTTAGATACGCTTATCTTTAGATATCTTCCAAGTTCATAAAGCTCACTGTTCTCAACATGATTAATTTTATTTTTTGTGCCTAAGAAATACCGTAGAAGCTAATTATAAAGATCATAACAGAGGTTAAAACTGGCAAAGAATATGTACCACAAGTTTCCAAAACTTACCATATAGACCCCATTAAACTATGTGTACTTTTTTGGAATAAAACCCCCACAATGTCAAGAATTATTACTTTATTTGCCATTTTCTGAAGTAAACAGTAGAGAAGTGGTCCTACAATAACTATTAAACCAATGTTATTAACTCCCATAGAAGTTATGAGCAGATATCCTTTCTAGTTGTTAACAGTAGACTGCATATACCATGGTGGTCCCATAACATTCTAATGGATCTGAAAGTTTCCTATTGTCCAGTGATGTCAAAGCCACCACCCTGTTGTAGTGCAACACAGCACATTGCTCATGTGTTTGTATTACAACTGCTTACAATATTCACACAGATCACGCTATACAAGTTGGTAGCCTATGAGCAACAGGCCATATACCCTAGGTGTGTAGTAGAATCCAGCACCTAGTTTTATCTAAGTTAACTCTATGACATTCACTTACACGATGAAGAAATCGCCTAATGACATATATTTCTCAGAACATGTTCCCATCATTGAACAATGCATTACTATAGTTAAACTGTAACCCTTCCTAAGGATATCCTATATGCTTCAGAAATATAGTTCTTGCTCTCAAGTGATCTACAGTCTAATAAGGGAAACCAAAAACCCCTCATGTTTAGGATAAGAATAAATCTATAAAAATAAATATGGACCTTTAATCATTATTCAAAATATTTAAGCTTCTAAAAAATAACACTGTCCTCCAGTATAAAAAAAAAATGTATACCAGTAGTTAATCTTAAACATGTTTTTACCTCATAAAATAAACCTTAAGTTTGGAAGATAAAGAATATCTAATTGGATGATTTTTAAATAAGCGTCCTGAGGGCTCATTCATCTTTCTCTCCCAACTCAATTGAACCAAACGGGTTAGATTTAGTAGGATTCTTGAGGAGAAAAAGTATCTCTAATACCTGAGAATGCATTCATTTTAGTTGGATTGTTCAGAGTAAGAATGCCAATGCCACTGTCCTCCTTCTGCAGGTCAACAGATCCACCAGGAAACTGCATAAGTTTTTTTTTCACTTCTTCTTCATGGAAGCCATGGGATGTATTATATAGTGACAATCCTGTTTGATGTAGCAATTTTGTCCTTATAGACCGAGATGATGTTGCCAAAAGACTTTTTGCCATTTCTGGAAAATAGAGATAAATGTGCAATTGTCCAGATGAATAGACATTCATTTTCTAATATTATGTGTTAACAGGCTGTAATAATGGACCTTTCTGTTGAATGGGGAGTACCTCCTCACTTCTGAAAGCTCTCCTTTACATGAGGGTCAGTATGGAATTCTTTTCATTTCACCCTTCCTCTCAAACTAATTAATTCACAAAGCTTTATCATTTCAGTACATCATCAAAAAATGCTGACATAATTACATTTACTGGAAACTAATGCACAAGATTTAGAAAAAATGTTTCTATTCTGTACTTAGCACCATCTCCTGCCTCCAGGTGGTCTTTCTCATCACAGTATTTCTTCTTCCAACCCTTAACTTTTTCAAAGTCTAAGAATAAATTCAGTCCAAGTGTCCCCTTGGGAACAGTCTATATGCAGAAATTTTGTAAGAACAATCCTACCAACAGAAATTTCATTCTTAGCATTATCCTTACCTTCTGCGATGCTTTCATACAAAAAGCTGAAAGGGGCCCCAAGGAAAATGAGGAAGGAAATGGGAATGTGTATGTGGTTTTTGTATTCCCCAGGGTTCCATCACTCTTCTCATATTACTCTGGGTATCTATCTCCTGGGTAATCTCATCTCTGTCCTTAAGCTCTCCATTTGCTCTACGCAAACATTTTTTGTTGATACAAAACATCATTCAGAAAAGTATACAAAACCTAAGTTATAACTCAGAAACTTTTCAGTTTGTTCTATAATAGAAAATGGCACCCAAGTCAAGAAACATGAAGTAAACTGGATCTCAGAAGGTCTTTTGTGCCAACTTTTGGTCATCACTCCTTAAACATGAATAACTATCTTGATTTCTAACACCCAAGACTAGTTTGCTCTTGAACTTTACATAAATTGAACAGCATACATTCTTTTATGTCTAGTTTCAACGATTTAGACTCACATTACTCTTATTATGTGAGTCTAAGTAGTCCTTTATTCTCATTGCTGTATTCTATTTTACATAAATACACCACAGTTTACAGATTCTAATGTTAATAGACATTTAGGTTGTTTCTGGCATTACAAACAGAGTTGCTGTAAAGACTCTAGCATGTGTCATTGGTCAATATGTATGCATTTCTTATGGTTATATGTGTATATGGAGGAATGGAACTGGTTAACTGTATGCTGTTTCCCAGCTTAACCTGATCATTAAACGCTGAAGAATTGGGCAAGCTGCTTTTTAAAACCACTGTTAGGGGCAGAGCCTGTGGCTCAAAGGAGTAAGGCCCAGCCCCATATACTGGAGGTGGTGGGTTCAAACCCGACCTCAGCCAAAAACTGGAAAAAAAACCAAAAAAACCCAACACCGTTAGCTTGAAATTGACCGTGGTGGGATTATCAGTAACACATTCTTTCTCTCTCTCACAGGCAGTTTACCGGTACATCACCAATTATATGCAGTAATGCACACACAGACTTGTGCATTTGTTCAACTTTAGAGGCCCCAACTGCCAAAGAGGCTTTCAAAATGGTTGTACTGATGTCCCCTCCCACAGATAACGTTGCAGTTGCTCTCCAACCTTGTCATCACTTATACATCTTTCCCCCAGTTTCAGGCACTGTGGTGAACAGTATCTCATTGGGGTTTCATTTGTATTCCTGTGATGTCTAATGAAGGTGAGCCCCATTTTCTTTTGCTCATTGGTCATTTGTATATTATCTTTTGTGAAGCACCTTGCAAAGCTTTTGATCAGTTTTTCCTATTTATTTACTTCTTTATTATTGTTGATTTGTTAGAGATGTTTTATTCTTCTCCCACAACTTCCCTAAACTCAGTGGGATGTAAAACCCATTAGGCAACAAATCTTACATTTCTATCTCCAGCTCAGACCTTATTTTATACTCCTGACTCAAACCATTGCCTACCAGAAATGAACTTCCCTTACCCCTCACCACCAGATACATCATGGGCTTCTCAAAATCACTGTCCAAACCTGAACTCATACTTCACCTAGAACATACTGCTCTTTCTTTCCCCCCTTAACTATTCATTGTACCATCAACTCAGTAATTCATGCCAGAAAACCTCTAGGTCAACCCATTCTCTTTATCCTTCCTTACCTCCCATACACAGTGTATCTCTAAAACAGCTCCTCTTTCTTATTGTCCCATCCTCCATTCCTTTTTTTTTTTTTTTGAGACAGAGTTTCACTATGCCACCCTCGGTAGAATACCACAGTTTCACAGCTCACAGCAACCTCAAACTCTCGGGCCTAAGCAATTCTCATGCCTCAGCCATCTGAGTAGCTGGGACTACAGGCCCCTGCCACCATGCCCGGCTATTTTTTGTTGCTGTTGTCATTGTTGTTTAGCTGGCCCAGACTGGGTTCGAACCTGCCACCCTTGGTGTATGTGCTGGCGCTGTAACCACTGTGCTACGGGCACCGAGCCCTCTATTCCTTTTATTATTAATATACTGCAAACCTTAATACATATCATCTATATCAGTGATTTTACACCAGTGTGCCATGAAGATTTAAGATTATTTTCGAAAGAAGTTCAAAGCACAGTAAATACATTCTTGTTTTTACCTTTTATAATCAACATAATTTAACAGTGCCACACAAGTTTTACTATAAGTTTAAGTGTGCCGTGAGATAAAAAAGGTTGAAAAACACTGATCCAGACTGATACAGTGGTCACCAATTAGTTTCACACCATTCCTTGTGTTAGTGTGGTTATCTTTGTAATCCAATTAGGACATTAAAAAAGGATCAAGTCCAGTGAATGCCTTCTCTGATCTGATCTGGTTCTTATCTAAATGTCGAATCTCTCTCACAACATGTCTACACAATAACCAGAGTCCCACAAATCCACCATGCCACTTTACAATTAGTACTTCCCCCCAGAATGTTCTTTCCTCCCTCACTGGCCTAGTAAATTCCCAATCACATTTAAATCTGAATTCCTAAATATTCACCTAAAAGTGATTTCGTAAGTAGAGATAATCACTCCCTCTATGCCCAGAAAATTGTAATACCATTATTCTATGTCAACATATGACACACATCACTTTATTTTTCATCTGCCTTCCTGAGGAGGATGTCTCCTGACAGCAGTACTCTGAGGCACATACTTGGTGTCACTAGTACCTCATACAGTCCTCATCACATAAAATGTACTTAATAAATGGTTAATGAAGGAAAATATAAACAAGTGAAAAATCACCAAGTAGCTAAAAGGAATGTCACAAACTTGTTTGATAGCTTTAAGAATGTCTCTAATTTGTGAGTTATAAAAATGATCTAAGAAACTGATGAACAACATCCATCAAAAAAAGATTACAATACAATATTCCCTCTTTCCACTTTACATTGCTTCATCTTCAGGTGACATTTTTGTGGAAATCTCTCAGCAGAATACTTGGCATTGTATAAGTATCCATAATAAAAAGAGTACTCAGTGGGATGTAAAACCCCAAACAGACATACTTCACAAGCTTGTGAACAGTATTTCAAAATTTTACCCACTTATAAATACAATATTGAAGAGACCAGCATGTCTCTTAAATCTGTCTCTCTCCCTTTTTTGTGTGTGTGTGTAGTTTTTGGCTGGGGCTGGGTTTGAACCCACCACCTCCGGCATGTGGGATAGGCACCCTACTCCTTTGAGCCACAGGTGCTGCCCATGTCTCTTAAATCTCAAGGAGAAATGTAACTCTTAGTAGATTGCGACCTATATACACTGTAATATATTCTAGAGGATTTAACCAAAAAGGTAGTGAGGTGCTTGTTTTAGACAGGGGTCCTCAAACTTTTTAAACAGGGGGCCAGTTCACTGTCCCTCAGACCATTGGAGGGCCAGACAATAGTTTAAAAGGACAGGCAGCAGTGGCCAAAACACCCAACGGGCCAGATAAATGTCCTCAGTGGGCCACATGTGGCCTACAGGCCGTAGTTTGAGAATGCCCGTTTTAGAGAATGATATATAATAAGAAGAAACTTGATGCTATTTTTTCCAAGAAAAAAGCTGCTCTATCTTGCATCACAAATCCGTGATGGGACCTGTTTTATTTTTTCCCATACTGTCAAACTCCCCAGGGTCTTTTCCTGTAGTCTCTCTTCCTCCCTCCAAAAAGTCACCAGCCTATAGTTATGTTACTAAATGAAAGCATTGAGTGATTCACTGAATGGATCAGTAAGGTCTGGGTCAATGTGAAAAACAGAATAAATAAGTAACCAAGAAAGCAGTCAAATGTCGCAAGTTGCCAAAGAAAATAACTAAATGTTTAAAACTACCTTTAGTATCTTCATCTGTTGCCAATTTCATACTCAATATTTAATAATAGAAAGCAAAACTTCCCTGAGCAAGAACAAATCCTTTTCTTGGGAGGTTTCTTGCTCTCAGGTACATAGAACTCTATTGTTAAATATTACCACTAAGCTTAAGATATTTCAGTTTATTTTTAGAAACTGCACATTTATAACAATATATCTCTAATCTACACCCCTAGGAGAATAAATCAATGAACAGACTCTCAATAAAAAGCCTCTTAGAACTTGAACATGAACCGAAAGAATAAACCTGAAGGAGAAATAAAGTGACAAAAGTAGAAAATTCAAGTCCATAGGAAATGGGAGAACAACTTCAAATATGTTATTACCAATTAAGAAGTATAAAGTAGTTATGAAAAAACAAGGATTTTGGAGGCATCTTAAGCTATCACTCAAATGTAAATATCAAGTTATCTCAAGTTCTCTTAGCTAGTAGTAGTAGAAATTTTTAATCTGTAAAAATTTCAGAGATTAAGAAATGACAAGCAATAGGGCTTAAAACAAGTTAGTCAGCTAAACCTGTATGCTCATGACAGGATGGATTTATTATGAAGTTTATCTTCATAAGCTCCATTCATAGTCATAACCCTCTTGTCCCCAACCCACAATATTCTTCCTTTTTATCTCTCCTTTCACTATTCCAAGTTCAGAGGTCAAAATCTGTGGGAAAAATGGAAAAATAAATCAAAATATGTCATTCAAAGTGAGTTGAAGCCTTCTTTGCTTTCACTAAAACAAGTTTTGAAAAACTTATTAACTCGATTAGCAATTAAGACAAATATTTTAAAACAGGCTGGTATTCATTTTTTGGTTTTTTTGAGACAGAGTCTCAAGCTGTCGCTCTGGGTAGAGTGCTGTGGTATCACAGCTCACAGCAACCTCAAACTCTTGGGCTTAAGCAATTCTCTTGCCTCAGCCTCCCAAGTAGCTGAGATTACTAGCGCCTGCCACAATGCCCAGCTATTTTTGTTGTTGTTGTTGGAGTTGTCATTGCTGTTTTAGCTGGCCTGGGCTGGGTTCGAACCCACCAGCCTTGGTGTACATGGCCAGTGCCGCACCCACTGAGCTACTGGCACTGCCCTCAGGCTGGTATTCTTCATTGGATTAGTTAAAGTAGATTACAGCTAGAACTTTAGAATTGCAAAAATGTTGATGCATTTCTTGGCATATGGGCCATTAAGGAAACAACACTTACATAAAGGCCATTTTGGCCAAGAAATTTATAGGCTGTGATTCAAACGTACACACTTGCAATATGGTCACCCATGTGGTAAAAGGTAATTGTGTAACCACTGTTTGGTGAATAGCTATTTAGTGAATTCTTACCAATGATCTCCCCTTTGCTAGCTATTTCAGAAAAAAACTAAGCATCTTCATGATCAAAAGTCTTCAGTTTCACCAGGGAAACAAAATATACACACATAAACCAAAAATAATTCAAACATCTAATTGAAAATGAATTCTTTCTCTTGAGCTTTAATAAAAGAGTTGCTATAAATTTAAAATACTGTCTTAACTTCATAAAAGGGTATCTGTTTTTTTCTCTCACCAGCAAACTTTTATCACATACTCTAAGGATGTACTATAGGTATAAATTGTGCTTGGATTATATTAACACTAAACATTAAATCAGTGCTTGGGATTATGATACTCTATTTCCCTTCATTCTTTCTAGTTTTTGAAATTCTAAACAGAAGTACAACAAAAATCAAGCAATGCACCGGCTCTGCTGGGGAGCAAACAATTAAAGGAAAACAAGCTCACATCACCTTTACTTTTGCAGTTCCTTATAGTGGAGCTATTGACAGAGATCATCATTAAAATACTCTTATTTTACATATTTTCAAAGTATCATTTCTTTCAAAAGAGCTAATCTGCAGAATGAAAATTATATCCTAGTCCCCTTCCCAAAAGAAATTTATAAGACAAACAGAAACAATTCCCTGTTATGCTGTTATTTTTTTGTCCCCTCTAAAATTCATACTGAAAAACTAATCCCCAATGCACAGTATTGGGAGGTATGGCCTTTGGGAGGTGTCCTTATAAAAGAGCTTTATGGTAGTAGTTTGTTCCTCTTGCCCTTCTTTCTCTTGCCATGAAAGATCACAGGGTTCACACCCACCCCCCCCCCCATTGAAGACTGAGAGTTTAAGGAGCCATTTTGGAAACCTAGCAGCCTTCTCCAGATGCTGGTGACTTGATCTTGGATTTGCTAGCCTCCAGAACTCTAAGAAATAAATTTCTCTTCTTTATAAATTACCCAGTCTCAGGTGTTTTCTTGTAGCAACACAAAATACACTAAGACAGACCTACATTTCCATTTTACAATTAGTTAAAATTTTCCTTTGTGTGCAGCTTTCCACTATCAAGGCTAACCTTTTTTCGTCTCTGTTGCAAACTGGTATAAGAAATATCTTGGACTACACATTAAATACACAAACACTAATGAAAGCTGATAAACAAAACCCAAAAGGTCTGTACAGATATTTCATGATAGCTGACACTACAGATAAGCAAAAATATTCCTCACATACACCTCATGCAGCCCCCGGGGCCACAGGTTGGACATCCCTGTGGCAGTAGCCTGTTTATTGTCACATTTAGCGAAAATACAAAAGCTCTCAACCAAAGTCCTCGTTTTCAGCTTTTCTTCCAAATAACACCTACATTTTTTTTTAAAACCTGAGACACTCAGATCACTCCATAATTGCCTTGAATCACAAGTATTTTGAATGTGCAAGAACATAGTTCACATACAGGCTATATGATTAAAAATAGGGTTCTGAAACAGTGGAAGAGTAGTGTTACACAATTACATATTCTATAAACGATGACTTTTGTTCACTGATTTGAGATTTACATTGTATTTACATTTGGCCAGAAAGAACAGAAGCACAGATGTGAACAGGGAAGAAAAATACTGGCTAAGTCACCTAAAAAGTGCAGAAAAGACTAGGTTTCAGAATATAGGTATGTTTCCTTCTTAACGTAGATGATGGATACACAGGCATTTATTTTGTTGCTGTTGTTATTCTTTAAACTTTCATACATTGTGCACTCTATGTACAGGCGCCACATTTACTCCTCGATAAACTTTTTGTAACTCAAGAACATCATTCCAAATTTTGGAGGCTGTCTCTGTCTTCCCCAGTAATTTCTCTCAAATTGCCAATTGTAAAATGAGTTTAAGCACTCTATTTTTGTACTTAGAAGAAATAAGGAGCACAGTACTCCATCAGTAGCCACCAGTAATAATAACAGCCTCTAGATGCCTGAAGCCAGAGTTGGCAAGTCGGGCAACTAAGCAAGAGTCCTTATGAAAGGCCGTATTTCTTTAAAAAAAATTGAGGCACAACTAGATAAGAGAGATTACATACAGAGGGTACAGAAGCTGACCACCCATCAACTCTTCACCTACCCTAGTTGTTATTTTCCCAACTCACCCTGTTTCAAGTATATGCCTCTTCACAATCTGGCTTCCCGTCCTAGAATGGGGGAAATGCTGATAACAGGCCGTGCCCGAAAATGATTATTATCCACTCACCCTCAGGTCAGGAACCAATAAAATATCGTGTAAAGATCAGCTGTTTTATTACAACATTCCTCCCTCCCCCGGCTGATTTCACACACTATGCCTCACACTGCAAGTTTGTTTCTTCCAATGGAGTGCTAGTTCGTCAAAAGAAAGGTTTGTTATTCCTCTCCATGTCCAGTTTCTGTATCTCCAGCACTCTCAGCAGTAACAGGTATACAGTAGGCTTTCAGACGTGGAAATGAGGAAATTTCAAAAGAGAGGTGCTGAGCTTGACGCTCTCTCAAGCCCTTTTCAGCATTTTCATCCCGTAAATTGTGATTTTACTCCCCTACGCTTTTGACCTTTGTGAGAGTGCAGCGCTGAAAAGATTATTGCAGCGCAAATTGTAGAAGGAACCCATACTAAAACTGAGTTGATTTTGTTGTTAAAAAGCTGGCTGCACTCTACAAACTTCTAATTAAGCAACATAAGTGCAAAGACAGTTACAAAGGTTCCAGGGGACATTACCTAAGAATTCAGATATTAAGCTGGGGCGCTGAAAGCAAGTCTCCTTTTCCTCATGAAAAGGTTAACGTCGCTACTTTTTGCGCTTTCCTGAAAGTTTAACTCTTCTGGGCCCAGCACTTTCCTTCCCCGGGCAAAGTCGGTCAGCGGCGCCCGGCAGCGCGTCCTCACGCCCAGCAGAGGGCAGGTGTGCGCCGCGGCTGCGCAGGAGACAAGCCGCGGAGCCGGGGGTGCCGGAGATGCTCCCCGAGGTGGGAAGCGCTCCAAGAAGCGCTAGAGTCCATTCCACAGCGACCGTCTGGGAGTCTCCCCTGGACGGCACTAACACGTGTAGCCCTAAGAGCAGTCCCGAGCGTCCCACGGGCCCGCACGGCGCGGCGGCGACTTCCCCTTCCGCTTTTCCCCTCGTCCCCGGCCCTGCTTCCCGCCTCTTCCGCCTCTCCAGGCCCCTTTTCCGCTCTCCGGAGACCCCCTTCCGCCGCCTGCCTGCCCTGCGCTATGCCACGTCGTGCGGCGGCTCGTCGCGCCCTTTACTCATAGGCTCCCTCGCCTCCGGGCCTCTGTTTCCTTCTCCCGCCGGCTCCCGAGAACCGGGAAATCCCACCCCCGCCGCGGGACAACCCTTTCCCGCGTCCTTGTCCCGAGGGAGACGCCGAGGGCGGCCTGCAGTTGTTCTTGCTTAGACTTTTCGGTTCTGCGGCGCAGGTTAGGGCTGGTGCAGGCAGGGCTGCCGAACTCCGCTTCTCGACATGCGCCACTGTAAACATCGCAGTTGCAGGAATGAAGCCAGGTGAGGGCAATAGCGAAAAGGGAAGGGAGGGAGACATACTGAAGGCTGTCCTTTCAAGATATCTTACCTGAGTTGAATGTCCTGAATGTGACGTTGCCTTTATAAAGTTCAGAAAGCTTAAAATACTGCGCCGTTACCTGTATTATGCGGCAGACAGGAGGTCTTTGGAAGACAGATGAAGGGGGACGTCATATTACACCACGATTGGGATCGTTTGTCAAAGTTTGAAGGACTCAAGGTGGATCTTCGGTAGTTGATGCCAAACATAAACGCAGCTACATATTAAAGAAGTGGAAGCAGATTTTATTCAGTAACTAATGACAGAAGGAGAAAACTGAGCTATGTTGCGGTTTGTGCAGGGGTGATTTGGGCGTTTTAAAGGGAGGAAGAAAAAGAGGGGAATGTGAGCGCTCATTAGAGTCTGAAGAAGTACAAAGGGTTGTTGATAAGTGTAAACGTGATTAGGCCAGCTATATTTGTTAGCTGGCAGTTATCTAGGTTAGGATTCTAACCTCCCACAGAGGATGGGAGATAGTCCTTATCCTTCATTTTAAGAAGTGATTTTCAGGTCCTTGAGAGAGGGCTTCTGAGTTGCAAGACACACACATATAAGCCCCTCTTATTAAAAGCACGAAGAAAGGTTGATCGGGGCCTATTGTCAACTGTGTGTTGGCTAGAACTAGTTGAGCTTTCTCAGGCAAGCGCTGTACAGGTGGCTGGGGTCATCTAGACACAGGGCTTTATGTTGCTAGAAGCTCTACTAGAGTTTTGTCAGGTCTTAGCGCAGGGTTTTGGATGGCAATATGTGCCTGGAGTTCTGCAGTTGTCTTAGATAAGGTATGAGTAAGTAAGGGTAATATTCTAGTGGCCGGACACCAAAGGAAGGATGAAAACCAAGTGTTAGAGTACAGAGATGTGTATGATAGGAAAGAAGTGGGAGTCCAGTTTGCCCTGGCAGGAAGAAGTTATTATTAGAAGTATTGTGTTAAATTCGTTTACTATGAAATGGGCATCTTAAGCCAATATGCTCTGGTGAACACAAAAGTCACTTGATTAAATGGTGATTTGGAAGAACTTATCTGTTTGCAGAGTTGGGGGGAGTGACTAGATTTGTTATTTGTGCCATAGTTTGTATATGGACATGTGATATTAGAACCTTCCAACGTTGGGATCTGTGGCTAAGTGGCTTGACCTTTAGACATCTTTGTGTAGTCCCTGATAGTACCTTTGTTATGAAAGTAGAAAACAAAGTCTGTCATTTGTGGATATTATCTTCATACCCTATTTATTTATTTATTTATTTTGCAGTTTTTGGCCGAAGCTGGGTTTGAACCTGCCACCTCCGGCATATGGGGCCAGCACCCTACTCCTTTGAGCCACAGATGTTGCTCCGCTATTTTTTTCCAAGTACATGTTAAGTTACTTGCCAGTTCTCAAAATATCTACCAACAAATTGAGGAGAAAAATGTGTAGAAAATTACTTTAAAACTACCAAAAGTGGTCTAAAGTATAATAGGGATTTGGAGAAGGCAAAAAAGCTTGGCAACTGGTGAAAATTCAGGGAGAGCAGCACAATGGAAGACATATTTTCAGTACTGTTACTATGTAAATGCTAAGATAAAAAGCATTCTTTTTTCTACTCTCATGTAAACAGTGCTTACTCACTTACAGCTGTGAGAGTATAATTGGAGATGAGGATTGGCAGTGATTTAAGTGTCCAGAGAGACAGGACGGTGGGAGCTAGGAGGACTAAAACCAAGATATCTGATACTTACTCCCTATGCCCTAGAAACAAAAAGTTTGCTATCCCAAGACCTAGTCCTCCTCATTACCCCCTTTTATTCCAGGAGTATTCTGATTGCTCATCTAGATGTATAGAAATTCAACAGAATTTCTTAACCTGCTGTAAATATACCTTTCACTGCAGCAACCGATGTTCTAAACCACAAACTGAAAGGTAATGCCCTGCAGTGCTAACAAGTCAACACCTGTTTAACTTCTAGTCTAATCTAAAAAATTGGATGGCTGTTTCTTCTATTATTTGAGTTTTTGTAAAATACAAGCCCAATTGTAATTATTCTCTTTCTCTTTCGTCACTGTTGCACTGTTCTCCCCCTACCCATACCCATAACACGTTCTACACGCAGGTTTTTTCAGTATCTAGTCCTCTTAGCTTTGATGCATATAAAATTTTCTTTCCTATATTCCACTTACTAACTTTTTTTGCATTTTTTATAATAATTCCAAAAGACTTGGTGTACCTTAAAAAGTATTTTGATCTAATTTAACATCTAATAGTGATGTCACCAATCCACCTCTCCAGAAATCCCAAATGAGGGTTAATATGCATATTTTTGTCAAATAATAAATGTATCAAGTGGCTACAGTTTGTTACCTTGCGCTTTTCTACTCTTCTTCTCTCTCTCTCATCCTCTTTAACCCCTCCCTCAGTCTTTCAGATCCTTCCTTACTTCTTACATAGTGACATTGCCTACTATTCTCCTGGCTGTTTTCTGAAACACTATAATTCTCTACTGGCGTTAAAAATAGAAATTTTTGTTTTAGAGATACAAAGTTCTTGTGCAAATACAAAAAATTAATAAAATAACAAAATTTTATAATCCCATCCCACAGAAATAATCACTAATACTCAAGAATGTTTTAAAAATAGATTGATTAATCTGGCTATAGCCATATTTATACATATAAGCATTTATAAAAACATATATACTTAGCAAAATAAAGTATTACAAACACTTCTCCACATTGATAAATATTTTTAAATTGTCATTTAACAATTTAACATTCTCCCTCCACTTTTTTAGGTGTGTCTCTTGCAAGCAGCATTTTGTTCGACCCAGTCTAATAGCATTTATCTTTTAGGGCTGTGGCCCCCAACCCCTGGGTGGCAGACAGGACAGGTTCCTGGCCTGTTAGAAAGTGGGGCGCACAACAGGAGGTGAGCAGTGGGGCTAGCCAGGAAGCTTCATGTCTATTTATAGCTACTCCCCATTGCTTGCATCACCCCCTGAGCTTTGCCTCCTGTCAGATGGAAGGGGCATTAATTCTCGTAGGACCATGAACCCTACTATAAACTTCACATGTGAGGGAGGGATTATATACACTCCTTATGAAAAATATAACGCCTGATGATCTGAGGTGGAGATGTAATGTACATGAATCATCCCATCCCCACCCTACTCTGTCCATGGAAAAATTGCCTTCCATGAAGCAGGTCCCTGGTGCCAAACAGGTTGGAAACCATTGTTTTAGGCCAGTTTAAACCATTTACATTTGTTTAATTGATTTGAACTTTTTTTTACTTGAGGTTTATACTTAATGACATTCTACTTTGTCTAAAGGGATAGTGTGTATATATATACACACACAAATGCATGTGTATGTCTCTCCCATTTAAATACATATCTCAATGTTCATCGTCTCACTGGAGTGATATAGAAGAGAGGAAACCTGAAATAGCCTATGAAGCTCTTTGGTTTTACCTTACAAAAAGCTGAATTTTTAGGAGGCGCTTTAAGATCATTGATTAAATAAAAGAGAGATGATTTGAGATGATAAACAAAATGCCTTCATCAATATTAGGTAACTAGAGTAAGGATTCCTTCATAAACTAAAAAAATTTTCCTTGGGTGAGAGAGAGTAGGGTATCTGAGCATGGGAACATCCTTGCAGAACCACTGAGAAGAACCACAGGATCTGATGGCCATGGACTTGGGCCACAAGCACCCAGAAAATTTGCATAAAAATTCTTGTGCCCTACGTGAAGTGTGGAATCAGAAAGCTGCAAGACTTGAAAAAGCCATGCAAACTCTGGTTGTGTGAATTTCACAAGCAACTTGCCTGTTTTTATCTCAGGGACTAGATTGCCTGCCTTTGCACAATTATGTAAACCTCTCAGAAGGAGGCAGGAGCAGGCCTTAAAGTCTGACGTTAAAATTGTCCACTGTCCAGGCAGAAGTGAGGCATTAGAAATCTAATTGAGCCAAAGTAAAAGAAAATGAAATTCCTTGTGTACTTATTTATGGCTTGAGATTTATATCTCAAGTTATATATGCTTCTTGAGTTTCCTTTGAGTGTGCACACGTGTATGTGATTTTTCTGAATTATCGTTACATGAACCGTTTCATTTTATTACCCTCAATGATTTAGCAATTAGACATTCTGATTTTAATTCTACAGGGTATCACAAAAGTCACTATATGTAGGAAGAATTATAATAGATATCCTGGAACATGTTTGCCATGAGAGGGAGAGAAGACTTCCTGTGTGTATAGAAAGATCAACACATATAGAAGATTTTGCAAATATTTTGTAAATCTTTTTAATGTTTTATAAATAAAGGTATATTAGCTATAATTTCCCATTTTCCCTATGAATGTTAACTTTTAGGACATCCTGTAGTATGGTTATTTACATTTTTCAAGAATCGGTCAAAACAAAATATAAAGTTTTTATTTACTCTTTTTTGTTATTGGTTCATTGAGGGTACAACGAATTAGGTTACACTGCTTGCATTTGTAGGGTAAAATCCCTCTTAGAGTTGTGATTTACTCCTTTTTTTTGTTAAAAAAAATTAGCACTTTAACTTTTATCTTCCTTTTTCTCTTTTGGTTTTTGTTACATATTCTAGTATTTAAGGCCTAACTTACATTACAAAATTGTTTCTGTACATTGCATATCTCAGTAGTTTTTCAAAGTTTTATTTAGTGTTCTGCATCATAGTTAGAAGAATGTAAACTTAACCTTGAATTTAAAGCCATAATTGTATGCCCCTTCTTCAAACTTTCATTTTTATTCACCTGTTACTTGGTTTAAAGGGGCTTAAAATTTCACTTGTTTTGCTTTGTTCATTTTTCCCAAGAGTTACATTGTTCATGTTTACATTTTTCCCAGTAGGAACACCATATTGCCTATTTCTTAGCACATGACTATGAGCTGCCTTTTCCCTTATTCCCACATGAGTTTGAAGTTGGCTGGTGATCCATTCTTAGGTTTCACCTTTCCCTTATTCTTTTCTTCTGCTAGAGGAGAAAGCCGAGGCCAACCTGATATTTGTACTTTCATGTAAAATTCTTATCCCTCAATTATATGTTGACAGGACTTTTATACAATCCTTATAGTATTATCTGTAGTCACACAAATGTTGCTTAGGCATAAAGCTCTTGTCGGTGATTATACGTGGGCTGCAGTGAACATTTAATCTATGTATGTGCTGCTTTTTTTCCTTTAGGAAAGGTTTCTGCATTTATTTATTTACTTTTTGGTACAGGCAATCCCCAAGTTACAAACATACAACTTACATAGAACTTGTACTTACAAATGGAGGTTATTAGAGTAAGTCCCCAAATTACAAGGATCCAACTGATGTATGACTCACACTTACAAACGGAGGCTATCACAGCCATGAGTAAATGTTCCTGTTCCAACTTACTTACAAATTCAACTTAAGAACAGACAGAACCTGTCTTGTTCGTAACCTGGGCACTCCCTGTAACAACTTACATCCCTCTTGCTCAGTAATAACTCGAATACTAAGTGGGCTTTATTTCTGGCTTCCATTTTTCATCTGTTTTTTCCATATTTTAGAGAAGCATTCAAATTAAACTCTGTATTATAAACTTTCTAATGGCAGAGATGAACAATGAAAAATAAGCAAATATGTAATGTAAACAATAGAGTTAAAAGGCAGCATATAGAATGGGAGAAAATACAGTACTTGCAAGCTATCCAACTGACAAGAAGTTCATATCCAGAATGGATAAAGAAATCAATAGCAAAGAAATTTTTTGAGAAATATTCAAAAATAAGCAAAAGGCCTGAGTACACATTTCTCAAAAGAAGACACATCTGACCAGAAGATACATAGAAAAACACTCAACATCACGAATCATCAGAGAATTACAAATCAAAAATCATAATAAGATATTACCTCACACCTATTTGCTAATTTGCTTGGACATTGCAGTAGAATGTTGACTGCAGCTCAGTTCACAGTTGTCAAGACATGGAATCAACCCAAGCGTCCATCACAACAGGAGTGAATTAATAAACTGTGGTATATGTGTGCCATGAAATACTATCCAGCCGTAAAAAGATGGAGACTTTATGTCTTTTGTATTTACCTGGATGAAGTTGAAGCACATTCTTAGTAAAGTATCACAAGAATGGAAAGCAAGTATCTAAGGTACTCAATACTTATATGAAACCAATAGATGAACGACTACATACCCACACAGAGAAAAACACGATTTAATTCAAATGGGGAGGAGGGCCCATAGCTTGTAAACGCAAATAATAACACTTAAAACCAAACTTTGTAGATTTTTTTTTAAATGGAGCTTTAATGATTGTCATATTTCTCTTTTGCATCTATATTGAACACTGAGCTATATATAAAAAAAATGATCCATCCATTTAGTTTTCTGTACCAGTTTTAGAACTTCCTCAATCTCTTTACCCCTGCTTTATTCAGATCCATATCTGAATAAAAAGAATAAAGACTATCTTAAGACTATCACCATGTCTGATTATGGGGCTACATCGCCATGACAGGTGGGGAGTGAGTAGCAGGTTCATCCCTGATACTCCCAGTATTAAGTCACATTCCCCTGTTCTATGTATATTCTCTGGGCAGGTCCTGGGTGAATTCACCCTCCAGTCCCCTTTTTGATCTACTCGACTTTGCAAAAGATGAACTCTCAACGTCAGTTGGTTTATAGCCAATGACAATTAATGGAAAGAAACTGTAGGGTGAGAGAAAGATGGAAGCTGGGGCTTTCCTCTGTCTTTTTGCCAGTAGTGTTACAATTGACAGTTGTGTTTCCAGTGTGGCCCCAGCTCCATCTCAGTGACCTTGATCCCTGTGCTCCCATGACACTGCTTCCTTTTATCCCTTCAGAGTGATTTCCCACTGTTTTAGCTTTGGCGGGCCTCCCTGTCCTTTATTGGGACTTCTCTGTTGTTAATCACTGTGTAGCCATTTCCCTGAAACAAAGTCCCTCTGTTTTAAATACTCAAGTGGTTTTTGTTTTACTGATTAGATCTTCACACACACCCAGAATACTTTATACTTAAGTATAAGCCTCAGTGTACTTGTGATTGTGCATTTTTTAAAAAGTCTTCTTTGCTAAATTCTAAGTTCTATGAAGAAACTTAGAGATTATGTTTTCTTCCTCAGCACTGTTTGGTATAGTGATTGGCAGATGATAGGTACTGAATAATTATTGAATGAATGAATAAAGTCTTTCCTTAAATTCTCTCAGTTACTTTGTCACTTATATTTTCCACTGGAAGAAATAATGGACAATAGAAAGAGGCAGAGGAAGCTGGACTTGGTAATACATCTCATGTCATCTGAGCACCAAGAAAAGCTAATTCACATACAAAAATCAAATAGCATCTGCCCAAATAATTAAAACAGAGTGGAATATTTTAACGTACTGAAGAAAAGCAGAGGAACTTTATGCAGGTGAGTTGAGAAGCCCCTAATGGGGAACCTAAACCTGATGTGGAAGATACACGTCCAGAGGAGAACCAAGTGAAACTGAATTAGTTTTATTTTAACGTGAAGCATATTCTTTCCTGTCTTTTTTTTCTCTGCTGAATGATTTGAACTTGAATGAATCATGCCACATTTTGAAATGTGTTACTATATACCTAATTCGATAGGAAAGAGGAGAGAATTTATTTTGAAATTTTAGAAATTCTAAAACGTGTATTAATTTTTAAAAGTGCAGAAGCATATATGCTTCCCAGAGGTGATGGTTTCCGTCCTCTGCTCGCCATGATTACAAAAAAATTTCCTGCCAAAAAGAAATGGAAGAAAGTGAAGCAATAATGTGGCCAAAAATCATTTAGTCATCATTTAAAAACAACCAAAGAAAACCAATCTGATTGTAGAACAAAATTGTGCAACAATTTTGAATGTGGAATCCAATTTTTTTTTTTTTTGCAGTTTTTGGCTGGGGCTGGGTTTGAACCTGCCAAGGGCATATGGGGACTGCCCTACTCCTTTAAACCACAGGTGCTGGAATCCAAATCCTTTTATGCAACATTTCAGTACTGAAATGTTACTCTGCAGTGTTCTTATAATCAAAATAGGATAAAGGACAGAGAATTTGTATTTGCTATCTTGATTTAAAATATTCACAAAAATATTAAAATAGTGAGCTGTAATACAGTCTAGAGAATAGCAATCTCCAATATATAGCTATAGTGGTTTCATTTAGACCATGCAGGATGGGGCAATTGAAAGGCTTTAAAAAATAAACTCTTTAATGTTATATTTTTTTGTTTAAGTTGCCATTTTTTAAAAGTGTCTACTATATACTTAACAGAATATAACTCAACTGGACATGAACAGATTTAAAGAAAGATTCAAAATGGTATAGGAAACACTGGCTCTGCTTTAACTTGCAAAGCAAACAACTTTTCAATAGCAGACAATGGTGATTCAAATTCTTTCTATCCAGTCTGCTCAGCACCCATAGCACAGTGGTTACGGTGCCAGCCACATGTGCCAAGGCTGGCGAGTTCGAGCCCGGCCCAGACCAGCTAAACAACAATGACAACAGCAACAGAAAATAGCTGGGCATTGTGGCAGGCACTACATGGGAGGCTGAGGCAAAGAAAATTGCTTAAGCCCAAGAGTTAGAGTTTGCTGTGACCTGTGATGAAACCGCACTCTATTGTGGGCAACATAGTGAGACTGTCTCAAGGGAAAAAAAAGCCACATTCTTCCTAGCCAGCATGTGTGTGTGAGAGAGTGTAAGATCAGTATGCTTATATCAATCCTGGGTTAATAAGTATAAATACTGTTTATGTTTAAGAGTGATTGTGATGATCAATGTAAAATGTCTTGTGAGCAGAAAGCTCTTTCCAGGTGTTATGAATGATCAGCTCAAGCATTGAGAGGTGAGGGAAGTTCAGGCCACACAATCCTTTCTTCAAAAAGATGCCCCCTGCCCTTCAGAATTTTGTTTAAACTGTTTAACTTTTGTCTATTCAAGCCAGCTGACTATAGCATGCCTGCCAGTTTCTTAGGCATTCCATCACTCCTGAAAGGAGAGGAGGGAAATATGCCACGTTTGTGGATGGGTGGTGGTAACGGGGGAGAGAAGAGTGGAAAAGGAAGAAGAAAAACAAGATTTTTTTAAACTAGTAATTTATATCTTCTCCTGACCTACTGGGCATTAGAACTCTCCCCGCTGTTCTCATACAACATTTTTTCCATTCTCTTTTTCAAGTGCATACAGTTGCCGAATGCTGATTTCTCTCATTAGATCTGAGAATCTTGAGAGCTAAATAACTATGTCACAAAAATGAAAAAGCTGTTTCAAAATTCAGTTATTTCAGGACTACCCAACTTTCACACCCAGAAGCAAAGTGAATACCAGGTTAAAATGAATATTTAGTTATTTCAGAAGTTCTGATTAAACTTTGTTGCCCCTGTTATTTTTATAGGTACTTTGTTAGATACAAGAAGCAATAGGATTTATGATGTATACCTCTTGCTTTGTGGTAAGGGAAGCAGATTTGCAGTGACACAGTGATACCAAGGTGGGAAATCACTGAAGACGTAAAACTAGGGGTGTCACATGAACTGAATCTTGTAAGATCAGCAGCATTTTACCAAGCAGAAGAGGCACTTCATATAGGAAACCCCAAAGGTGTGGAAGCACACACGGTTCATTCAGTATAACCGGAAGTATAGCTGTGTAACGGAAGTGGTGGGGGTGGGGAATACCACAGACTCCTCAATTTCCTCCTAAGCTGCCTGCGTTTCTCAATTCTTCTTGATTATAATTGCTAGGGATGTTAGAGGGTGGTAGATTCAAGTATTGGCCCTGTTCTTCATCTCTCCCTGTTACCTACTTTCTCCATGTAGCTGCCATGTTTCCTCTCTCTAATCAGAGAATCTATCCCAGGTATTTCACTTTGGTCAGTGGGATGTGAGCAGATGGTGTGGACGTGAACTTGGAATGTACTTGCCCTCTTACACCTCTGCTCTTCTGCTCTTGCTGTGCAAAAACTTCCCTTGGATAGCTGCTGCTGGCTGATCTTGCAGACACCCCAGAATGAGCAGACATGGAGCAGAGCCTTGTCATGTAACTCACAGGTCCAAGAGTGAAGTAAGCACTTACTGCCGTATGCCATTACCATTTTGTGGTTCTTGTTCTCATGCGGTGTTGTAGGAGGACAAGCCTTAGGTGTGTTTGAACATTGGCTTCAGGATACTGAACCCTGAAATCACACAGCTGTCCAGACTCAGTTACAGCGTGTTTGGCACACAGAGGCTGAGACTCTTCCCTGGAAACTGGAGCAGGATGGCTGTATTTGGCAGGCTGATCCCAAAGGCCTTCCCCCATGGGAAGGGAGAAGACATCTGGTTCCTTTTTTCAGGTTTACTCATAAGATACCTCCATCTATAAGACAGTAATTATGGCCTACTTTTCAGAGTTCTATGGGGGTTAAATTATCATATAAATAAAGCACCACAACAGTACCTGATACAGACTGGGCTCAGCATCCATTATTCTTCTCATCATTTCCAACACTTTTTCCCTACACGATTTTTGTTTTTTTTTGAGACAGAGTCTCACTTTGTTGCCCTCAGTAGAGTGCTGTGGCATCACAGCTCACAGTAACCTTAAACTCTGGGCTCAAGTGATTCTCTTGCTTTAGCCTTCCCAGTAGCTGGGATTACAGGTGCTTACCACACACCAGGCTATTTTTACAGATAGGGTCTCACTCTTGCTTAGGCTGAACTTGAACTCCTGTGTTCAAGCAATCCACCCGCCTCGGCCTTCCTGAGTGCTAGGATTACAGGCATGGGCCACCACACTTGGCCTCCTACCCTATTCTTGCTTCTGTTTTGTGTCTTTATCTATTATTCTTTCCTTTCTCTTTCCCCTTTTCCCTTTCTTCTAATCCCTCTATCTCATTCAACTCTAAATCAAGGGTACCATTTACTGTTACATTTTACCATGTGCTCCTTTTCTTAATGTACAAGTTCAAGGCATGAAAAATGTGTGTCCTTCTATAAACATAAATTGAGCTGAATCAAATTCCTTTCTAAAAATCAGTTTGGATATTCAATTGATTTTTACATTTTTGGTCATGGGCTCTTAACAGTGAAATCTTCCATCTCCTCCAATGTACTCTCTAATTTTTCATGTTTCTGTTTCTGTTTGTGACTTCCTAGGGAGAAAACACTCTCTTGTTCTAACTTATTTCAATTTCAACTCTTTAGTCAGAGCAATATGTAGGTCAGTGATCAACACTATTCTGTCTCCATTTTCATCTATCTTTTTGTTAGTGGAATTGTAAAATTGATGTTGAAGGATTGGCACCAGAGAGAAAAAGTATACAAAGCCTATCACAGGGACTAAGTGAGAAGTTACTTAAGGGCTAGAGGACAAAAAGGAAGGAAAAGAGGGGCTGGGAGTGAAGGGAAGATGGAAGAAAGGAGGGAAGGAGGAAGAAAAAGGAATAACTTAAATAGCTGTGAACTTGGCAGTGTTGTAAACATGAAAGGAGTGAATAGAAACCTATCTGTTGTGAGAAAACAAAGGGACAGTCAGTCCCACTTGCCTTAGTGCAGTGTGACCTCAGCATAAGGAAGGCAGCCTACAAAGCGATGGGTAGGGCTGGGACACAAATAGCCCCTGGAGCTGCAAACTTCCGGACAGTCTCTACGTACAGATAATCCATCTGGGCTCATTATTTCCAGCTTTGGAACGTGAAAGACAATGCTGTGAGGAAAAAGCCAAAATAACTTAAAAGTATTGGTATGCAATAACTGTACAAAATGGTTTATAAACACAAAATAGTACTCCCAGTCAAATGATCCTCACAGTTGGCTTGGCACCTGTAGCATAGTGGTTACGGTGCCAGCCACGTGCACTGAGGCTGGCAGGTTCGAACCCAGCCTGGGCCAGCTGAACAACAATGACAATGCAACAAAGAAATAGCTAGCTGGGCATTGTGGTGCCCGTGGTCCCAGCTACTTGGGAGACTGAGGCAAGAGAATTACTTAAGCCAAAGAGTTGGATTTTTAAGCAATTAATCAATGCCACAGCACTCTACTGAGGGTGACTTGGTGAGAGACTCTCAAAAAAACGATCATCACAGTTGAAAATTTCAGCTCTCCATCAACACTTTTCTGTGGACTCTGTTAGGGTAAAATATTTCCTGAGGTTTTGAGAAGGTGCATTTTTGTCCTGTAGCTCATTTTTGGAGCACTCGGTGGAGCCAGCTCCTCTTTTCTTCTTTTGCACACACTCCTCTAGGAATGCCTGCAGCCCCCTGCGTGGTAGGAAAGGGGGAGCGGAGCTGTTCCTCCCTCCACAGCAGGAACATTGGCTGCCTTTAAGGACCTGTTTCTCTGATCTTCCCATATTTAGTAAAGCCACAGGATAATGGAGTGAGATGCATTAATAATGCTGTCAGAGTCACACAGCAACGCCTGAAGGGGAAGAGGGAAGAAAAGTCTGGTTATGGTATGCAATTTACCCAGATCAGAGGAGACTTCCAACTTTGGATCTGAAGTCTTTAGACAATTTACTTGAGGTCATTGAGATTTGTTTGTAGAGCTGATTTTATTCTTACATGAACATATCATGAAACCTGAGAGTTTTACATTTGTAAGTGGTTGATTTTTTTCCCCATAGCTTTATATTACATTGTTTTATTCAGTTGTATTCAGAGTGTGTCTTCCCCGATATGCTTGTGCATTACCCAATCGGCTAAGGGCCTGAATAGAATAGAAGACAAAGAAAGGAAGGAGGAATTTGCTTCTCTTTCTCTGCCTCACTGCTGGAGCTGGAACTCCTCAGCCTGTATTCTCCAGGCCCAAGTCTGGTACTTACATCACTCTCTCCCCTGGTTCCTTGGCCTTTGGATTCAGACTGAAATATAACACTAGCTTTCCTGGGTCTCCAGCTTACAGATGGCAGATTATGAAACGTTTCAGCCTTATAATCACATGGGCCATTTGATCAGAACAAATTTCTCTCTCTCTCTCTCTCTCTCTCTCTCTCTCTCTCTCTTTCACACACACACACACACACACACACACCCCTCCTATTGGTTCTGTTTCTCTGGGGGAACACTGATTAATACAATGATGATAATGCTTTAAGAAGAAAAACAAAAACCTGAGCAGAGGGGTGATATTTCCTGGCTGTACTAGCCATTTATTTATGATGTTTCCTTTTGGTTAATTTTGAATGATTCCAGGTAAAGCTTTTGTCCTTGCCCATGTTCAGCCTGAAAAACCAGATGTGGGGTTTGAACCAGAAGCTGGACTCATATATGTTGCAAAAGTCTCCTTCCTATACATCGTTTATTTTTTAACTTCTTAAATAAGTTAGTTGATTAAGTCTATACTGCTCCAAAGTCATAAGTAGTCTCATAATTCCTAACACTTATGCTTTTGCTTATCTTAGTGAGGACTTTAACTGACAGTGATTTTTAACGTAGATATAATTCTGCTTTTGTGTAATAACAGTTATTAAACACTTCTTATTGAATCGTCCATCTTTTATTACTGATTAGCCATGCAAAGCTACTTGTCACATATCACGTTTCTCTTCACTTGTACGTCTGTTTCGAGGCTTCCTATTCCTGTTTTTGGTTTGCTTCTGAGGCTATGAAATATTGTCTCAATTATGATTGCTTTGTAATAACTGTGAATTAAAAATAAAATCCTAAGCCCCCCCCCCCCACTGCCTGAACAGACCCCTTTTGGCCAAAGAGACCCAGAGAAACCTTAAAACTGAGGAGGATGGGAGGTTGAACCTGCATCATTTTACTCCTCCCTTGCCAAAGGCCATCAAGCTTTATTTTCTAAGGGCCAGAAGAGCAGTCTTTCCTGATAAAAGACCACCAGCCATAAAGTGGTTTTACCACTTTACTGAACAGGCACAGACAGGGTTTTCAGGTCCTTGTCCCACCTTTTTGACATACAGGGTGGCCATTTTTAAACATGGACCCCCTGTAAAAGGACAGAAAGTCCCATTGCTAGTTCTCCTCTTATAGCTTGTTAAATATATATATTTAGTTAAATATATATATCCGTATTTATATGGATTTTGTACCTGCTTGGTATAAAATCTGTTTCCTTTTGTCCCTCCCTTGAAACCTGCTCCTGTCTTGTGGCTGGGAGCCCTGTTTCTCAGCCTGCTGTCAGAATGGCCACTGCAGGTTATAAACCCTTTATGAGGGCTAAAGGTCTCTTTTTCAAATTATTATTATTATTTCCATGCCAGCCTGTCTATTCTAGGTGCCTCAGGAATCTGGGTGTTGAATGTTTTTGTAGGGTAGGCTATACTGAGAAAAAAAGGCATCAGAAACTCAAGGAGGTACCACAGGGTTGCACCAAGCACTACAAAAAATTGATGCAGGGATTCTGGTGCAGGACAGTAGTGGTGCTGGGAAACCTGGTGTGTAGAACCCTCAGCATTCGTGTCACATGTCATCGTTTTATAGATGTAGAATTAGAAAGTACCCTGGTAACAGAAGAGCTGGGCTTTGCACCTGCATCTACTGATTTCTAGACCAGCATGCTTCCCACTACCCTCAGAGACTCAGGAGATAAACCACGGGTATGTAAAGTGGCTTTGCCTAACACATTGGTCTCAGAAATGCAATGTTTCTACAAACACTAAGACAGTACAGGGTTGAGTGTATGTTTGATTCTTTTTTTTTTTTTTTTTTGAGATAGAGTCTCACTGTCACCCTCAGTAGAGTGCTGTAGTGTCACAGCTGACAGCAACCTCCAATTCTTGGGCTTACGTGATTATCTTGCCTCAGGCTCCCAAGTAGCTGGGACTATAGGTGCCCGCCACAATACCTGGCTATTTTTTGTTGTAATTGTCATTGTTGTTTAGCTTGCCCTGGCCAGGTTCGAACCTGCCACCCTCCGTGCATGTGGCTAGCACTGTAACCATTGGGCTACAGGCACTGAGCCTGTATGTTTGATTCTGAATGGACCCCAGGCTTGCATCACCACAGTGCAGTCCAACTTTTTCTTATTGATTTATTTATTTAGGATTCATCAAGGGTCCAAAGAATTAGGTTATACTGATTGCATTTGTTAGATAAAGTCCCTCTTATAGTTGGGTCCTGACCCCAAGAGGTGTCCCATCCTCCTGTCTCCTACCCCCTTATTCTCTTACACCACCACTTGTATTAGATCATCCATGCCTTCATATTAGAATTGAGTAATTGGATTCCTGCTTCTCCATTCTTTTTTTTTTTTTAAGTATTTATTTATTTTTTTTGGCCGGGGTCAGGTTTGAACCTGCCACCCCCAGTATATGGAGCCAGTGTCCTACTCACTGAGCCACAGGTGCCACCCTGCTTCTCCATTCTTGTGATGCTTTACCAAGAAGAATGTGTTGTTCCACTTCCATCCAGGTGAATACAAAAGATGTAAGGTCTCCATCTTTTTAATGGCTGAATGGTATTCCATGGTATTCATATACCACAGCTTGTTAAACCATTCCTGGGTTGGTGGGAATTTAATTGTTTCCACAGTTTGGCGATTGTAAATTGAGTTGCAATAAACAATCTAGTGCAAATGTCCTTATGATAAAAGGATTTTTTTTTCTGTTTCTATATATCCTAATTTTTCTACTTGCCTCTTTTTTTCCTTTCTAAATTTCTTTTGGATTACTGTAGTTTTAGAAAAGTCTATTTTTTTTTTTCTCCCACTTGAGAGCACATGTGGTAGAAATAAGATGGAGTCTGTCAGACTAAGGCCAACATGACGCAGCTGGCCTGGTCTGTTTAGGTCCTACCTGACCTTTATTCATATCTCCCTTATTGTTTTTCTTTTTTTTTTAATTTGTCACTAACCTAGAGATGTATATTTTGAGTAGTTTAGGGTAATTGATTTAGGAGATTAACTTCTAAATTGGAGCAATGGGTTATAGTGATTTTTGTTTACTATGAGTCATAGGTTCTGCTGATTATCGGTTAAGAGTTAACATGGCCTTCACTTTGAATTTTATTGTATAAAACTAATTTTGGAAATGGAAGAACAGAACAGAACAAACAGTCTTTATAGAGGCTACTCTCACTGTTCTCCATAATCCTGGCCTTCTGACAAATAAAACTAGGTGAACCTATCCCTGTGTTTACATACTGGCTGACAGTGACAGGTGGCCTGATCCTCTTTGCCCAGTAACATACTGACTTGATAATATAAATTCTGTCTCTTAGTTTTTCCTTTGTCAATTATAATAAATATTATATTTAGTTCTGATCAACTTATGCAGTTTTCTGCCATAGTTTTCGTTATCTTTTTTCTTGCCCCCTAAGTTAGACATTGACATTACTGTTTTATATAGTTTTTATAAAAAGATTAATTTACCTTTTTATTCTTACCAATTTTTTAACCATTTATTTCTTATTTCACCGGGTTCTGTTTTTCTGGGAACATTTTGCTTTTTTCTGAAATATACTTTTTGAAATTTTCTTTGTTGAGGGTTTATAGGTAGAGAGCTAACCTGTTTTGTTCTACTGAAATGTTTTTATTTTGTTCACACTCTTGAATAATTATTTATGTGTTTGTATAATTGCAAGTTGAAATTATTCTGTATTAGTACTTTAAAAAAAAGTCTGGCTTCCATAGTCTGCATTGAGTATAACGGTTTTTTCTTTGTAAGTAATCTCTTTTGCCTCTAACTTTCTAGAAGTCATTTCTTTGTCATTGTTTTCTTTATTGTTACTATAATATATTATGAAAGAATTGTCCTTCATTTTGTTTTGAGGATTTGTCTTTCATAAATGATAAAAGTTTATCCACCATTATCTCTTTAAATACTGCCTGTTCCTTTTTCTATTTGCTTCCTTCTTCTGCACACACATGCACACGTATGTACATAGGTATTTTTCTCATTTATTCCTTCATGTTTCTTAAGCTCTGTCTTTCTGTTTCTCTCATATTTGCTCTTTATTTCTATATGCTACTTTTCAGAAAATTAATTCCAATGTCTTCCACCTCACCAATTTTTCTTATATGCTGGTACTATTTAAACCACATTGAGTGTTTAAATTTATTACATTTTTAAAAAATTTCTACAACTTCTGTTTGCTTACTGTCTAAATCTGGACAGTATAGAAGTGTAACTATCTGAATAATTTCTTAGTATTTATTGCTCCCTACTTGCTCAACCATTTAAAAGTGTTTAACTCTGTGAGTTGTGTAATTTTGAGGTGTGAAGTCATGTTTGGCCTGACTTTATCTCTTTGTCTGTTGGACTCCTCAAAGGCTGATTAAAAATAAAAATATTTCCTTTAGGAAGAATGTTTTGTCAGACACCCAGGGTTCTGCCAAGGAGAAGTTACTACAAACGTATTTCTCAGGTGGGTACTTCCCAGGCAGTTTAAACTCCCAGGCAGTTTAAATGAAACTGAATCATGCCTGTGTTTACAAATTCTCAAGGAAGATTTTTTTTTTTATCACTTGTAACTCAAGACATTTATGCACATTTTCTTGCATATAGCTTTTGCCTCATTCATTATTTTACTATAAGCATAGCCCTTCAAAGATGTATCACTTTATATAAGGTCAGAGGGCAAGAATAAATATTTCTTGTTTTCTGTCCTATTATTTTTTTTTTTGAGAGAGCATCTCACTTTGTCACCCTCAGTAGAGTGCGATGGCATCACAGCTCACAGCAACCTCAAACTCTTGGTTTAACCAATTCTCTTGCCTCAGCCTCCCAACTAGCTGGGACTGCAGGTGCCCACCACAACACCCAGCTATTTTTTGTTATAGTTGTCATTGTTGCCTGAGCTAGCCTGGGCCAGTTTCGAACCCACCACCCTTGGTGTATGTGTCTGGCACCGTAACCACTGTGCTATAGGCACTGAGCCTTCTGTCCTGTTCTTAAAACACAAACCTCTAGGTTACCCAGATTGGTAAATACTCTGGAGGCTAGTTTAACTCACCACTGTGAAGTATATATAGTATAGAGAGCTGTAACTGGCAAAAAGAAAACCTTATGTATAAATGCTCACTAAATCAATAAATAGAAAATGACACCCAGGAAACAGTTGATGAAAATGAGGTATTCAATTTAGAGAACTTAGTGAGATTTTATTAGTATTGAGAGTAGCTAAGAAGATCATCTGGTAGCTCTGTCTACCTAGTTTTTAATATTTAAAAAGTAATACGTTAAAATGGATTTGCTCTACATGAATTAAATGAGAAGCATTAAGATCCACCCCTCAATAAACTTAGCAGCCATTGTTGTCTGGCAATGATAAGTTATTGAGAACTGAAATCTCATAATATCTTTTCTTTTCTTTCCTTCTTTAATACATGTTATGGTCATATATCTGTAATATTTTACCATCAGTCTTTCTATTAATCATAAACCTTTAAAATAATCTTATAAAGTTCTTAGAACATGGTTATTGGCTTCATGATACCTCATAATGTGAAAATAGTATGCTTTGTGTAACTATTTCTTTGTTGGAGGGTTAATTCTTGCTTTTATGAATGTTGCCATAAGGGTCTCATGGAAAAGTGATGTCATGGAGAATAAGCATGCTTATTGAAATTTTGTTTTAAATAAAGGTAACCATTGGCTTGCTCAGGCAAAATGGCAATCTTCTTTATTTGCAGTTGGCTTATGTAGGGAATTTTGTACATACAGCAATGACTTCATTGATCCAATTAAACATCATGTGACATCTGATAATCCACTCAACATACACGTTTTAACATAGCCCAATCTTAAAGGAGAACATGTTGTTAGCCATTACTTCTTTGTTCTTATCTGATGATGCCTAAGGCTAGGGAGGAACAAGGTACATTGAATACTTGCCCTTGCTGGCCTTGCCATTTGGAGGCTGTTACTTCGAATATTTAAGCAAGGCATAAAGAAACTTCTTGGGCATACAGGAATTTGTGTACAAACCTCTGTTCTCATGTAGGCCTTAAGTCAGAGGGTTTTTGCTAGAGCTTTTTATAAGGAATTCTCAGGCTGGACTTCTCAAAAGCCTTTCATGAGCCCAAGTTTCATCTGTGCCATTAGATACCTGTATGCATTGGGTAAATTCCTCTTCTCTTGAGGTCCCTTAAGCACATTTCCATTCCCAGATCCGTCAGCAAGTGCCCTGAATCATTTACCACAGATCAGGAAAGGTTACTGATGGGTATCTGGCCAGTTTTCCAAAGGGCTTTTTCATTGGCCTTATAAAGTCAACCTTAATTCCAGCCAAAGCCTTCGTCATGTTAGGCTCACAGCTAACCTGGCCACATGGGATTCTGCCTCAATTTCTTACAAGTATGCCTGCACAAAGTCTTTTCACTGCTCTCTCTCAAATGGCTTTTTTGGCCAGAGACATATAGGCGTTTTGCCTACATATGAATAAATAGCACTAAGAATAGAATCTTAAAAAATTCTAGTAAAATCTATAAATAGCTGGCTAGAAATATCCAATCATCATTAATAAGTTTTAAAGGCATTTGATATTTGTTTCCAATTTGTTTTCTGGAAAGGTGGGAGTACAAAGGCATCCAATCTGTGACTACAGGGCCACATGCTGTTTTTTTGAGGACTGTTTTGCTTATCTGTGGCTTCAGAGATCACAAAAGTATGCATGGATCTTTTTGGTTATCTGTTAATATTTACTTATTTAATGTATAGCCTAAAACAATGCTTATTTTTCCAATTTGTAGCAGGGGAATAAAAACAGGTTGGACATTCCTAATAGTCCAATGTACACTTCACTAGCTGTACACATTCATGTTTATTACTATCATTTTATATCTGGGTATATTTACTGAAAAATTTTAATTTAAATGACCTCATGTTTGCAATTTGTAATACTTAGTCTACAGGTGTTATTCCTAAACTATACACTATATTTGTCTTATAAAGATAGATACTTAGTTGTCAAATTGATGGACATCCACCTGTTATTGTTACACTGATTTGTAATGTTCTCCTTCTGGTCTGCTTCTGTTGAATTCCTCCCCCCCCCCTTTTTTTTTTTTTTGCCTAGAAGAGACTATTTGTGGTTCCATGTGGAATCTATTTGGAAACTGTGGTTTTAGATACCAACCGTAACTGCCTTTTGTAGCAATAGACATAGAATCTAAACATAAATCATTTTAGACTCTTTTTCATATGAAATTTTATCTTCCTACAAAAACATGGAAGTCCTTCCTAAGAAATGGTGCTTATTAGAGGTCAGAGACTGTACTCTTTAGATGTAGAAATTTTTGATTTTTTTTTAATGCGAAAGTATTGAGATTGCAATTTAAATTTTACCAATAATTTAACCATATATTTCAGGTGGTGCTTGTGACTCAAAGGAGTAAGGCGCTGGTCCCATATGCTGGAGGTGGCGGGTTCAAACCCAGCCCTGGCCAAAAAACAAACAAAAAACCCATATATTTCCTATAAGTTGCGGGAAAAGCAGAAGTTGCATTTTCTAATGTATTTCAGTAAGTTATTTTTAGAAGAGAATTAGTGGTCCAGTGCTATTTCACACAATATACTAGGCAACTTTTTCCTTGAGCAAAGAAAGTTGTCATTAGATCAACTAATGACTAAAATAATCAGTTTTTAGGAAACTCTCATTAGATCAAACTGATTATTTTACTGGCATGATAGAATCAGCATCATTCATTTATATCTTAAAACAAATTTAACTAACTTGATGTACAGAGTATTTTAATTTGAAATTCCTCTCTTTGGAGAGAATGAATGAAAGACTTTTTCCTCACAAAGGCATCAAGAATCAGTCAATATATCAGTCACTATTTTGAGTGGTAAGCAGACTTCTTGATATCCCCGAAGGAACATAGTTTAGGAAGCCACTGACCCCTTGTACAAGTAAGACTGGCCTTGATCTCAGGACCTCTTGACCCCAGGGACTTACCATAAGTGAGCATGCAAGTTATATGCATGGAACTTATTTGCTTTTAGGGTCGAGCTCAGTAATCAATGCAACCAATACAAGGAAGCCCCGTATGCCTATTCCCTTTTCTTTAGTCATTATTTTTATTTTAGTAGTGCTTCCCTTGAAATTATTAAGAATTAAATTTTCAGAAACTGGAAAAAAAGAATTCGTGGGGAAAATACGTCCCTGTCTGTGCCATCTTTCTTTAAATTAATCACCAACTTTTTTTTTTTCATTTAGGTGAACGCAGCAAGCTATATTTTAAAAGACAGCAAGACACAAACAAAATATAGCTTCCACCTCCTTTGAAAATTAATTGAGTGAAATTTTTATGTGGCCATAGAACCGGTGCTTTTAACCTCTGTGCTTGGCGGCTGTTCACTCTCCCTCCTCTTGCCTGGTTTACCATGGGTCTGATTCCTGCTTACTTATAATACTTTTTAGGGAGACCATTGTCCTTCACTCTCCCCTGCACATTCCCTCTGCCGATTTGTCTGACCCAGAGAAACCTCCCATCTCCTCGCTATCAGTTCAAATGCTGTACAGGCCACTTTTGGAAAGTGATTCGCAGTTGTCACTTTTGTGATCTGAATAAGCTAATGATTCCAGTAACTCCTGGGATTTTGCTAATGATTCCAGTAACTCCTGGAAATTCATTAATGATTCCAGTAACTCCTGGGATTTTGCTAATGATTCCAGTAACTCTTGAGGACAGAACTGTATAGGGTGCCCATAAAGTTCTTCTGTAATTTGAAATAGTTTGACTTTAATTACTGACTTATGGCTTCACTAGAAGACAAAGAAAGTTTTGTTCTTTGGTTGGTTGAACTAAAATCTGCCGCTGCTGTCCAAAGAAGATTTAGAAACCTTTACAAGAAAGAAGCACCACACAGGAATTCCATGTCAAAGTGGATAGAAAAATTTAAAGAAACAAGCTCTGTCTATGATAAGGATTGAGCTCAGTAATCAATGCATGGTCTGGTAGGCTATGTGTTAGTGAAGGAACTGTAGCATCTGTGGAAGAAACCTTTCAGGCAAGTCCAAGAAAGTCATTAAGACAGGGATCCCTAGAGCTGAGGCTTCCAAAGTGTACTGTACAGAAGATTCTGCAGACAAGACTTCTCATGAACGCATACAGAATTCAAGTGCATCAAATGTTAGAAGAGGATTATCATGGATGACTAGCTTTCTGTCGCCAGTTCAATGGAAAACTTAGCAATCATGATGCATTTTTGAGTAATGTACTCTGATGAAGCAGCATTGCACATTAGTGGCAAAGTCAACAGACATAACTGTCATATTTGGGGAACCGAAAATCCACATGAGTCTGTTGAACATGAAAGAGATTCTCCCAAAGTTAATGTGTAGTGTGCTTTGGGCAAAAATCAGTCATTGGGCCCTTCTTTTTTGAAGGGGGTGTTAATGGTGATAGCTATTTAGAAATGCTGCAAAATTATTTATTCCTCAGCTTGAAGAATAAGGACCAATAGAGAATACAGTGTTTCAACAAGATGATGCTTCTTGTGTTGCTCTGCATGTTAGACAGTTTCTACATGAAAAATTCCCTAAAGGATGGATTAGAAAAGGTGGACCATTTTCCTGGCCTCCGCATTCTCCAGATTGAACTCCATCAGGTTTCTTTTTATGGGGCCATGTGAAAGCTAATGTTTATTCAACCAAACCTCGATCTTTAGAAGACTTAAAAGCTAGGATAACAGATGGTATTACTGAAAATCAGCTTGAAAATGTTTTCTGAGAGCTACAGAATCATATCACTTTTTGTATTGGCAATGATGGTGGGCATGTTGAAAATTAACAAGAACAATAAATGTTTTTTATCCTTTTTTAAAAAAAATGCTGTACAAGCTGAGCAATGCCAAGCTATCCACTGACGTTTTACTTAAAAAGCTAGAAAATGCCCCTCTCTAGCTTGTACGTCTCCCATAACTGCACCTTTAGAATTGTATTCAGGTTGTCTAATTTTGTAGACTCTTTCTTTTTGTCATTTTGAATTTGTTTCTTTAATTGCTTTGGTAAATTTTATAACACCTAGTATAAATCTCAATATCATAGGCCCTTAAAAAAGACTTGTTAACTAGAAAGGGGTGACTTTAGTTCATTCTAAAAGATGCACATTTTTGTAATGATGGAAGAGTTGAAACATTATCATGATAGAAGGTTACAAGTAGGATGGCAGTGACACCAGCAATAGAAAACATGATTTCCTTTCTTGGCTGTTGGCAACCTTTTAGAATCCTTTTCAACAAAAACTAAATAAAAGATGGTAATGCACACTCTTTGAATCTAAATTTCCCAAGGGCAGATAAGTGTGGTACTATGGGCCCCAAATTGGAATGGTGACGGGTTATGTGGTACAGATAGAGGAGGGATAATAGATGGTGAAAGGACAGTTCTTTGTTAGCTGTAATGTTTAACAGATGTGCCTAAGAAAGATGCGACAGACCAGCCTCCATTGAGAGGGAAGTTGCCTGTGTCTGCAAACTCCTATCTTTCCTATGAAGACCTCAAAAGAAGTATCTCATGCACCTTTGTTTCATCAAATAGTTCATTTCCCGCATGTAGTAGTCACTCACAGCATGCCCACTGAAGGACTAAATTGTTAAGGATGTGTTCTGTGATCTCCTCAAATACATGTATGTACTTTCATGTCTGTGGCCTGTGTAGGCTGTACACACCTCTACTATTCCATGCACTTGTTCAAACATTTGTGTTTTTTAGACGATTTACCCTTAAAGGATAAGATTAAGCCTTTTATCTCACATATGTGTCACTAGACACTTCATAATTATTAGTTTAGCGAGTGAATATAAGAATGTGTGCCTAAGTAAGTGAAGTCAAGCTCCACCATGGGTGGAGGTACGTGGTACACACTCTCTACGGAGGAGAATCAGTGATCTGCTGGAGTTTGCTTATGAGAGCCAATTGATAGGTTTTCAGGAATATTATGAGCAGGTTGACATCACACTGGTGGCTGTGATCAGGACAATGTACACCATGAAAATTGGCAAATGCTACAACCAGGTTTTTTGTTTTTCCTTTTGGTTTTCCCTTTCCTTCCCAGAAAGCCAGTTGTAAAACGTTATTGACACTCCACAGTCAGAACCCTTGTCTTCAGGTCAATGTTTATATGTGTTGTATCTCAGAAGGAAAGAAAAAACTGGATAATCGAGGCTCATCCAGCTGTTCCACCGCTGTTTCAGTACAGACACAGATCACTCAGCAGACAACAACTTCCCTCACGTCTTCCTGCCCAGCTTGGCATGTGAGCATAGATTTTAATGGTTTGCAAATTTGATTAACTACACTAGATGCCTACCAAGAGATGATTGATTTTCCAATGACTCAGTGGTATAGATAGAAAATGTTCTTCCCGGGCAGTGCCTGTGCTCAGTGGGTAGGGCTCCGGCCCCATATACCAAGGCTGGCAGGTTCAAACCTGGCCTGACCAAAGTGCAACAAAAAAATAGCCAGATGTTGTGGTGGGCGCCTGTAGTCCCAGCTACTCAGGAGACTGAGGCAAGAGAATCGTCTAAGCCCAGGAGTTGGAGGTTGCTGTGAGCTGTGACACTACAGCACTCTACCGAGGGTGACAAAGTGAGACTGTCTCTACAAAAAAAGAAAAAAGAAAATGTTCTTCCCTCTTCTTCACACAGAAAGGACCAGAAAAAATAATTTGCTGGGTCAGCTCTTGTAGTTCCTCTCAAGTTGTCTTACTTTTTTTATATACAGTTCATTTTCTTCATTTTTCACGTTGAAAACTCAGTTTCTGAGTGAAGTCATGATCTTATAACATAGGTTCATAATGAATTTAGCTCTTCAAAACAAAGGAAATAACTTAGATGCAAGATTTAGTAGGAGAAGAAAATTATAAAGCAATCTAAATGGAAACTCTGAAATAAATACAAGAGTATGGGTAGTTATATCATGGGAATGGAAAATGAGCTTAGCCTATTTGCCAAAAGTACCCTGGTGAGTATGATGTCGATATATCTAGTTTATTAATTCTTTCATTCAACAATTTTGGCATACTTCATTAAATGCACAGCCCTGTGCTAAGTGCATAGGATTCATTGGTGCATTGGTTCCTGAATTTACTTCAATTACCACATCATTTGGGCTTGTCTTGCTCTCTAATTTGCATGAAGAATGGTGGTAACAGAAAGAGTAGTAATGATATCTCTCCCTACTGCTGTCACTACATATTGTCTGAATGGTCATGACTGAGCTCTTCCCTGTAGAGTTGGGGATTAACGGTTTGGATAGAAATAACATAAACTTCATATTCTATCTTCTCCAGATGATAGCTGAATTAAGGGCAGATTTACATAAAGACACATTGTAAGGAAATCTAGATAAATAGACGAATAGCTTTTTGAAGAGATTCTCACTTAATACAGGTGATTAAGTAATACAAAAGTGGATTTGTTGGATTCTTGACCCAAGCAGAATAACAACTTTTCAGGGAGAGTCTCTGAGAATTTTCCCAGTGGAGAGATTGTAGCTCACTTTGATTTCTTCTTCTTGTATAGCTACACATCAGTGTGGTCATGCATGAAAACCCTGCAGCCTCAGTTCCATTTCTGGAGTGGTATAGAGTAGGTTCTTAACAGAATAGCGACTCAGCGTTCTCCGGGCTCAACTGCTCTCACCTTGCTCTAAACCAGCTTCATTAGTAGGGACTCAGAACTGAACAAAATAATGGGTAAAGCCTAGAAACAGTCCTCATGCTATTCTACTTGGCGTAGAAATTTAAAAAGGCAGAAGAAAGTTCAGCAAAACATAAAGCTACAAAGAGCCAGATGTGGTGGTGCACATCTATAATCTCAGCTACCCAGGAGGCTGTGACAGGAGGATTGCTTGAGATGAGGAGTTTGAGGCTTCAGTGAGCTATGATTGTGCCACCGCACTCCAGCCTGTGCAACAGAGTGACATCCTGTCTTTTAAAAAAGCATTATTAATAATAAGTAATAATTAGGGATTCTGGTGGGGGCCTATAGTCCCATCTAATTGGGAGGCTGAGGTGAGAGAATCGCCTAAGCCCATGAATTGGAGGTTGCTGTGAGCTGTGATGCCATGGCATTCTACGGAGGGCAAAAAAATGGGACTCTGTCTCTAATAATAATAATAATAATAATAATAAGTCAGGCTATAAAGGAGGAGGATGGTGGAGTAGACGGGGACGTGATGTTCACTAATGTCTGGTTGTGGCTTACTCTGCTAGCAGCTTAACATGAAATCTCATTCAATACTTAAAAATATAGTTTTCCATTATAAGTATCTATTTCTTTTTTTTATTAAATCATAAACACATAGAAGTATTTTTCTATTTCAAAGGTGAGGAAAAAATCCATGGAAGTGAAGTCATTCTCATTGCACAGAGCTACTAAGTAGCAAAATTAGGATCAAAACTAGAGATATGTGATTTTAAAATCATACTCTTTCTACCATATGCATTTCTGACAAGATTTCTGTCTTAGTTTTTAAAAAACCTAAGAAAACTCACTTAAAATTAATCCTCAGGGTTCATAGTTACCACTTTAGTAAAACAATATTTTTAAGAACTGCGTTCTGAAGTCACCATGGCATAAGTCAGTAAAAAAATGGGAAGAAAGTTTAAACATGTCATGTTTCAAAAGATGTTGAAGAAACAGTGAAGCTAATGAAATATCTGTTTGGCAGAAAATATTCTTAACTTATGCAGTATTTCCATTATTTAAAAATGTATACTAACCGGCGGCACCTGTGGCTCAAAGGAGTAGGGTGCCGGCCCCATATGCCACAGGTGGTGGGTTCAAACCCAGCCCCAGCCAAAAACTGCAAAAAAAAAAAAGAAAAAATGTATACTAACCACACTTCTCCTAGAGTTTCATTGAATGTATCAGACAGATTTTTGTATCCTGTACTTAATTTGAACAAATAAAATAATAAACTTAAAGTGCCTTTTGTGAAATAAGGGCAAAGACAAGCCAGAAATTGTCTTTGAATGAGAACACACACTTCATAGAGCCAAAAACAATCTCTGGACACTTTTCCGTGATTGAATAAGGAACAGAGGCACTAACTATAGCACGGGGTAGAGAGCAGCACCAGTTTTTGCAATGCTGCAGCTATTTCCATGACTAAGAATGTAACATGGTAGAACCCCTCACTTCCAGGCTAGTTGCCAGGGCAAGTGTGTGATACCCTTGCAGGGACTGCATGCTGGCAAGTGAGGCGGATACTTCCCACAGCAGACACAGTAAGAACAATGTAACCCAGCTACAGGCAACTAATTTACCTCCCTGCCTCCCAAAGCTCACAATTTCCCATTAGTGTTCCCCTCTGAGGCCACATCTGTATAATGTCAAAAGTTATCTGTATAACTGTGTAATACTCAGTCAAAGATAGGGCTACATAGCCTGCAAAGCATCAAGCCAATAGGCATTTTTTCCATTTTTTTTATAACAAAGTCTTTCCCCTTCATTTGAAAGCTTGGCATCACTAAAATATGATTCAGGACTTATTAGGAAGTGAAAAAACACTCCTTTACAGTTCAAATTATCAGCATGATATCACCACCTGGCTATAAATAAATAATGATTCTGTCAGTCATCTTGCTGCCTCCCTCACACAAGGCGGATGACAAACTCCTACTCTTTTTCTCCAGAGGAAGCTCATGCTTTGGTATTTCCAGTGTATGGTTTATAATAGACCCCATACACAATGTCCTTCTGTTTTTACATCTGCAGGAACTGAGACCAAGAGACTTAAGAGCTATTTAGGATATTTCAGCTCTGCCTGCCATTCTGAGTTGAGGACATTTTCAAGGCTCAGGCTCCTTCAGTCAAACCCAGCACATGGACATGGCTACCTCCTTAAGCAGGTGACTCCCTAGGACTATGGCTTCTCTCAGCTTAACCACAGCAAACGTCACCTTAACTAATTGAGTCACTGTCAAGCTCAGAGACCAACCATGGTACAGTGATAGGTGAAAGTGTGATTTTTGCTGGACAGACAATGTTTCATTCATCATCACCATTATTAACTTGAGAATCACAACATTTTAGAGGTAGAAGGAAACTTCTGGGTCATTGGTGTTCCTCTCCTTTGTTTTTGGTACTAGGAAACAGAGGCCAGGCCAGGGGTTGCTGGAGATACAAGTTCGCCCATGAACCAAAGAGAGATATATTTTCAAAGTAGGCAATATCAACCTCAGATAGTTTTAAAATTGGGTAAGAGTTATAGGGTTTTGTACAGAACAAGGGCAGGAAATCCTCAGGTACACAATCCAGGGAAGTAGTCAAGGAGTTACAAAGGACAAGGAGAGGTAGTCTACACTACAAAAATGCATAAAAACAGGATTGTGACAGGCCCATAGCTAGCAGACTTTGGGCCTGACTGTACAAAAGGGCTGTCATCTTTGAGAGGAAGACCTTCCTACAGGATCTAGATGGCTGGTTTAATTGATAAAGCATGACTCTCCGGCCTTCTTTCTGTCATCAATTTGAGATATTTCTGAGTGTTACCTAAAAGCTCTTCTTTGGATCTAGAAAATTTTCATATAAAAAATGACCATATGTGTATACATATAGATCAGTAAACTTCAAATGGGTAAAAATCCTTACTTATAGACCTTACTACAGAAAATCCTACTTTCTGTCTCCCCAAAACTCTCACCCCCCTCCCATAGTGTCATCTCCTTAATTTCATTCTTTTGCTATTCATTCATTTATTTGTTTTTATTCTTTCATTCATTTATTTCACATTCCTTGAATATTTGCTTTGTATGATGCACGTTCTATATGCTGGATGAGATACAAAGAAGTATAAGATATGCTGCTGAAGGATTTCACAATCTAGCATGTCAGGCATATAAACAAAAAAATCCCAAGATCACAATCCCACAAGAATGACAGAGTTGCTGTTGGAGCATAAGACAGGGTGCTGCCTACTCTACTCGAAAGTCTAACATCAGAGAAGAAACTTGAAGGATGGGAGAAGTTGATCAGACACAAGGAAAAATGATCCCTCCTTGCAAGTAACAACATGTATAAATGCACAGTCATAAAAGGAACCTGTCATGTTTGGAAAATAATAAATGAGTTAATGTGGACAAAGTAAAGAGATGGGTCTAGCCCCATTAGAAGTTGTTTGACTGGTTTGATGCTAGACAAAGAAACTCCAAGATTCTAGTTTAGGAAACAGAATACAGAGTGCATGTAGTAGAAACTTCTTTGAGCAAGTCCAAGAATATAGCATGGAGTTCAATGTAGAACATTTGAGAATATAAAAACTCTGAGGTCATTTCTAGAGGTCAGTTATTGTTCTATTTCTTCAGTAGCTAAAAGAAAAACAATTATAACATTGTAAAAACAGTTATAGCATTGTAGGTGGTCTTCTTTTGTACTGTTAACAACCAGGGGATAAAAGAATAGGTAAATACAATGGCAGATACTAACTTTTAAAAAACGATTATATTTCACCCTATCAAAAGATGATACCGGAAAACTGGACCATAATTCTACTGTGATTCTACTGCACTTATTAAACCAGAGGCTTACTTATAAGCATGGTCTAGCTCTCCAGTACAATCCATTTTTTAAAGTAATTGAAACAGTTGTAACACACAACTTGAAATATTAGCTATTAAAATAATTGACGTTAGAATAGATGCAGACAGATGGGGCCTAAACCAGATTGAAAGGTACTGATGTTAAAAAATCATTAGGGATGGTGCCTCTGGTTCAAATGAGTAAGGCGCTGACCCCATATGCTAGAGGTGGCAGGTTCAAACCCAGCCCCGGCTAAAAATTGCAACCCCCCCCAAAAACATCAGATCATAGATAAGGGTAAATAAAAGCATTATTTTTTAAGAGCTACTTACTTATATCAATAAATGTAGTTTTATGGTACAACTATTAATCTATAGATGTATCTACATAAAAAAATGAATTATAAACTAATGCATAGGATTGAAATAGAATACTGTATTTATTTGTTTCCTTTTTCCTAAATTTTAAAATAGTTTTTCAAATTTACAGAAAAGTCGCAAGAAAAATTCAGAGAACTCTCATATACCCTCTACATGATTCATCACTTAGTAACATTTTAACATCTTTGCTTCATCATTCAGATTTATTATGACTTATTTTTCCTGAAGCCTTTAAGAATAGTTTGCATGCATCATACCCCCTATTTGCAAAGAACAAGAATATTTACTTAACATAATCACAATATAGTTCTCAAAATTGGGAAATTTAAAACTAATACAATAGTTTTGTCAAATCTATGGTTATATTATAATTTTGGCAGTTTTCTCACAATGTCTTATGTAATATTTTTCCTTCTAGTCCAAGACCAGTCTAGGATCATGCATTGTACGTCTCTGTGTTCCCCTGTCATCTGGAACAGTTGCTTAGCCAATGACCTTTGAAGGAAACAGACAAGTTATTCCATAGAACATTACTGAATTTTTATTTGTTTGATGTTTCCTCGTAGTCAGATTCAGGTAATGCTATTCAGAATGCTACAAAAGTGCTGCTGTGTCTTTCCGGGGTCTCTTATCTAGAGCCACGCACTATCCACCAGTGTCTCCTTAGTGATGTTAATATTAGTCACCAATGGGTTGTCTGGTTTCTCCGCTAGATACTTAATAATTTCTCCCTGGCACTAATCAGAGATTTATGGGGAAACACCGTGAAGCAATGCAGATATTCTGTTCATCAAATTCATCACTCTCTCCTCTGCATTCGGGTTTCTTATCTGTTGATTATTCCTACCCACATCAGTATCAGTACTGGTGAGGGAGGCAAAAAGATGATTTTGCCTCTAGTACCCTCCATGTTATCAGTTGTCGTTCTACTCTAAGAGCCCTTTCCTCTCTATTTATCAATCTTCACATGGACCTACGGATTCCTACTTTGAGAGCTATTACTGTACTGACTTATTTGAATAAATTATTTCAGATTTCTAAAATGATGAACACTTCAAGCTGGCTCCTGTATTGTTTCTTCATCTTCCTCCCTTCCTTTCTTCCTTCTTCCCTCCCTCCCTTCCTCCCCTCCTTCTTTTCTCTCTCTCTTTCCCTCCCCCCCTTCTTTCTTTCTTTCCCTCTCCTCTCCTCCCCTCATCCTCTCCTCTCTTTCTTCACTTCTTTAACTTCTTACACAAGTTGTTCCAAGCTTACCTTGTTACTTTTTGCTCGATGTGCTCAGAAAAAATATTAGAATATTCCTTTTTAACAAGTATGTAGCATGTGTGTGTGTGTGTGTAATTTAATCACACTTCTGTAGATTAACAAAATTAGTACTAAGGGATTTGTAATGAAACTTATAAATCATTCTTAGAATATTTTACTAAGAATAATGTATCCAGTGTACTCTATGCTAATATGAAATCAATATATAAACAATTACATGTCATAGGAACAATAAAACACTAATATAGCCCAGTTTAGGGGCAGAGGGAGGAGGAGAGTAGGATGACATTTGGTAGAAGGAGAGAGGGCATGAGGTAGGATCTCATCTAATGTGCCCATTGTGAGGGTGTATAACACCTCCCTGGGTCAGGGGCTCTGCTACAAATGGAATCTTATCCTGGAAGTGAGAACAATGTAACCTAAAATTTGTACCCTCATATTAATTTTAAAAAATAAAAATATCCAAAAAAAAAAAGAAATCTTGTAAAATCAGAGATTATTATACTTGATCGGAATATTTTCTTTGATCTCTAGGACGTGTTATCAAGACCTCAGGTGGTAATTGCACATTAGCTATTACTGTGATGACAGGAGCAAGTGTAAAGTCTATATTTTGGTACCCAACATCGGCTGCTCATTAGCTCATTACAGCTATCAATTCTGGTGACACAAGCTGTTTGCATTCTGTCACATTGTCAGCAGTAAAAACTGTTTGATCACTGATTTTGAAACAATTTGCAGTACCAAACGTTATTTTTCTTAATCAGATCTTTCATCACATGATCCAATAATGGCTTTCTCCTCAAAATGAAACTTTGCATATCTGTTGATTAAAATTATCTTAGTTAAGTTACATTAGAATGCAAAGACGGATTCTAATGTGGAATCCATGTGTGGAAATAGATTTCTAATCTATTCTTTCAAATGTAATCTTTTCTAATGCAAGCCACAATGAAATTACACTCTGACTGACATCCTTAGCACATCCTCCAAGACCTAATTCCAGCAGGCCCATAGGCCTTTCCTCTTTCACCCTTATTCTCCTTATCTATTATGGACACACTGGCCCACTTTCAGTTCTTAAACTTATCTACCTTCACACCTACTTAGACGCTGAGTTTTATGGTTGCTCTTCTGGAAGACTCTTTCTCCATCATTTTGCCTAAGTAACTCCTACTGACCCTCTACCTTTCAATTAAATGACATTTTCTCAGAGAAGCTTTACCCAATTTTAGCCAAGGTCTCCTGTTACATACTCTCAACATCCTATACATTTCCTTCACAGAGTTTAACAGAGTATAATTAAATAATTACATGTTTAATTGCTGGTTTAGTGTCTTCCCACTTTGTTTGTAAGCAATTTTGATGATACTCAATACTGTGAAACAGATGGATGGGAAACATAAAAGTGTTGTAACTAGTGAGACCTTTCTGGCTTTAATGAGTATTTACTGTAGGGATTTCTCATGTCTAGAAACAATGACACTAGATATTCTCATGGTGAGCTTTGCCACCAAGAACTGGGCAGCAAAGAGTATATCTTCAGTCTCCCCCATTGAGAGCAAGTGAGAGATGAGGAAAGAGATAGCTTTCTTGGAGTACCAGTGAAAATTCTCTTTTCAGTGCTTGCTTCGGCAGCACATATACTAAAATTGGAAGGATACAGAGAAGATTAGCATGGCCCCTGCAAAGGATGACATGGAAATTTGTGAAGCATTGCATATTTTTATGGAAACTTTACCTCTTTCATGTTTACATGGATGAAGATGGAACATATTCTTCTTAGCAAAGTATCTCAAGAATGGAAGAAAATGTATCCAATGTACTCAGTCCTACTATGAAACCAGTTTATAGCTTTCATGTGAAAGCTATAACCCAACTAGCCCAAGAAGGAGGGGAAAGGGGAGAGGGAGGGGAGGGGAGTGGGGAGGATGGTGGAGGGAGGGTAATTGGTGGGACCACACTTACAGTGCATTTTACAAGGGTACATGTTAAATTTACTAAGTGTAGAATATAAATGTCTTAACACAACAACTAAGAAAACGCTGTGAAGGCTACGTTAACCAGTTTGATGAAAATATTTCAAATTGTATATAAAACCAGCACATTGTACCCCATAATTGCATTAATGTACACAGCTATGATTTAATAAAAAAAGAAAAAAGAAAATTTTCTTTTCCTCTGTCCCTTCCCATGAGAAGAATAGCATGTCCCAACCCTTGTCATCCCTTTCACCACTAAGGTGAATGTTTACTGAGTTGCAAGAGCTACTGTTTCATCTTGTGCCCCTAGAGTGTGGAGAAATATCTTAAGAGTAAGTTGTCTAATATATATATATATATTAGACATTATACATATATATGGGACAATCAAAAATCAAAGACTAGAATAAAGGTCTTAAAGCAACACAGTGGTGAATGAGATTTCTTGATACAAGAAAAGAGAGGGCATAAAATAGTGCACCATTTATATTTAAGGGAAGATCAGAGGAAGAGAAAAGCATGCTGAGTGGGAGCAGCTAAAGGTAAGGGGGAGAACGCAGGAAGGCTGTATGTCTTGGTGGCTGAGAGAAGACTTTCAAGTCAGTGCTTTCATGATGCAAAAGAATTTGAGTATGATTTCATGATTTTCAAATTTGTTTCCAACATCGTGTCCTGGCTTCAGTGCTGGTATGTAAACTCTTGCTCAGGAAATGCCTCTCCCACTGTGTGTGTGTGTGTGTGTGTGTGTTATGAGGTAGAACAGAAGAGGGGGGAGACAGAGAATGAAAGAGGGTTTCCTGCCGTCGTTTCTCTGGTTGCCATCTTCCCTTTGCCCATTCAGTCTTAACCTTGCTGTAGTCCAAGGCTATGCTGGAAAACATCCCTGACCCTGACTCTCTCGACTTCCCATCCTGTCCCACGAGAGGTGAAGATCCTGTATGGGTGCCCCAACACTTCTCTCCCTAACTCTCCACTTCTAGGTGGAAGGAAATTCACTTTACCCAACTCTGTGGTCAACGCCCAACCCCTATCCCATGCCCAAACATCCTGAGTTTTCTAAATCTCTGAGTTCTTGCCACACTCTAAATAATTCATATTAAAAAGAAAGATTTAACAATTTTAAGCTTGACTTATCTGAATTTCCTACCTTTACTTGAATTCGGCAGATAGTAATTCCTATTAGTGCTATGCTTAAAGATGTAGGCTCTATCTGATAGGCCATCAGTCACTTACAATTCCTTTTTGATTGTTTTGGGGAGCAAAACCATCAAATCATTTGTCAAATCATTTGTCTGATATCCTTGATTTTACAAGATATTCAGAGACTTACATAAAACATGAAATACAATTTTATGGGATGTGTTTTGAATGTTGCTGTCCCTTACCTCTTGTGACTTTGCATAGTCTAGAAAGAAATGCTTTCCAGTAGTTCAAGTTTCTGTGAGGAAGGAGATTGATTTTTCTTGGGTGTGGTTTTATTGAATCTCTGAGATTATGCCATGTCCCAGGGGCTACATACACTTCCTATTCGCAGAGTCAGTTTGAATTCAGAGTCCTCCCTAACTCTCACCTTGCACATCTAAAAATCTGCATCATAGCACCTGAATATAAGAAAGGGAGGAACCAGGGCACAGCATAATCAATGGTGAACTTCATCTGAACATGGGCTTCCCAGTCACATGCCAGGTTCTTGATCTCCAGCCATAGCTTTTTACATGTTCTTCTTAGGTCCAGTCAAGGAAAAGATGGAAGGGGCAATATTCATTAGAAATATTCTATCATGTTTCCTGCCTCAGAAATGAAATGACAAAGGATCGTATATCTAAAATTAGCTTTACACTGCCCAGTGAATAATTTTATCTAAAACATGAAAGTAAATGTGAGCTCTCTCTACAAATAATTTTTAATAATGTATATAATCTATCAAAACTATTGTCATTCAACATGTAGTCAGTACAAAAGTTATTAGTGAGATATTCTGTCTTTTTTATTGGTAGTGAGTCTAAAATCTGTGTATTTTGAAGGGGGGCAGAACAAGATGTCCACTAGAAGCAGCTTTCCTCAGAAGCTCTTGCACAGAGGGAGCGGAAAGCCAAGGGTGGGAAGTTAAAAGGGAGTTAAACAAAAGGAGAAGAATGCCGGGTACACACCATCCCACTGAGACAAACTTCCAGAAAAGGAAGAAAAAAGTTAGTGGAATATAGTTACTGAGTGACTACAGGGGAAGGCTCTTGTTGTCAAGGGGATGGGAGACCCCTACCCCAACTGGGGGGCCCATGTGGTGGATTTTCCATGAGCAAGCAGGGAACAAAGGACTTCTCACCTCAGCCCACAGGAGAGAGTCTCGAGTTCCCGGTTCTCCTACACCTCCAGCTCTGAGCCCAGTGTCCATCTTGCCTGTCACAAAATAGAACAAACTTTCTCTCTGCCATTCTGGGCCCACAGGCTACCCTTTCCGCCATCTGTTTGCCTGGTACACTGACCCCTTCAGAAGCTGGAGTGTTTGGGGAATATTCTAAGGGACTGATCCATTGTGTGGATTGCTGAGTAGTAGTAGCACAGAAACGGTGGTGCTGCAGTGACAACTCAGTGTGGAGAAGTGTGGTCTCAGCTGCCTCCCTTTCCTATGGAAAGAGTTCTTCCCCCATCCCCTCTTTGCTTGCACTGCATGGGCAAGCTTGGCAAGAAATCTTGGTTGAAGTTGGCCACAGATTCTTGCTCTCCTGCCACTACTATTGGACTTTCTTTGTGCTGTGGTGAGGGAGGTTGTAATAGAGAGGAGATTCCGTAGGTCTAATGCAGATTCTCCTCCAGCTACCACCAGCAGGAGGTGCATAGGTGTCTGGATCTTGATTCAGCAGAGATTCCAGCTAAGTGCTGCAACACCTTGGGATTGGGTGGAGGGTGAGGTGATGCCAGGACACAACCAGACTGCGCTGACTCGCCAGGTAGGCACTCAGAGACTCTGATTGCAGCCCTGAAAGGGAGTTTTGCAAAGCTACTGGGGAAAGGCCACAAGCACAATCTCTAGCTCTAGTTCCTGGGGCCTTCCAATCTGATCTCAACTCACCAGTTTTAACTGCCTTCCATTTGATCCTGCAATTCCTTTACTAGGTATCTACTCAGATGAACAAAAATCATTTTACCACAAAGACATTTGCACCAGAATATTTACCTCAGCTCAATTCATAATTGCCAAGTTGTTGAAGCAACCTCAGTTCCCTAAATTCCCTTGAATCAATGAACTGTGTCATATGCATACCATGGAATACTATACAGACGTAAGAAAAGTTGAAGACTTTACATTTCTTATGTTTACGTGGATGGAGCTGAAACACATTCTTCTTAGTAAAGTATCTCAAGAATGGAAAAAAGACCTCAATGTACTCAATACTAATATGAAACCAGTATGTAAACATTGCATGTCTATACAAACAATAAAATACAAATATAGTTTTAAAAGGGGGGAGAGAAAAGGAGGGACAGGGGTGGAGAGAAGGGAGGGCAATTTGAGGGAGAAGGGAGGGCAATTGGCGGGGTCTCATCTAATATACACATTGGGAGGGTGTTCAGCTTGTCCCCTCCCCAGGTGACGGACTGAACTACAGCGTGAACTTAACCTTGGAAGTGAGAACATTATAACCTAAAAATTGTACCTTGTAATAATTTAAAATAAAAGAAAAAAATAAAAATCTGTGTGTATTTCACACTTATGGCACATCACTAGTGAAAGACATAAAAATAAATTGTATGGAATGTATGATAATTTATTAATTACATTTATTTTTATTTTATTATTTATCGCTTCACTTGTCTGACAACAGAACACCCAGACATGTGTACCAGTATTGGAACTCAGTCCAATTTCACATTTTGCAGACTTTCAGTCACATAAAAACCATAGTTTTATACATATTTTGCAATTTTGTTGCTAGGGAGGCAGATGACATATGGAATATGCGTCTCTCTTTGTATCATTTCCCCAAGCCCCACAAATGTTGGAGGTGGGCCTGATTTCTTCCTGTCCATCCTGTAAGCAGGTGCAAGGGCAGCAGAGACACCTGAGAAGCCCCAGGGCTGCTCCATGACAGGGCTTCCCACTGGGCTTTCTCATCCCTGAATATTGTCCCACATTCTCTCCCTGACTCCTCAACTTCTTCCTTTCAACGCAATACGTATTTTATTGGTTAAATAAATTAGTGGGTTTGTTTTCTGGTACGGCTCAAAGTCATCTGTTCGATGCACAACGAACGCCAGTAGTAGCAGCACAGAAGGAAAGAGGCTGAGAAAGTTTAAGTGTTAGGATCAAAGTTTAACAGTTAGCTACCCAGGCTTCTCATTCCGAGCCATTGCCCTTTCGATTTCATTTTGTGGCTTCATTTGCGGTGTCATTTGGACCAAGAGAAACGGAATGAAGGAAGCTTTTTAGGTGAGAAAACAACATGAGCAAAGAAGCAGAAAATAGCAGCTCAGGTTGGCCAAGCCCACGGTCTGTGTTAGGAAAAGCAAAAAAGGTGGGAAGGAACAGGGCTGTGCTAATGAATCCCTGGGTGTCGGGCTCGGGATTCTTCATTTGGTTCTGATGACTGTATGCTGTATTCTTTAGATAAACGAATTGAAATAGAGAAGCACAATTTTTTTAATTAATAAAAATGCTATTCATTTGTCCTTGAGAGGAAGCCGTTGTTCATCTTAGGAGTGAGAGGAGAGATAGGTAACTGAACCCGCACCTGCAATGGTAGAGTCCTGCTGTCCACACCTTCTCGTCTTTCCGTCTTCCTGACACTGCCCGGCTGGGGCCTCAGTGCTAACAGCTGCCCATCAGCATGGCCAGGCTGCAGAGGTTGAATGGGTCAGTTCCAACTCTGGCCACCACCGTTCAGCCACATGGCCACAAGAGCATGAATTAGTCACCTCTTTGTGCACTAAGGACAAAATATTGACTTTTTCAGTTGATACACAATACTTTTATATACCTTTGTTTTAAAGGGAAATAATTATATGCCTACACTTTTAAAAAAAAATCTGAAAACAACAGAATATTCCTTTTTTTTTTTTTTCTTTTCTTAAACAGAGGCCCTTTCTTTTACCCTGGTAGAGTGCCATGGCATCACAGCTCACAGAAACCTCAAACTCTTGGGCTGGAACAACCCTCTTGCCTCAGCCTCCTAAATAGCTGTGACTGCAGTCACCTGCCACAATGTATGGCTAATTTTTCAATTTTTAGTAGAAATTGGGTCTTGCCCTTGCTCAGGCTGGTCTCCAACTCCTGAGCTCAAGCAATCCATGTTTGGCTTGCCAGAGTGCTAGGATTACAGATGTGAATCACCGCACCTGGCCCAGAGTATTCCTTTCAAAACATGTGTAGGATTATGCCATTCTTTTGCTTGACACAGAGTCTCGCTATGTCACCCTCGGTAGAGTGTCATGGTGTCACAGCCCACAGCAACCTCAAAGTCTTGGGCTTAAGCTATTCTCTTACCTTGGCCTCCCGAGTAGCTTGAACTACAGGTGCCTGTCACAATGCCTGGATTTTTTTTGTTACAGTTGTTGTTGTTGTTTAGCTGGCCCAAGCCAGGGTCAAACCTGCCAGCTCTGGTGTATGTGGCCAGCACCGAGCCCCCACAGTGGTTTTTTATGTTATCCAGAGAGAAAGTCCTTATAACCTCCTAGAAGGCCTTACACAACCTGGCCCTCATCATCCTTCTAGTCTGGGTTCTATTTCTGTTTCTTTTGCTCACTCTGTCTGGTATCTTCGCTGTGCCTCTGACACACCAGGCCCACTCCTGCCTGGGGATGTTGGCACTTGCCATTCTCTCTGCCTACGACACTCTTCCCCACTTACAGCATATAATCCCCGACTTTCTCCTGATCTTTTCTCAGACATCCTCTTGTCTACGAGGCCTCCCTAAGCAGTCTTTTTAAACAGCATTCCTGCCTCAGGTTACTGTATCATCTTTTTATTTCATTTTCCAACATGCCCTCTGACGCCTAGATCTTTTATTTAAGTATTTGTTTTCAGTCTCTCTTCTTACCCCTAAAACAGTGATTTTTCAACCAGTGCACTGTAGCACCCTGGTGTGCCATGAGAGGATCTTAGGTGTGCCATGAAGATTAATTAAAGATCATTAATTAAATTATTTTCAAAAGAAGTTCAAAGCACAGTAAGTATATTCTCTTTTTGACCTTTTTTTTTTTTTTGAGACAGAGTCTCACTATGTCACCCCCGGTAGAGTGCTGTGGCCTCACAGCTCACAGCAACCTCAAACTCTTGGGCTTAGGCGATTCTCTTGCCTCAGCCTCCCAAGTAGCTAGAACTACAGGCACCTGCCACAATACCTGGCTATTTTTTTGTTGCAGTTGTCATTGTTGTTTAGCTGGCCCTGGCTGGGTTGAACCCACCAGCCTTGGTGCATGTGGCCAGCACTCTAACCACTGTGCTATGGGCATTGAGCCTCTTTTAATTTTTTTTTCTTTTTTGATCAACATAATTTAAGTGTGCCAGGAGAGTTTAACTATAAGTCAAGTGTGCTATGAGATAAAAAAAAGGTTGAAAAATGGGCAGTATCTGTGTCTCGAAGAGTAGGGCATCAGCCCCATATGCCAAGGGTGGTGGGTTCAAACCCAGCCCTGGCCAAAAACTGCCAAAAAAAAAAAAAATGTTGAAAAACACTGCCCTAGAATGTAAGAACCAAGGGAGATTTGGCCCATTTTTCTCATGATTGTTTCTGCCAACACCTTTAACAGTGCTTGACACACAAAAGTGCTTGCTAAAAATTTATGAATCAAATGAATGAGACCGTTTATTTTCTGGTGGTTGAGCCACAATTTATCATTGAGCCTTTTGCTTTATTAAAGGAACTTCTGATTTTGTTGTTAATTTTAATGGATGTAGAGGAAGGTATTTGTTCTCCTGGGTATTTTGGGTTTCTATGTTTAAGTCACAAGGTTTTAGTCAGAATGACTAAAGATGATCTGTTTCTTCTAGGTCATAAAATGGAGCATTGCAAAGCTCAGGTGTGGTGAATTCTTATAATTTTAAGTTGCCTTGGCATCTGTTTGGAATACAAGTTTAACCTCTCCATACTAGAAGCAGGGCACAGTTGCCCAAGACAGTTTCCAGTTCTCTACTCACCTAAATGGCTCAAGCCAGTGGTAAGAGAATAAGTTAGGGACATGTCTCCTGCTTAGTGGTCTGGACTCCCCACCTCTTCCCTTTAAATGGACACGTCAGGCACTTGCCCAGGAACCTAAAGCGACCCACATACCGTCCCTTAGATACATAGCCACTTGCTCTCTTTCTCTCTGCCTCTTCATTCCTGCTTTGTGTGACACAGCAATGGAGGATTGTCCTCCCAACTAACTACGTTCTCCTAGCCCAAGATTTCTAAATATTAATAAAAACTTCTGAACTTCTTTCCTATTGTAGTAGTATATTGAATTTGTGCTTTCCTTCTACAACCAGGGGCTGGCCCTGGCCAGGTTTTCCTTCTGATGCTGGGGAGAATACACAGTTGGACTCCCAATGCCAGAGTAACAGGCAGGTGTAAACTGGACACAGATCAGACAAGAGCCAGGAGGGCATTGACCATGTAAACAAGTTTCCTGTGTAAGGGAACCCTGGTTGAGGGTTGGCCAGCGGGGCCATTCCAAGTAAAAGTATCCCACGAAAGTCACACTGGAAACACCCACGAAAGTCACACTGGAAACACCCAGGCCCAGCTCTTCTTCATTTCCTGTTAGGGCAGAGTTTCTTGTCACTGTGATACTAGAATTCCAATTTAACTAGGGCTTACCAAGACACTGGGACCTTGCAAACTTTCCATCTTCTGCTTTTGACATAAGCTCCATCTGTGGTCAGAAATACAATGATTCCATCTGTCTAGTCTACCATTTCTACTCTGATTATATTTTCTATGTGTGTCTGATTTGGGCTATTACAGTATTTCTTCATGCTTACTGACATCCTAACTTTGAAAATAGTTCAAAGCATCTATTGCTTTTTTATAGAACCAGTTTTAATACTTGAGGGTGAAGGAGTTTTTTCTACTATGTCAAAATAGTAACATGCACAGAGGTTCAGTAAATGCAGGTTGACATGGTGTAGTCATGACTGTCTTTTAATGATGGATCAAATAATGCCACAGAAATTACAGTCGTAATCCATGGGTATCAATTATGTATCAAGTTACTCAAGATCCACAAAAGGACAAACAAATCTTGCAAGTCCTGAAGATATCAAGACATGGGGAATCAGAGAATAGAAGGAACAGAAGACATAAAAGGGCAGATTTCTATGATGTTGCTTCCATGTTTATCTCCAACTGTTTAAACATTGAAAACACTTTCCAGATGGTAATTGATCTTTTCCATCCTGGTATGTCTTGCTTCTATATACGATTATAAAAGTAATTGGCATAATATTCATAAGAATAACTTTAGTGATTCCTGCAGATTTACAGATTCTCCTTGTCCTTCACTGGCAGAGGATTTTCGAAGGGTGGCCAAGGTCTATTGAAGAAAGTACTAGTGGTGTAGGCCTTTATTGTTATCTCAGCAAGATAAAAGACGATTATTTCAATCCTGATGTGGATAAGAAAGACAGAGACAATGTTTCCTAATTCAAGATCTGATTGATTAGTAGGTCTTGGCCTACTAACAGATTTCAAACCAGTTGTCATTGCTATAACCATTCCCCTACTCTCTGCCATGCTTCTCCTAGGTTTTTTTTTTTTTTTTTTTTTTGGACATCTCAGGGCTTTTGAAAAACAAGACTATTTCTCAGAAAATATTCAAGATCTTTGAATAGAGAGACTATTTGGATCTTAGAATAGCTCTTAGAATTTCTAGTCTTTGCTACAAAGAAACAGTTGACTTAAATGGCTATCCCTTAGCTACTGTTCATTAGAAGCTGAGCGTCTGTGAAGCTGAAGCCATTTTGACAGCTCATTGATAACTGTAACAATTTTGTAATAGTTAGTGGTCTGAAAATGTGATCCCTCGTAGCACAAGGTTCCTAAGTGTAATTTATTTTAAAATATGAAGAACACTTCCAACTTATCTATCATATTCAAGCCTACCATCATCTTCTACAAAAGCATAATGTCATTCCTCTGTTCAGAATAGTAGTCTACAGAATCAAAGTAATTTATCTTTACCATTCAAGCCTCTCTGGAAGCCTTCCCTCCTGGCAAGCTGTTCTACTTACTGTCTTCCAAGTTCCAAAGGAACTCCCTTAAGAATTGCCATTGCCATACTTTTGTCCATAAATTTCTCCTGTACTTAGCATAACCTATGTATGTCCCTAGGTCTAGTCAAATGCAACATCTGTCATGAATCCTCCCTTGGTCTGGCCATGCTCCAATTCTGATCTTCTAGTCACTTAATATCTTGTAATACTCAGGATCATGAATTTGGTATCGAATCTTATATCTTACCAGCAAAAAGTCTTGGGCAGATCCCAGTTTCATCATCCATTGAACACTGCCCACAATTACCAAACACACAGAATTGTGAAATATTAAACTTTGTAAACTCTAAAAAGTTACAGAAATATTAGATATATCATTATAACTGCTGTCCAATGCCATGTGTTGTTTGTTTTTTCTAATTTCCATTTTATGTACAGATATCTTATTTCTCCATCGACATCCTAAAATCCTTGACAGCGCTGGATAGTTTTTAGAATTTATCTCTTTAATATGCCTGGTCAAGTGTCCACTCTAGTCTACATGAACAAAAATCTTTTCCAATTGATGGACTAGATTTAATACAGTGATGAGATGCTTCACTGGTTAGTTACACGTGTGTGTGAAGATAGTGCTTAATTCTTTTGTTATTAGTTACAGGATCTCTTGGGTAATTGAAAATAGAACCATTGTGACAAAGAGGAGCTATGTTCTTTATATTAATTTAAAAATTACGTACTTCTCTTTTTCATCTCTTTGCTGGAAAACCAGTGCTAAAATGATGAAATGCTAACTGTTATGCACCTTTAGCTTTATGAGTTAGGACCCAACTTTATGTGTCTCCAGCTATAGACTGATTTGCAACTTAACCCACTGAGGGTGAGCTATGTGTCAAAATGCAGTGGCTTTTTAAGGAAAGCTTTCAAATACCTAAAAAGGTGGAGAAGCTGGTGATGGGGTGGGAGAAGAGAAAAGATGTTTTCTTTTCGTGACCTCATTTTTTATTCACTGACAGAAGGGATTAGTGGCTACTTTAAAGACTTGTGTCAGTGGCGTCTCTAGGGTTTACTTCAGTAGTTATCTACAGCAAACATGATGGTCTGGAGCACAGCAAGTATAACGTGAAGACAAATAGATTATTTTGAAAGCCACTCTTCATAGGAAATCATAGGAAATTGAGCGATTTGTTTCTATGTATGAGTATAAAATTACCCCCAAGTGTTCATGGAGGCTTTACGGCACACTTGAAGGCAACCTGAAACTCTCCCCCACCCCTTATCTTTGACAGCTGCTATTGGACTTAGTGGAGGTTCATGTGCTTCCACTGAGGGCAACCAGCATTGGATTCCCTCTACAAAGGGAGAAAAGAGAAAAAACAGGGATATTCCTTTTTATGCTTCCCAGTGGTTTTGAATGTTTTAGGGTATTTAATTAAAATTATTAAAATCACTTTAAAAATCACAGGAACTTTACAACTGCTTGATGAACAAGGGGGAGAGAAATTACTGGATAAAACATAGAGTTATTTCTTTTTTTTAGAGTTATTTCTAAAAATAAGATTTCGCAATTCAGCAACATCTGTCAAAAACTTTAAAATGTTTATTCTTATTTACTCAGAAGTCCTATTCCTCACAATATTTCACATATAAACAATAGTAAATATGTTATTTACCAAGGTGGTTTATGTTATATAAAATGAAATACATATAATGAAACCATTAAAATACTGCCATTAAAAGTGATGTTTATAGTAAGATGGGATGATGTTAAGGGAAAAAACCCAGACATAAAATTATACAGGAATGTTTGGAAAGTATCCAGGCACTTTTAATATTATTTTTCATATCTTATGGCTGGATACTTTCTAGACAACCCTAGTATATGTTGTATGATAAAATCTGTAAAAAGAAAACAAAGTAATATATAAAATATAACAAAATAATAATAGGATTGGCATAAGTAGTATTGAGTTCTCTCAAATTTTCTGTTGAATTTTGTAAGGACAAATTCAACTTAAAAATAGAAGGACTTAATTACCCTTGCTGAAAATAGGAGAAGATATTTTTCTCCCCTCCTTTTTCCCAGAGCATGTTTTAGAACATTTGTAAGTATCCATGGGGATTGCTTCAGGGACACCCATGGATCTCAGCTTCTACTGATGCTCAAGCCCTTACATAAAATGGCATGGTATTTGCACACAACCTATGCACATCATTCTGTGTACTTTAAGTCACCTCTTGATTACTGATAATAATGCCTGCATATCACATCATTTGCATTCCAGTTCTGCTTTTTGGAACCGTTATGGGATTTTTTCTCTCCAAACACTTTCCATCTGCAGTGTGTTGAATCAGTGGATGCACAATTCCAGGACCTGCAGGACCGCTGCACTTTCTCCTGTTCTTGAGATGCGTATTGATCATTGTGAAGACTAGATAGGCCTTTTATCAGGGCAGGGATGTCTCTCTTAAGAACCTGGGAATGATCTCTTTGAAACGTAAACATCAAGTCAGATAGCGCCCCTGCTTCTAGCTTCTGTGTGATGGCAGGAGGCTAACTTCAGCACATACCTGGCTCCAACTGCGAAACTGCCTTCTGTCATAAGAATCTGAGAAGTTTGTTTTTTCTCTGAATAATATCAATTAGCTAACACAAACGATCACTCCAATGATGAGGTAAGGAAGGAACTGTGTGTGACAAATGGTGCCACCATTGTTTTGCCTAAGGAATAAGTGTTATCTTGGAAGCACGTATGCAATGGATTATATCTGCTCGGCAGTCCAAGGAGGGGTCCTTCTGTCTTTGCAATCCTGGTGGATTACCTGTTATGTGCCTCACCTTCTAGCTTAATGTTATTCAATAATAAAAATGCTTTTTCTTTCTACTGTCTTTATGAAGAGGATTTTTGGGATTGGGAGAAGATTTTGTTTCTAATTATAATCCCATAATTTTAAATTTTATGTAATGAGCTTCATTGTGCTTACGATGGAAAAATATATTTTATTTTATAATTGGTGTCTGTTTTCCTAACTGATGATTTTTTATCTTTCTGTTAACAATGAGTTTATAACCATGTTATTAGTTTATCCTAATCTAATCTATAAGCTCCCCTCCACTCCAAATTCTCTTGACTTGAACACTGTGTTCCATTTTCTTCTGAGCTACATGATGTAGGGTTTTATGCCTGAGAAATTCAGCAGTACCGTATGGCTGTGATTAGGAGTTCCACTAGTCTCCTGGGGAAGTCAGCCTAAAGCCTTCCCTCCGGTTCAAAACAACCACTTATTAATTCTGGCTAGACCTTCCTTTGGTTTCTGCTTTTGGATTTTAAAATATTCCTTCTTTTGGTGGGTGTGGCAGCTCACACCTGTAATCCTAGCACTTTGGGAGGCTGGGATGGGAGGATCACTTGAGCTTAGGAGTTCAAGGTCAGCCTGAGCAAGAGTGAAATACTGTCTCTACTAAAAATAAAAAAAAAAAAAATTAGCCAGGCATGGTGGTATGTGCCTGTAGTCCTACCTACTCGGGAGGCTAAGGCAGGTGGATTGCTTGTGCCCAGGAGTTTGAGGTTGCTGTGAGCTACACTGACGCCTCAGCAATCTAGCCTGAACAACACAGTGAAACTCTGTCTCAAAAAAATAAATAAATATATATTTTTTCTTTTCTTTATTCTCTGATGCTCCTTTGAGGGCTTTGAGTTTCATTCTATATTAAATGTGAACAGGTTTTGTATATAATTTAATGTTCAAACGAGAACACTTTTAAGAGTGAAAAAGGTGAGGTTAATAATTACTTGGAAGTTATGCTCAAACCAGGACTGCCCTAGGCAAAACTGCGTGTAAGACTGCCAGATAAAGTATTCCTCCTTTGGTGGGTGTGGCGGCTCACACCTGTAATCCCAGCACTCTGGGAGTGCCAAGTTAAATTTGAGTTGCAGATAAAAAATATATTTTTTTCATTTTGGGTTTGTTTTTGTGTGCACTCATGTTTATGTATGCCCAGTAACAATCCTGTTAAAAACTTTCCAGGTTGCAGCTCTGAGAAGAAAGTGGAATGGACTGTGCACAAGTCAAAAGCATCTGGAAGCATCTGTGTCTCAGAGTAGCGGTTTATTGGTAATAAACCAGTAAATTGAGAATGAATCGAAAGTTAACATAAAAATAGGTAGACAGATAGATAGATAAATGCAAAGATTGGGGAACATACTTATACCAAATCAATTGTTTGTTGTTTATGTGAAATTGAAATTGAATTGAGCATTCTGTATTTATGTTTGTTAGATCTAACAGTTGCAGATGTATGGTCATCAAAAATATACTCATTGAAACTGTTTTCCTTAAGTGGTAATTTCTTAATTAGGGCTAAGGCATATAACTCAGCATATACAATAGTAACTTAAAAGAAGTTAATAAGTTAAACACATTAAACCTAATGAGTAATGCCTAGACAATTTAAAGGGTAGAAAAAATTATTTATGTGATTAAAAAAAAAAGCTATTTCCTTACTCTTTAGGGAAAAAATTAAATTAATTTTCCTACTAGGACACTAAAGAATAGACATTATTTGAAAGGCCAAAGTAAGTATTGGGTTCTTTATATCTTCTAAAATTTATTTTCTCTTTTCACATATTTGTTTCCATAAACATTTTGAGTATCAAATACAAAAAAAAATATTTTAGTATATAAAAGTGATCATCCAATTTTTTGGTATTCTACAACATAGCGACGTTTTTCACTACAGTCAGGAGTACCTATTTGCTAGTAAGTCTTCTGAAATGTCTCAGTACAAGTTCATTATTCTTCTCTTGGCCGGTAAAGTGCCTGAATAGAACAAGGAGAGACTACTTGAGAAGGCAGGTGTGGGTAGCTCATTTACTCCCCCTTTTGGTAGCTTAGCTCGACACCCATCTGAGTTAGTTTAACAAAAGAACAAGCTGAACTCTGGGTACCCTTTACCCTTTGAAACAAAGCTGTGTTTTTCATGTCCCGTAACACTGTTAAAGAAATCTCTCCTCCTCACATTGTCAAAATCAAGCAGCCTGTCCTTCGTCTATCAAGATGTAGAACGGTAGCGTCAGGTGAGGTCCTAAGGATTCTTTCCGTGCAGCGTCTGGACTGCCCTTGCCCCAGCAGGCCTCTCTGTGAGATGACAGAGGCCAATAGAACAGCAGTGTGTACTTTGCTGTTTTCACTGACTGTATGCTCCCCAAGACACCCATTTTACTTTTATGCCTCTGGTTGCTAATTTTGTATGAGTTTATGCCTCCACTCATGACATGTACTCTCCAGATTTGGGGAAAATGATGGTGGTGTGATGTCAGACCAGATCTGCCCTTTCATTGTACTTTTATGAGGCAAAAAGGGGTTCTTACCCAAAATCCAGACTGAAGCCAGAAAATTCAATCACTTGTAAGTCATCCTTGTTTCCATTCTGAAAATCTATCTCCCTTTGCTCTTTATAGAATTGCAGAAAACAGAACTGTTAAGGAAAATAGATGCTTTTTTCCAAAAATCAAGATTTCAACTAGATTTTGCTCCTAATATATTTTCTTTCTTAAAATAGACTTGAGATTTAAATAAATGCATAAGTTTTAAGTTCTCTAAGTGTTCTCCAAACATCTTTCCAAAAGGAATGTATTAGTTTGCATTCCCACCAGCAGTGTAGAAGTGTTCCCTTTTCTCCACACTTAGAGAACTAAAAATAGATCTGCCATTCAATCCTACAACTCCTCTACTAGGTATATATCCAGAAGACCAAAAATCACTTTATAACAAATATATTTGTACCAGAATGTTTCTTGCAGCCCAATTCATAATTGCGAAGTCATGGAAGAAGCCCAAGTGCCCATTGACCCACGAATGGATCAATAAATTGTGGTATATGTACAACATGGAATATTATGCAGCCTTAAAGAAAGATGGAGACTTTACCTCTTTCATGTTTACATGGATGGAGCTGGAACATATTCTTCTTAGCAAAGTAGCTCAAGAATGGAAGAAAAAGTATCTAAAAGTATCTATATCTTTCATTTGAAAGCTATAACCCAATTATAGCCCAAGAATATGGGGAAAGGGGAAAGGAAGGGGAAGGGAGGGGGGAGAATAGGTGGAGGGAGGATAATTGGTGAGACCACAACTATGGTGCATCTTACAAAGGTACATGTGAAACTTACTAAATTGTAGAATATAAATGTCTTAACACAATAACTAAGAAAATGCCATGAAGGCTATGTTAACCAGTTTGATGAAAATATTTCAAATTGTATTTAAAACCAGCACATTGTAATGCACACAGCAATGATTTAATTAAAAAAAAAAGAAAGAAAAAACATAAGTTTTGACAAGTTTAACAAGTTCATATCTTTTTAAACAATAAATGTTTTAAAAAGACATGAACATTTTAGAGTATAAATTTCAGAGTTAGAAAAGAAATATTAGGTGAATAAATTTGTTAACAGATTTTATAAATTATTTTAGAGTGATCTGGGTTAGAGGTGCTTGCTTAAGGCACAAGTGTGAAATATAGTTTAAAGAAAAAATTTCAATGACTTATTCATCTTCTATCCTTCCCCCCCAACCCCTTAGAATATATTGAGTACTTTTATGGTCAAAGTCTTATTCCTTGCTCTTCTCTTTCATATAAACAAGCTAATATCCTGACTACAACATAAAACAAACCAACCTCTTTATTCTCTTCTCTGGCAGTTTGATGTTTCTATGCAGTACTCTCTGCCAAGTTAAGCTATAAATCCTCTTTGTTGACTTTACTGAAAGCTATAAGTAAATGATCCTGCTACATATTAAAGATAATTTTATTTTGCTCTAAAATTTTGGAATAAACAGAACATATCTCCCCACAGACACTATTTACTGTCATTTTTCCTGTTGATGAAGACATTTTAAACCGAATGTTTAATTTTAGAATACGTTCTACAGAAACATTTAAATTTTCCCCACTTGCTTTTGTATACTTTGCAGTGTATGGACAGGGCTGGGAGACTGCAAGTTGTATTTTTAGGCTCCTGTGATGCTGGAAGAATGTCAGAAAAATAATTGAAAGGAGAAACTTCTGGTCTCTAGCTCACACCAGCAGTAGTTGCTGGTAGTGTTGTTATGGTATTGGAACTCAGATTATTTCAGACTGTACAGTTGGAAATGGAAACAGAACTTTTCCACATGGACTGGCTCATTCTGATTCTTAGAATCAGCCAACAGTGAAGTGTCAGCTGTGCTCTCAGGCTGGGGCCATTAGCAGTTTCTTATCTCTAGGTATTATTTCCATTTCCTTCTTTCTCCCCAGCCCCTTTGACCAATTTATTCTTTTAATATTTCAGCATCTTTGTTACCAATTTCCTGTTATTTGTGTACATTCTTAGTGTTGTTTCTATTCTCTTTAATGGACATGGATTGATAAAGTACAGATAAGAAACTACTAGAAAAATAGAACGTATGTATTTGATAACAGAAAAAAGAGCCACCTCAAAAGTATGCTTCTTTTGTAACAAGATATAATATTTCATAAAAGGATGATGAACTACCTTCATACTTATGAAATGGATGTGGAAGCTGTATGCCATATTGTAAACTCAGCACAGCTTTCTGGAATGCAAATTTTGCTTGAAGATTTGTATTGTAAAGGACAATATTTTTTTTCATTCAAAATTTTTGGGACAGATGGTTTTACTAGTAAATTCTACCAAAGATTTAAAGAAAAATTGATCATAATCATTCATAGACTACAGAAAATAAGAGGCAGGAACACTTCACGTCTCATTCTATGAGTCCAATAAACATATTACCCTCACACTAAAGCCAGAAAAAGTCATCACAGATAATAAAACAAGAACCAAATATTCACTATGAATACAGATGCAAAAAAGCCAGCAACATATGAAAAAAGAGAGATTTATCACAGGAATGCAAGGTTGGTTTAACATACAAAATCAGTTAAATGTTCTACAATGTATCAATTACATAAAAGACCAAAAAGAAAAAAATCATCTGATTTTTCTTTTAGATGCAGCAAAAGAATTTAGCAAAATCCAACCCTCTTTTAAGACAAAAAATGCTGAGCTAAGTAGGACTACAAGAAAACTTTTAGAACTGATCAAAATCAATGAAAATGCTATATAGCTAATGTCATAATAGTGAAAAACTAAATTCTTTCCCCTAAGATTAAGACAAGGTTACTCACTCTTGCCACTTCTATTCAATATTGGGCTGAACATTCTAACCAGTCCAGTTCATCCAGAAAAAGAAATAAAATACAACTAGATTAGAAAGGAAGAAGCAAAACTGTCTCTTTTTTCAGATGCCATTATCTTCTATGTAGAAGATCCTAAGGAACCACCATACACAAAAAATTAGCACAAATAAATAAATTCAGTGAGACTGCAATACACAAGGTCAATATACAAATCAATTGTAGCATGAAATCAAGAAAACAATTCCATTTGCAATAGTATCAAAGAGATAAAATGCAGTGACAATTTTAGCAAAATTTTTGTACCCTGAAAACTATAAAATGTTGATAGAAATCACAGAAGACTTAAATAAATAAGAAAAATCGCATGTTTATGTATCAGAAGATGTGATATTAAGATGGCAATACCCTCCAAATTGATCTACAGATTTAATACAATTACAACCCAAATCTCAGATGTATTCTTCTTTTGAAGAAATTCATTAGAGACCTACAAACCTACTATAAATCTGTAATTTTCAGAGGGTGTGGCACTGGCATAAAGACAGATAGACAGATCAGTGGGATACAATTAGGAGTCTAGAAACAAACCATTATATGTATTGTGAATGTTTTTCAATCAACGATGCTGTGGAAATTGTGTATCCACGTGCATAATAATTATTTAGACCCGTTATCTCATACCATGAACAAAAATTAAAAATAGGTCATAAATCTAAATTATAGGCCTAAAACAACAAAATGCTTATAGAAAATAATGAAATAATACTTTATTACCTTACATTAAGCAATGGTTTTATGAGATATAACACCAAAAGCACAACAACAAAAGAGAAAGAAAAGATACATCGGATCTCATCATATAATTAAGAACTTCTACACTTCAAAGGACACAATAGAGAAAATAAAAGAAACAATCCACAAATCAATTATTTGATAAGGGACTTGTATTTAGAATATAAAAATAAAAAGGCAGACTTAACACACTAACATATCAATAATTATTTTTTTTCAATGATTATTTTAAAAGTAAATGATGTAATTGTAGCAATTAAGAAGCAGAGGTTAGCAGAGTGGATTTAAAATATAACTCAGCTTTATGCTGTTCATGACAAATGCACTTCATTCCCCTACCCCCCACCTTACATTAGATCATCTACTGCCTTCATATTAGAATCCAAATACATATTAGCACTCCAAATACTACATACAACAACTTAAGTATGTTGAAAGTAAAAAAGATGGAAAAAGATGTGCAAAAATTAGTTTTAAAAGAGCAGGAGTGGCTATATGAACTAGAGATAAACTATTGATAGAATTCAGAGAAAAGAAAATTACCCAGCACAGAGAGAGATTGCATAATGGTAAGAGTCAATACACCAACGAGGATTAAAATACATGAACCCAAAACTGATAGAACTAAAAGGAAACAAAAACAAATCTAAAAGTATAATGGAGCTCTTCAACCTCACCCTCTCAGCAATTGATAGGATTATACACAGAAAATCCGCAAGGATACAGAAGACTAAGTCACACAACTGGCAACAAGATCTGATAGAAACTTATACAGGGTTGGACAACTCGTCCTAGAAAAAGTGCTACATACCTCACTGCTCAATATCATGATCACCAGAAACATGATCTGTAAGTGAAAAAAATTAATAAACTTTAATTAACATGGCAGTCCCAACCAGTTTTCAAAATTTAAAACTTTTTTTTTTTCTGCAAAGGACCCCATTAAGAAGTTAAAAAGACAAACTATAGACTGGGATAAAATAATTGCAATCTATCTGTCCATCAAAGGCCTTATTTCAGGGATACATAAAGAACTCTCAAAACTCAACATTAAAAAATTCCAGTTAGAACATGGACAAAAGCAATGTAAATCAAAGGTAAGACGTGAACTGCAAATAAAGGCATTAGAAGATGTTATCATCATTTGCCATTAGGAAATGGATATTAAAACCATAATGAGATATCACCATATGCTTATTAGATCATCTACAATTAAAAATAAATACTGTTGGCCGTCTGTATTAGCAGGTTCCCCATCAGCAGATATAGAGAGTTCTACTGTACTAGGCCTTTTTATATAAGAACACATTCTTCTTAGTAAAGCATCACAAGACTGGAGAAGCAAGAATCCAACGTACTCAATTCTAATATGAAGGCAGTAGATGATCTAATGTAAGGTGGGGGGTAGGGGAATGAGGGAGCAGAGAGAGGGATGGGGGAAAGGAGCAGAAGGAGGGGGATGGGGGTCACGGTGTACGGCATACCTTTTGGGGGTGGGACACAAGTATAAGAGGGACTTTATCTAACAAATGCAATGAGTGTAACCTAATTCTTGGTACCCTCAACGAATTCCAAACAATAGAAAAAAAATGCCTATAAAAAAACTGTAACTAGAGATAATTCCATGTCCATAATTCCTAATTCCATGTCCATGATGAGTTTTTATTACTGCCCAACAATAATAAGTGTGTAATGATTGTGTTCTGGAACCAATCCCTGGAGGACAGAGTGGGATGACTGTAATAACAAATATTGGTAAGTTTGTGGAGAGTCTGGATTGAGAATATAAAATAGTACAGTCACTCAGGAAAATACTCTGCCAGATTTTATAAAACTAAACATGAGCTTACCATATGATCAGCAATTATACTTTTGGGCATTTTTCCCAGAAAATTAAAACTTATGTTCACACAAAAAATGTATATGAATTTAAGAACAGTTTATACAGTAAAATACTGGAAACAAGCTAAATGTCTTTAAACGAATGTATGGTTGAACAAACTCCAGTACAGCCATATGACACAATACTTATTCAGCAATAAGAAGCAATAAACTATGGAGATAGGCAACAATCTGGATGGACCCTAAGGCATTATGCTTATGAAAAAAAGTTAATTTCAATATGTTACGTACTGTTTAATTCCATTCATGTTAATATCCTTGAAATGACAAAACTGCGGAGATGGAGAACAGATTTGTGGGTGCCAGGGCACAGGGACAGGTGTAGTGGGGGAGGAGAGACAGAAGGGAGTTCTTTTGTGGTGATACCATAGATCTGTATTTTGATTGTAGTAGTGATTATATAAATTTGTTCAGGGAAAATAATGCATGGAGACACACATACACACACAGACAAATACAGATTTTAAAATAGTAAAGTACTAATCTTCATTTCCTGGTTTTTATTTTGTAGTACAATGATATTAAATGTTGTCAATGGAGGAAGCTGAATGAAGGGTGAAGGGGACTTTTTTTAAATTTTTTTTTTTTTTTTTGCAGTTTTTGGCCGGGGCTGGGTTTGGACCCGCCACCTCTGGCATATGGGGCTGGCACCCTACTCCTTTGAGCCTCAGGCACCACCCAGTGCATGGGACTTTTTGTTCTGTTTTTTTCAACCTCCTATGAATCTAATACCACTTCATAATAAAAAGTTTTAAAAATGTGTTTGGTACAAGAAAACTCAATGAATGTAACAAAATTTGACTTTTTTTGTCACTGAATATTTTGTTGCTTTTATGTAATCTCGGAAAGCATACATTTTTCTATGCAATTGTTGATTAGAAAAGTTAGTACTTCTGTGTTTACAGAATAAAGTGACATTAACATTGCAGTCCCAACCAGTTGATGTGAGCATGCTACTGGGGGAGGAACAGAGTGTGCTGAGGCTGCCCATGGAACTGGCTGCCGGGGTGAAAGAGCTGAAAATGTGAGAGGTCATGTCAACTCACAGGCACAGTGAGATATGCAGTGTTTTGAGAAATTGTTTTGCGCCTGCAGGAATCAGTGTTTTAGATCACACCAGACCAAGTCATCATCGATTCCAAAATGGAGTTTAAGAATTTCTAGCAGTTGCTCACCTTGTATATTTTGTTGCAAGCACATGATTCCTTTTAGTTCTAGTTCCATAAATAAAACAAATGCACCCTCCATCTGTATTCTGTATGCCCTCCGTGTGTGTGGTTACCATTTTTTTATTTATAAATTTAAAGTGCAATAATCTTAAAATTATTAAATATGTTTCCAATAGAAAACATATTGTAACTTAATACAAGACGTTTGGGTCATAAATTGGTATTGAATAAAAGGGGAAAGATGATTTAAAATTTTCAGTACAGGCCCAGCGTGGTGGCTCATGCCTGTAATGGTAGCACTCTGGGAGGTCAAGGGTGGATTGCTTGAGCTCAAGAGTTTGAGATCAGCCTAAGCAAGAGTGAACCCTATCTCTACTAAAAAAAAAACAGAAAAACTAGCCAGGTGTCCTGGTGGGTGCCTGTAGTCCCAGCTGCTGGGGAGACTGAGGCAAGAGGATCACTTGAGCCCAAGAGACTGAAGTTACTGTGACCTATGATGACACCACTGCACTCTACCTAGGACAACAGAGTGAGCCTTTATCTAAAAAAAAAAAAAAAGAATAAAATTTTCAGTACAGCTGTAAATCTGAAAAGTGGAAAGATGAGGCTTTCCAAATGAAACTGATGGTGAAAATATCATAGAGCATTCTCTTTCCTACTAGGTAGATGCCATCTGAAAATGGTAAATATATTTAGAAGCATATATAAAATAGTTTCAATATCACATAATTGCCAAAGCTTTCGTCCTTTATACTTTTCAGTGGATAAAATCCTGAGAATGACTGCAGAAACCCTCATTGTTTTGTGGGTAACATTAAAAATAATTATTCAAATCACCACAAAATGCTGCAGCAACAAAGGAAAAAAAATACATCGATTAGGAATGAAAAGCACAATTGAAAAGTCAAAATTGCTTGACGATTAACTTAAAGTCTATTTACAAAAAACAAATCAAGGAAACAAAACGCCCCGTCAACCAAACAAAAACTTGGTGAAGTTCCATGCCGTAGTCAAGGGCAAACCTGAGTGGGGCTTAGAAAGAAACCAGTGAGTTGGACAAGGTTTGCCTATCGAATAATGCCCAGCCAAATAATTCTAACATGCAAGATACGTATTCCAGAATGACTGGCTAAGAGATGAATGTTCTTTATCTTACCTTGAAAAGCATAGAATTAATCACTCAGCAATTTAATTATTGATCTTTGTTTACTCATTTTATAAGGGTAGTGGATACTAAAACAACCAGTGAAAATAATTTTTAAAAGACATAAAAGTTTTTTAAGAAAGAAAAGAATAACATACGGGTGCGTGTGTGCCTGGGAACAAGTCTCTGATGCTGACATTGGTGGGAAAGGCAGCCGTCTCCTGCGTGACTCACAGCCCTGGAGTCACCCACCAATAAAATCTCTCCAGGAGTTTGTGTCTTGGTTTTCTTTGTGAACTAAGGACCTGAAAAGAAATGCTGGATTTTGCTTAAAATTAACAGAAAAAAAAGTATTTAGATGTTTATCTTTTTAGAAGAAGTTATAAAGAAATGGGACACGAATTTGAAAACTTGCTCTTTGACATTTCTGTGTGCTGGCTGAGGCAGAGACAATTGAATTATTAATATTGCTCTTTTTTAAGTGGAGAATTACAAAGTTATGACTGGGGCTAAAATGTAGGTTAAAGTGATGAATCATTGTTTTGCTAAATGGTAAACAGTAATTCTCAAAGTTAGTTTAAGCGGCCAAAACATTTTAAAAGTAATTTCCATGGGGAAACTGGGAATTTTTCACTGGGTGCAACAAGATCTCAACAGCATTAAAGTGTGAGAGTTGTGAAGAGTTTATTTATTGACAATAAAATTTTGAAAACTTAACTCAGTTCAACTATATGTAATACGTAGACTTGCCCATGTAATCTGTTGTTTTTCTTCCTTCAGAAAGGCCCTTCAATTATTTTTTTTCTAAGACAAAAAAGAGACAGCTTTACCGTATTTCATATGACCCAAGTCCTATGTTTCAACCACCAGCCCTCAGAAACGTTACAGTGTGCCATCTCTTTGATAGTGTTGTGATCGTCTTGCCTTAGTGATTATGTTTATAAACCTCTCAAAACAATTAAAAAACAATTTCAATTTGTATGCACATTTTTCAGTGTGTTCAGGTTCTCAAACTATGGTGGCACCAAAAGAGAAATTACTATACAATGTAAATTCAGGTCAGCTTAATTTTATCAAATAAGTAAATTCAGTTCAGCTGTGATTAAATAAAGAGGCAGAGAGGAAAACCTTTTTCATTTTTCGTGATAGCACTTGATTAAAATATTTAAAAATCGCGTTAATTCTCTCAACCTAATATCTGCTGACACTTTTCTAAGTGTTTGACATAATTAGTGAACAAAGCAGACAGAATCCTGGTTTGCTTATAGACTAAAAATTTTCCAGTTAAAACCCTTCAAATTTAAGGACTTTTCCCTTAAATTGGGCTATTTTAGATAATAGCAGAGTCCTTTGGATGGCTATTTCTTTTTTCTCTTATTAGAGAAAATTTTCTGGAGACATTGAAGAAATATTGGTCTAGATGCACGCTAACTTCTTGAGATTGTTTTCTATTCTTACCAATGCAGCAAGGGTGTTCTCTATGCTCACTTATTTCATAAATGAGGTCAGATAATTAAGTTTGCAAACTCATCCTAGAAAAAGTGCTATATACCTCATTGCTGAATTTCACTATGGGTGCCTTTGAAGTACTCCCTTGGGAAGCTATGCACTGATGCCAGCTCCTAGTCCACCCTTCAAAGCACTATTTGTAGGATTAATTTGCAAACTTAATTGTCAAACCTCATTCGACAACAGTTCTGATGGCTATTCCAGAGCAAGAGTTCTAAAATTGCTTTGGAATTTTTTTTTTTTTTTAGAGGCAAGAGTCTCATTTTGTCACCCTCCGTAGAGTGCTGTAGCGTCACAGCTCACAGCAACCTCTAGCTCTTAGGCTTCGGTGATTCTCTTGCCTCAGCCTCCCCATGTATAATTTTGTAAGTTTAAAAAATGGTCTTATTTCCTATATGCCAATTTAAAATTTTAATTAGAGAAAAATTACCATTTAATCATAGCACTTTATTATATGAAAGTACGAATGGCTTATTTTATGTATTGTATTATTAGGGAAGTATTGGGTCACAAGAGAATAGCAATGAAGGGAAGAGAAAAGAGAGGATCATCTTCATCATCTTTCTGCCTTTTTCAGGCCCTCCCAGTGAAGTCCTCTGGTAGTATCCTGTAAATTCCAGCTCTTGACAATACCCCAGATGAAGCCTCACGCTGCACTGACCCTGCATGTATTTCAGCCTAGTGTTTGGTTATTCTTCTACTTGCCTACAAATGGGTCCTCATCTGCCACCTAAGTCTTCTTGGGTCTCAACCACAGTAGAGATGTGGTGTCTTGGTGAATACTTACTCATTTCTACTTCCAGTGCGCCTGCCTCTCTAACTCAGGGAGCTGTCTCTTAACTTCTCCACATGCTGGTCCCCAGGACTGGGCCTCTTGATCTTGAGTCTTGCTTTTGCAAATTTCCTTCCCTGGACACTTCATTTCTACCTGGACCCAGTGTCAGGTCTCTGCTGCTTTATGAAGAAATCTCCTTAAAGAAGACCACCTCTTTGACCCCTGAGCGCTGTCTGCCCTGGAGTCCTTGATGGTGTGCTTTCTTCGGACCTGGATCTCCTGGGAAGCCTAGTGCTGGCTTTGGTTGAGCAGGATACCTCATGGACCCATTTCCTTCTGGCTCCGTGGGCTCTGCTGCGCTATCTTTAGCAAAGTGATGAGCCAGGTCTCAGCTTTTCTCTCCTTTGTTGGGTCTTTCTAGGAAGAGTCTTTATTCCCAATGATTGACCTGCTGAATGTTAACAGATATTTTTGCCCTCTATTACCCCTACAAACTTCTGCTTAAAAATACTGTGGATGTATCTCTGGCTTTCATTGCAAGAACTATTTTACTCCAGATATTATTAACTCAGAGACCCCTTTCCTGGGTTTGTTTTAAACACAAAATTTTAAGCAATATCTGAGATAAAGAATATGTAATTTACATTAGATAATTTGGTAATGTTTTGAGACTGATCAGCATTACATGGGGAAAAATCCCAAATCACAAAATAGCTGGATTGAATTTAATGATTCTCATGAAATTGCCCTGAGTAATTAATTTGAGAGTAAAGCTTCAAAAAGAGACTGATGGTAGAGTGTAATTACAGTCACATTGCTGAATGGTAGAGAGATGTTCTGTGAAATTTGTCCTTAGGTGATTTCATCACTGAAAGAACATCATTTGAGTATTCTTACACAAGTTTCCATGGGATAGCCTACTACACACCTAGGATATGTCATATAGCTTATTGCTTCTAGGGTGAAAACCTGTACGGTATGTTACTGTACTAAACACTGTAGGCAGCTGTAACAAATGATATGTATTTGTGTATTTAAATAGATCTAAGCATAGAAAAGGTGCAGCAAAAATATTATATATAAGCATAGGGTCCTTAGTTGTGCATATGGTCTATCTCGACTGAACTGTTTTTATGGAGACATGGCTGTAATTTTGAGTGAGCTTTAAATCGGAAATAACTGCCTACTTGCTATGGCTTGAAAGTGTCCCCTCCAAAATTTAAGTTGAAATTTAATCTCCAATGCAGTATTATTAAGAGATGGGACCTTTAGGAAGTGAACAGATCAGGAGTGTTCCTCTCTCATGTAGGGGAAATTAAAGACCTTGTAAAGAGATTTCTCACAACATTTGGCTATGTGCTGTTCTGTCTTCTCCCAGGTAAGGACAGAGCACTTGCCCCTTCTGCCATGTGAGATCACAGCGACAAGGCACCATTTTGAAAGCAGAGAGCAACCCTCACCACACACTGAATCTGCTGGCGTCTTGATCCTGGACTTCTCAACCTTCAGAACTGCAAGAAATAAATTTCTGTCTTTATAAATAACTCAGTTTCAGATGTGTTATTTTAGTGGCATAAATGGACTAATACGGTGCTTCATGTGAAATGGCCTCATTTATTCTGGAGTACATGGAAGTTATATAGTGTGAATCTTTTCTATGATTCTTTTGCAGACTGAGAAGGTCAGGATTCTGTTGGTGCTTTAGGGGAGGACTGCTTGGCCATTTATTAGTTTTGCTTCCAAAATCATGCCCCCCCCATAGTTTATTTAATACCAGACTATAGGCATTAAAATTGAAATTGAAAATATTCTGTGAAAGTGAGCCTTGTTGAAAACATTTTGAATTTGTTGGAACCATATAAATCAGGAGTGATCACTTTTTTCTTTTCAGCTTTTTGGCTGGGGCTGGGTTTGAACCCACCACCTCTGGTATATGGGGATGGTGCCCTACTCCTTGAGTCACAAGCACTGCCCAAAGAGTGATAACTTTTGATGAACACTGAATGACAGACTCCAGAGAAACTCTCAATGAAAGCAAAATAAACAATGTCAGTGCTCTGCATAAAACATAAAACAAAAATAAAAAAGAACTACTCACTCTTTTCCTTCCTCTTTTTCTCCTTCTTTGGAAAAGGAAAAGAGCCTGAGGTAGGAGTCCAAAGAATCATCTATTTATTTCAATGATCTTGGAACATATTTCTTCTAATTATTATTTTGACTATTTAATTTTTCCTCCCATCATTAGAAATCACAATGCATGACTTGAGGTTTAAGAAGCAAACAACTGCTGGGTATCATGGCATGTGCCTGAGTCCCAGCTACTTGGGAAGTTGAGGCAAGATCATCTTGGCCTCAACTTGGGAGGTTGAGCCCGAGAGTTTGAGATTGCTGTGAACTATAATGATGCCACAGCACTCTACCTAGGGTGACAGAATGAGACTCTGTCTCAAAAAAAGGAAAAGCAAACAAGTCATGGAATATGTAAACAAATCCTGTGCTTTGGAAACAATAAATTCACAGATGGACATGGTATATTTTTACGGGGAGGCAAGATACCGGTATTTGAGCCCAGGCTCGGATTCTGTCCATATAAACTTGGCAGCCGCACGGACCGATCTCAAGTTTCTTACCTCTAAATGAGATTGTTCTGAATCTCTATTCTTAGGTCCTTCCAACTCTAGACTCTTCTTTGATTTCTAGACTTTTCAGTCACTACATCTAAGCAGATTTTCTTTTTAGAATTTAACCTAGTGGATTCATAAGATCATTGAAATAAGTCTCACGATTTTATTCCCACTAAAACAAAATCATTTCCCGTACTAAAAAAATTTATATGATAAAAATGGTTGAGTCAAACTTGTTATCTGGCACTTGCCTGAAGGACCTCTCCCTTCCATTTTTCTTTGATTTTGATTTTTTGCTTTATGAGGCCCATGTTTTGAAGCAGCATATTTCCTGGGCAAGATGAGTAAGTCATAGTTGTATAATTTCTGATAAACATACATGCTACTTAAGAAAAAGGTGCAGAATTTGGAGAAAAATAGTACTATCCTGTAAGTCTGAATCTGCCTAAACATAATTTACTTTTGTCATGTAAATCCAAACTTCAAAGATGAATGCTGTTTTCAAAGAAAATTTTTCATTAGACTAAATTAGCAGTTAAATGGGCACAGAGAGGATATCAGTGTATGAAAACCATATGAGGTCATGTGTGGCCAGGAGTGAGAAGTTGGATAGATTTGGCTTAAATTCTTCCATCTAGAGATATTTTGGGAGAGGCTAGATTGGATTGTGTACATATTTGAGTTTAGGCTTCATAAGACTCTCAGCTTTATTGGAAGTCACTGCAGGAAAGGAGGAAAATAAAGATGTTCTCAATGTATACAATTGCCACAGTGGGTGTTTCCACACCTATTTTATTTGATAGCTTCTAATGGCTGAAGATTTCAATATCAAGTAGTCGTTTATCAGCAAATATGCCTAACAGTAATTTTAAAGATCTTTGGAGGGAAGCATATACACTTTTTTTTCAATCCAAATGTTTTTTTCAGGATAACATGGAGCCTGGTCAAATCACTCATTTAGAAATAACTCATGTTGTATAGTAATATCTACAAAATGAATGGTCTTTTTAACAAATGAAAGTTATGGATAATTTCTGATAAAGTGAATCATACAAAGCATCATTTATATTTGGCATTGGGACATAAGGCAATATAGAGAACTTACGTGATGGTGGCACATGCACGCACACACACACACACACACACACACACACTCTCTCTCTCTCTCAAGCACTCTTCTCTGCCTCATTCTTATTCCTTTCGGAGATCAGCCTGTAATATCAATAATCCTGTGTTGAAATAAGTTAAGATTTTTTTTTCCCCCAAAGTCTGCTAGGGAAAATATCCATTATTATAAATGTTTCTAATCAAGTATTTCTAGAAATGTTTACAAATCCTTTAAATCTAGCAATGATGGTATAATGAAAGTTATGTTGTTGGAAAATGCCCATCCAAAGTAGAAAAATTACCAGTTAAAAATCACAATACATCAAAAAATATTTCCAAGGATGATTCCCATTTTCCTAAGAGTTTTTTCCATTAAAAATTATAAAATATTTAGAAGAGAAAAGAATATTCAAATAATCTATATTAGTTTCTTCAGTTTTATAATCAAGGGGTTGGACTAATCCTATCTTTTTTCAGCTCTAATATTCTATGATTTTAGTCAACATCAGAAGCTATTTAAATTTATCCCAAGGGTTTATTCAAAAATTAACCCAAAACGTAGCTTAAAACTGTAAAGCCTGACAATAAAATCCTTTTAATTTATGGATAACAAAAGCAAATTTCAGGGGAAAAACGTGACCACCCAAAGGTTACCCAACTATTCAAGTATTAATCAATGCCACTGCTTCCAAATCTATTTTGCTTTGCTTTCTTTTGTTTTATGAAAGACTCCAGAATCCCAGTCCCCACCTCTGTAAATTTTGTTTTAGTAATTAGAGAATGAGATTAGAAATTTCATTTTTTAAACAGTTCCTTAATTTCTGGTTGATTGGTAAAGATAGCAACCACAGATCACAGCAGACTACCTGGGTGGGACACAGTGCTGACCTTGGGCAGGCCCGCCAAGGTCACACGGCAGCATTTTCCATTATTTTATGCCCCAAAGTTCCACCTTCTTGGTGTTTTCTCCCCTCTAGCTGAAAAGTACTTTATGAGAGTGATATTACTTAGTGTCTTATTTTTCTTTGATAGGCTTTCTCTGGAAAAGAATATTGCTACAGGAAACAAGAATTAGAAGAGTTAGTCTATAGCCCTTACTTACCATCTGATTCAAACTCATATTCTAAAAATTTAATCCTGCCCAACTCCTGAAAGTCTCTTTGTTATAAAGTATGGATGTAGATATCACCAACCCACAGTGTTGGAACTTGCGAGGCAATCTGCAATTTGAAAATTATTTATTTTACTTCAAGTCATGGTGTTGAATGGTTTCTAAATGGTTAGAAAACATGGTGAGGAAAAGGCTTTTTGAATACGTTTGGCATAAGAATTACTTAACTTTTTTCATGGTAGTAAGAGAAAAGCTTACATAGAATTAATTTCTAAGTAATAATATTAATAGGTTTTGAATAGGTTGAAAAGTATCAGTTCTCACCATAGATTTTATGGGTTTCCTATATGCAATTTGTAGCCAAAATATATGTTTCTCTTCTCGATGTTATTATGGATGTCAAAGTTTAGTTTAAGGCTTTCTTTTTTTGGTAGCACATTATAAGAAACATATTTCAGGTCTCAAGTAAATATTATTCCTGATCTTCCTTAGTCATAAAAAAGTGAACTAGTTTTTTCATCTACCAATTTTAAGGAAAAGGCTAGAAAAAGAAAAAAATGAATGACTTACCTCTAAATATGTATGACTCCAAGTAAAGTGGCTAAACTAAAAGCTTGCCACAATTTTAACGAAGAGTAAAATTCAATATAATTTAACGTCTTTTGCATCCTGTTCAAGGAATATATGTTACTGAGGTTGACAAATTCATTATTTAGTCATTTATAAGGCAGGCTTATGACATGGGCTCTGAGGGTCAAGTACACAGGTAAACCATACTAGACTACAAATGATAAACAAAAGCATTTATGAACATTTTATGCTTGCTTTAGAAGGCTGATCTGTTAAACTTGTGACACTTCAATTTAAAAAAGAATAAACAAGGAGATTGATGGTATTAGTTTATCCTTATATGGGTTAAGAAACTATTTATGAATTGTATTTAGAACTCTACCGATGTTAGATATGTGTATAATTCTTATTTTTCCATGTAGCTGGGGGTCGAGGAAGTGGCTAATTAACCTATGTACCTCAATTGCTTAGGTGGATACCTATTCAAAGGTATATAAAATATAAATAGTACTATATATTTTCAAAACTTTCAAATAAACACAAAGAATATATAGGTATACATGTTATAATTTCAAATTCAACACTAGCACATAAGTTTTTCTTATCTAAATACACACTAGGATACTTCTGATTTCAACACATGCACCTACAAACACATGGCCATGCACATAACCTTGCTTTCTGCCACTTGCAAGAAAGTCAGAATATACAATATTGTACATTGTGTCAACTTAAATCATATTGGAAAATTAAATGAGGATGGTATTAAAAAATTCTGATCTAAGAAATCAAAATACAGGAAAGTAATTATTCCGTAGATTAAAAACACTGAAGACTGATGGAAAGTTAAGAATTAAGTTGCTTGTCCCAGTGGTCTTGAAAGACAGAGAAGAGAACAGGACTGGCTGTGAACACTCAGAATGCTCCATTTGACAATCAGGACTAGATCTTTTGTAATCTAACAATCCAGGCCAGAGACTTAGTTTATTGATGCTTCGGATCGTAGAGAAATGGTTTGGCCGTGGGCAGTCCTCCGCAAGGCTGGGGGTGCTGATGGAGATCTAGGTGCCCATCTGGATGGGAGACGCCGATTTGCTGGTCTAGCAGGCCGGGAAAATCCTTTTCCATGTGAAGTTTTCGCTATCATGGATTCCTAGGACACAAATGAAAACCTCTCTTACTATACAGGCACCAGCAATCAGCTTAATATATTATAGATCCCAACATATTAGCATATTTAAAAGCAAAACCAGGCATGGAAAACTAAAGAAGGTATTGTCTAATATTTGTGGTTTTAAATGTTTTATTCCAAACAATTTGATTTTAATTGAATTTGGAATATGGCACTTGATAATCTTATAGCTCTCCACATACTGATAAAGTTTAATATAACTGATCCCTTTGCAGAACTAATTATCAGCACAGTATTCAAAAAAACTAGAGGCAAATAATTTTGATATGATAGAACTATAGATCTTTCTTTTTTTTTTTTGCATTTTTTGGCGGGGGTGGCGTTTGAACCTGCCACTTCCGGCACATGGGGCCGGCACCCTACACCCTTTTGAGCCACAGGCGCCACCCACTACAGATCTTTCTTAAGTGAGATGTTAGGATGTTTTAGTGTTTTAAAAATAAAAAGATAATTTATGGAAGAAATCATCTATGTTAGATTATTGATACTTTAGAGTTCATCAGCAAAATGCACAACATTGAATTATTTATCTGATGCTATTTTTTCACTACATTCTTTCTCAAAAATTTAAAAATCATCATTAAAATACTTTTAAATGCAACTTCATTCTAATTGCTAACAAACAGTTGCAGTCTCTACAAGGTATGGTCAGATGAGTGCAAACCTATTCCTTTTCTTCCTTTTATTTCCTTCCTTCTTTTTACTTATTTCAATGGAAGAAAAGCATTTTTTTATCTTTACAATTAAAAAAATACAAACGCTCTCATGACACATTTCATACACAGGATTCTTACTGAGCTTTTTAACCATGTCTCTGCTCTTTCATCTGAGATGGGCAGTGAAGATCGCCTCTATTTCTGCCGTTTCAGTCATGACCTGACAATAACTCACATTTTTTTTTTTCTCTCTTTGGAGAGTTATTGTTTAGCATTTGTCACAAAAACAAAACAAAAGTAAGAATCTAAAGTATAGGATCCTACTCCCAAATGTCCAATCCATGCAAAAAGGGGAAATATTTAGTATTATTTCTTATTAGTTACGGAGAGTTTAGGTTTACTGTGTACATGTTTCCATTTCTGATCTCTAATTATAGGATGTCCTTACATTTATGAGCTCAGCTTTTAAGCTTTTAGTTTTTTAAGCAGAGAAATACAAACACTGAATAATTATTTGTATCTTCTACTTTTATCAGAAACAGGCAAGGTTTCTGATAAAATGGATAAAACTGATATTTTTGCAGGATTTGAAATCCATATATTAATTTTTTATATGAAAAGGAGTCAGCCTGCATAGCTTAAAATCATGCTGCAGGCACACAGCATTCTGTAAGACTAGAATCTTTGAAGCATTGGCCAATAATAACAATATGCCACCTCATAACTTTTTGTATGTTCTTAATAATTATATGCATAAAAGGGCCTGTTATATACCTCTTCATTATAGATATTTCTCTGACCTCTTTTTCTCCTATAACTAATGACGATTATACACTTTTAAAATGGAAAGAAACAAAAGATAGCAGCTTATTTAAATATTTAATTTTTTTCCATTTTCCATGCCATGAGTATATATAATATATTTTTATATGCTTTTAGTTCCACAGATGAAAGAACCCCATCAGGCACTGTTTTAAATGATGTGTTTTACCCACATTCAACATTAAAGTGACTGATCCTCAGAGAAAGAACGTGAACCAAATGCTGAGAATAACGGAACCGATCATAGTCCTTAACTGAAAAGTAAAAATTACTTTAAAATTATTTTCCACATGCTTTAAAAAAGTAAACCTTTAAAAGAATAAAATTCCAACCAAAATCCATTCTGAATATTTTTTCAAGAGAGAAAAACAAACACTTGACCTTCTCAAGGTTGAAATCCACCTCTGACATTTATGTTATCCCATTTCAGAATCTTTAAAGTTATAAATACACTAATATACTATTCCCAGTCTTAAGACCCATCCCTTAGAAGTTCCTGTTGAGTTTTATCTATTTAAAAACAGAGGGTCAAGCAGCTAAGAACAGACCCAAATGTATGTCTACAACCTACTTATACAAATGGGCAACAGGTTGGCCTGAGCATGGAGGCATTTCTACCAGACTATGTTGCTTGCTTTCTCACCTCTGTTACCGTTTTCCGATCTAGTCCTTGCTTCACTTGCTGTCCCCCACACGTAGCTGTCTTTTGCTGAAATTCTTGTTCCATTTGGAGCATTTCTAAATGCTGACTTAATGAGGTACCAGCACTGACATCAAAATTACATTTGGTCCCATTATCCCGGAAGCAGCTGGGGTTTTGCAATGCAGATCCCATTGACGTCTCATAGGTTTTCAGCAGCTTTTCCACAACACCATAATTTGACCTGGGATCAGCAGACCTGGGTCGACCAGACAGATTACTTGGTCTCCACTCATGCTCGTGGAGCATATTCCGATAACTGCGAGGACTTCTGTGTCCCTGCATTTGTCTGCCTAGTCCTGTTGTGGATTTCTTGGTAAGATTATCAGGCACATTTTCCATGGGCACAGGCAGGTGGGCACTGGCTTTCCAAATACCAGACACATTGTCATTTTCTGATATGTTACCCGGATGAGTAGACGAGGTATCGTAGGGCTTAAGATCCTCAGATGATTTCGAGTAGCTTTGACTTTGCTGTATGGCATGACAATTTCTATCCGTTCTAAATACAGTTCTGTTAAATTCATCAGTCTTTGCTGCCAGCTTTTCATTCCTTATAGTTCTTTCAAGGCCATAACTAAAACTCCTAAGTGGGTTACTGTTCCGTGACCCCGAGGAGCTGCGGTCATTATTTACATGAAGATCAGGATGAGATTTAGCAGGGTGATCTGGGATCACCATTTCGTATTTTGACTTATTGGGAGTAGAGCAAGTTTTCTGAAACCATACAGTAGAGGGGCTCTTTTTTGCACCTATCCCAATGTCGTATGACCACATGCTAAGTCCAACATCTTTATTTGGAGGCTTGCTATCTATTTTGATTTCTGGTGCCAAAGAAGAAAACACAGTATCATCTTTCAAAGTCTTCTCTTCTTTGGGACACAACGTAGACATCTCATGCTGCCTCAAAAGGAAGTGAGGATTGCAGGTCCTTTCACTTAGACCCTCATGGGCCAACCAGTTATTGTGTTTGAAACTTTCCTTCAACCTTTCATAGGCTTGTTCAGAATCTGAGCTGGGAAAATTTCGAGAGGTGCTTCTTGGAGGAGGAACTGGTGGAGTTTCATTTCTTTGCAAATCAATTGTTTCAATTCCATATTTTTTCATAGGATTGCTTTGGGGCACATTGGCACAGCTCAGATTCTTCCTATTTTTTTGTTTTTCTTTTGCTGAATTAACTGGAAGAATACATCGGCCATTGTTGATAATGTGGTCCCCATGAGGCATATTAATTACATTTGGCATTTCCTGGAGAAAAGAATCTGACTTCATCCTAAACAATAAAATATGCTGTATTAGTTATAAGTTTATTTAGGATAAGCTCTCAAAAATACAGTGAAATAAAACAAACAAGATATAAAAACAAGGTGACTATAGTCAAAAAGAAGTTACTGTATATTTTACAACTAAAAGAGTAGAATTGGAATGTTTCCAACATAAAAAATGATAAATATAGGCCAGGCATAATGCCTGTAATCCTAGCACTTAGGGAGGCTGAAGTGGGAGGCTTGCTTGAGGCCAGCAGTTCCAGACCAACCTGAGCAAAAGTGCAATCTCAACTCTCCTAAAAACAGAAAACTCAGCCAGGTGTGATAGCATTAGCCCGTTGTCCCAGCTACTCATAAGGCTGAGGCAGGAGGATTGATTGAGCTTGGAAATTTGAGGCTGTAGTGAGCTATGATGAGACCACTGCACTCCAGGTTGGGTGACAATGTGAAACCCTGTCTCAACAACAAAAACAAAAAAATGATGAGTACCTATGCTTGAGGTAATGGGTACCTGAAATACTTTATTTGATTATTATACAATGTATGCTATATATAAATATCACATGTCCCCTAAAAATATATGCAACTATTAAGTACCCATAATAATTTTTTTAAAACCCTAAAACCAAAGAGCTCAAGAAAACATTCAAATCCCCTTTAAAATCTGGCTTTGTTGAAGCCTTCAAAGATGCTTCACATTGTAGGAGTCAGGTTTGCAGTGTAGTTTAGGCCAGGCATTCCTGGAGAACTTGTCTGACCAGAGTCCAAGTGACTCAGAGCACAGGGCGTCCGGCCCCGGGGACTCAGGACTAGCAGTCCAGAGATCCTGTCTGACCAGAGTCCAGGCTTCTGGCCTTCCAGGTGCTACAGATGGCTTGATTGACATCTTGAGGCTTAGCAAAGATCACTATCAGCTGAGTCCTCCTCCAGGTATAAGATAAAAATCAGGGAAGCAAGTTAGGAAAGTAAAAGTTTACCCCGAAATTTATAATAATCACATGATGTGTTTACTTGATTTCCTCTGTTGTTTCCCTCTTTTACTGGAAATGACTGCTTGGGGCACCTTACTTTGAATAACTAATAACTAAAATTAACTTTCTGTTTTATGTTGTCAACATGATTTATGGTTTTTGACTCTAGAAAGAGACCTTAGGGTGAGGGGATCAAGGCTGTACTTGCTAGCTGTACTTTCTGGATGCTACCAGTGATAGTGTATGACTCTCACGGGCTCCCATCAGTTATGTCACCTGGGATAACTGAGTCTGAATCTTTTCTCACATTGGCTGCTCTCAGTGCAGATCTGGGCAAAGGTAGAGGGGACCAGACCCCCACATCACATCAATTGTAAGGAAAATATCATTTTGGGAAAATAAGTATTATTACTCTCTGAAGAAGTTCTATTATAAAATAACAGTGAATAAAAAAGAAAAGAACCATACCGTGTTTCCCCGAAAATAAGACCTACCCAAAATATAAGCCCTACCCTGATAATAAGACCTAGCCATGCCCAGCATTTTGGTGTGGAGCAGTAAGGAAGACCGGAATACCTTTCATCTGCCACAGCTCCTTTCTCCAAGCCGTTCGTACTTGCGCGGGTGCATGTGTGGTAACCCTGGTCGCAGGTATCCTATTGCACACTTACGAACAGCTTAGGGGAAAGGAATTCACGCATCACTAGCACCAGCCCCACCAACAAGGTTGGCTCCCCCTGTCAGGTTCCAGAAGAAGATGACTTCACTGTATTTGAATAAATGTAGATTCTTGTATTATACTTAATAAAAATAAGACATCCCCTGAAAATAAGCCCTAGTGTGTCTTCTTGAGAAAAAATAAATATAAGACAGTGTTTTATTTTGGGGGAAACATGGTAGTTTAAGCAATAGGTTTCTGCTACAGGAAAAGGAGTCACGATTTACTCAAACATCATTTTTACGTACATCTCCTAGTTGAAAACTTCAAGTCATACTTTGGCATTAATGGTAGTATTACATTCAAGGCCCTATAGACTCGGAGCCAAACCATCTTTCCAAATTTGTGTTCTATTTTCTCTGTTACCTGAGACTTCACCTATACTCAGATTAGACCTGTACTCTTCTGGGTTGGTGCATTTTTGTAGCTTTTCCTTGCCATTTCCCTACATCCTCTCTGCCTACTGAATTCCTATTCATTATGTGATGGGAGATCAACTTTCTCCCTCTGAATGCGAAATAATATTTTCAGTAGTGAGATAGAGAAATCTGAATGAAAGTGCCATGAGACGTGAGTACTTCCAAATGGAAGGTTTCACTTGGACTTGAAGGAAAAGTAAGCTGTTTTGTTTGTTTGTTTGTTTTGTTTTTTGGACAAATTGAACAAGGTGCAAACAGGCAAAGTAAAGTACAATTGAGCAAAGGGCAAATAGGCGAAGTAAATTTTTTATCTCAAGCGATAAAAAAATTTTTATCGCTTGTGATAAAAATCATGTGTCTCTGCCAGGGATAGCAAGTACTTCCGTACAGATGGATCATAAAGCAGAACAGGGAGCATAATGAAAGACGAGAGAAAAACATTGGGTCATGTCAAGTCATCATATGGATTATACATTAAAAGTTTGAATCTTGCTCTAACTTTGGTATACATCAGCAGTCCCTAACCTTTTAGCACCAGGGATCAGTTTTGAGGAAGACCATTTTTCCAGGGACTGGCGGCAGAGGGGATGGTTTGGGGGTGATTCTTTTGCATTACATCTCCCCTAAGATCATCTGGCATTAGATTCTCACTAGGCCAGCATAACCCAGATCCCTCACATGCATGTTTTATGGTAGGGTTTGCACTCCTATGGGAATCGAATGCCACTGTTGATCTGATGGGAGGCAGAGCTCAGGCAGTGATGCAGGAACGCAGAGCGGCTGTAAATGCAGACGGAGCTCTGCTCACTTGCCTGCCACTCACCTCCTGCTGTTCAGCCTGGTTCCTACCAGGCCACAGACCCTATGTGGGACAATAGGTACAGATGAGTTATAAAGCAGAGTGGGGGACAGGAGGAAAAATGAGAGAGAAATAATAGCTCATGTCAAAACATCATGAGTTTGAGTTACATATTAAAGACTTTGAACCTTGTTCTAAAGGTTGGGGGGTGACAAAAGGGCTGTATACCAGATTGTGACTTGTAAAAGAAAACTGTCAAGTTCTGAGTTTTAAAGTAAAAACCTAAATAAAGCAACGATCACAAATCAAATTTACTCATATTGATAAATATAAATCATCTATATTCAACTTATCTTCAACGTATAAAAGATTATATATTATGTGACATATCTTAAGTACTCATCAACAGAAAATAGTAAACAAAAAGTAAATGGGTAAGTTGATAAACAGGTATAAAACATTTTTGCTTTAAAAAGTTCCATTGGGTGGCACCCGTAGCTCAGTGGGTAGGGAGTGGGTCACATACACTGAGAGTGGTAGGTTTGAACCCAGCCCAGGGCCAGCTAAAATCAACAATGACAACTGCAACAAAAAAGTAGCTGGGCATTGTGGTGGGTGCCTGTTTGGGAGGCTGAGGCAAGAGAAATGCTTAAGCCCAAGAGTTTGAGATTGCTGTGAGCTGGGACACCACAGCTCTCTACCAAGGGCAACATAGTGAAACAGTGTCTCTAAAAAAAAAAATTCTATTGAAGTCAGCCCAAAAATTCTCTCTGGGCTTCCTAAGAGCTAAAGAAAAATAAGGGAATATATTGTTGCAGCTTTCTGAGAGAGGCACATTGCCCCAGAAGGAGATAGATTTTGGTCCCAGACTATTCCATTTTTATTCACCTAGTGGAGAATTCCAAATATATTTTTTTAACTTGCTTAAAAATTACTGTTAGAATTATCTACTGTTTCTGAACTGAAACAGCAATTTTTTGTGGCATGTGTGTATACATAGTTACAATATGTTTTTCAAAAAAATATGTATGCCTTCATGATATTGATACTGATTGTATAGAAATAAATTGAGTCTTGGGCATAAAATATCAGAACATCATTATATAACCAGCCTACCTTCTATGGTTAGATCGCTTTCGAATTTCCTCTTGAAAGCTGCATAATTCTTCACTAACTTTGGCAAGTTCTTCAAGAGCCTTTATATGTATAAGCAATAGCAAGTTAGCACTTTGAAATGTAAACATTTCTTTAGAAAAGAGTTCTAGGCTAATCACATCTCACTTACTGTGCTGAGGGCGCCAGAACAGCTCTTGCTGTCTTCCTCAGAAGTCCTCATGCCAGGCCTGGCCTCACATTCCTTTTGATTGTCTGTGGCCAAAGGATCCGTAAACTCTACTTTTGACTTTTTTGTTACCTTTAGTTCCTTACATGTTTGATTTCCTTCACTGAGTAAGCTCTGCTCTGCTTTATTTTCTTTTCCCAGACCAACCCAGGGATTCATCCCTGCAAAGTTACTTTGTCCTGAATTGGGAAAATCTGGAGAAGATACCATCCTTTTGTCTTCAGTGGCCTTCTCAAGATCAAGACCAATCCCCTTAGCACGCTGATTCATATTGATCTTCCTCCGAAGCTTTACTTCCTGGCAAAGCTGTAAGAAAACAAAATTAAATTTTTTCCTCTGAATTCACTTTGAGATATATATATATAATTATTATTATTTTTATTTTTTTTTGGAGACAGAGTTTCAATATGTTGCCCTGGGTAGAGAGCCCTGGCATCACAGCTCACAGCAACCTCAAACTCTTTGGTTTAAGCGATTCTCTTGCCTCAGCCTCTCAAGTAGCTGGGACTACAGGCACCTGCCACAATGCCCAGCTATTTTTTGTTGCAGTTGTCATTGTTGTTTAGCTGGCCTGGGCTGGGTTCGAATCTGCCACCCCTCAGTGTATGTGGCTGGCACCATAACCACTGTGCTACAGGCGCCAAGCCTGTTAATATTCTTGATACTAAGCAAACTGTTTTGAGTTCTTTTTGCCATGTTACTATATTCCACCTGGGTATAATGCTTATTCTTCCAAACAGTGCTTCTAAAATATGGATTAACAAGAACGATTTTGATGAACCAAAAGACTACTTTTAGGAGGGCGATGCACGGATGCCACCTTCTATCATTCTAATTAGAAATCAACTCATTCAAAAATAAAATGACTGTACTATATACGCACAGATACGGAAGTGCTGTCACAAGATTAGAATGATCTGAATCAATGACTGGCTATGTATCTAATTGCTTTCAGAGAGAAGCAGGAGTTTCACGTTAAAGTCATTCTTTTACACTATATGAGCCTACTTGTATGCCAACATTTAACACTCTAAAGTTACTGATCTCATATACTAAGTCAATTCATTCTGTTGCCTTTGTCAATCAAAGAATGTTACCTTTGGTCAGGTACATTGGTGAAGCCTGGATATTACTGAGGGTTTTTTTTTTTCTTTTTTAATACTAAGGCTATAGATATTCTAAAAATTTTCTCATCCAGATTAATACATATGTGACAATTCCCTTTGTGGTATGACAGAACGTTATGGTTTTGATCATCTATTCGCCTGTGTTAAAGTAGACCCAATTATTCCTTGATGAGATCTTAGATAAACCTGCAGGTGTCACTCAGCTCGCCTGTGAATAGAGGAAGGACGTGGGCCTTTTTAGGCTTAAGTCTTGGAAAAGCTTGTCAAATTTCAAAAGAAACCTTCAGATAACAACTAAACAAACAACTATACACTTGAGAGCCACAATCACTATCTGTACTACATGTATTATTCAAGGCTATAACAATTTACCTCTGCTTAGTATTTACCCAAAACCCATTTGAGAGAAGCACTACTTATAGTTGATGCCTGAAAACTAACCTGGGGCATTTGTTTTCCTAGGACTAATACACTTACTTGTATTTATTGTTTAAAGTCAGGATAGGACCAATCTGCAGCCATGAATCATTTGTTCAGGTCCTGTAAAATTATTTGGACTGAACTGATATGGGAATTGTGATTTGGGCTGATCTCAAGGGATTATTATAAGAAACAATACTAAAAAGTGACATATTAAATCTAAGGATGCTGCTGGTGACACTGTCCTCTTTTGGGGAAGCCATGCATAAAAACACAATTTCTCTAGTTTAAAAACCCGGAGGGAAAGCGCTGTTCCTAGGAAACAGGTTTGATTTGTCTTCTGAATATTAAGAAGTATGCACCTGATAATTTCTGAGTTAGCTATTAGAAGGATTCACTGCTGGATTTCCCATACACTTCTTCCTCCTGTCTTCACCTCATCTTTCTATTTTCATGGTACATACTTTACCCAATATGTAATTTTATGCCATCTTAAACTTTTAGGGGATTTAGGTGGTGGAAAACTATTTATTTTGCATAAGGGAACCTGAGTTACCTCATACTCAGCCCTTATCAATGGTTATGTGACTATTCTATCAAAAGAGAACAAGCAGGAAAGATTACAGTGTGAAAAACAAAATCTCAGATGTCTGTAAACTTTGTCCAGAATTTCTATCTGGATTATTCAGTTATTTCAAATGACATGAATATGTATATCTTGGTTGTGCAAGAGCAAATGCAATGATAGTGGGTAGTGGCTGAACAGAGAGTCATGAGCAATTTGCTAACCAACACGGTATCCTCGTATGAGATGCTATTATCACTGGAAAGTGCTCATGTACCTGGGAACCTACAGTTCTCTAGCACAGGACTTAATAATTTATATCTGATTTAGTACACAGAACTGAGTGATACATTTAAAGAAGTACAGTCTATTATGCTCATGATATTCTTTTTCCAAGTGCTCATTTCTTTTAGCCTAAAAATTTGTCTTGATTATCTGTGACATGGGAAGGTACTTTCCTCGTTTTCCTTTCCATGCTCTGTAGCCCGTAAGAAGGTGCCTTTAATACATGTTTTGGTATATGATAAGGGGAACACAGTGCTGGTATTCAGACATGGAAGAGCCTCATCTATGGGCATTCTGGGTAAGCACATTGTATAAACGTATTCCCAGCCAGGAAGCTGTACAGCACAGTCAGCAAAACAAATAGTGGCACAACTTCTCTCCAAGATGAACGAAAAATATTACGGCCCTTCTGTTTCCCTGATACAGAAAGGGATGGCATATCTATGAGCTATACTCCTATGTTTAAAGAATGTTTAGTGCTCATTAATTGACAAGGCTAATATTTACCTTGAACAGACACTACGCAGTTGTCAGAATAATTATTGCACAATAACAAACTTAACCGGATAGTTAGTTTTAGCTATGGCTTAAACCAGGCGTCCTCAAACTACAGCCTGTGGGCCACAGGCAGCCTGCCTAGTACATTTATCCAGCCCACCAGGTGTTTTTGCTACTGTTGCCTGTCCTACTTAGCAGCTGACTCATCCTGGGACCACAGTCCAGCCCGCCAACGGTCTGAGGGGCAGTGAACTGGCCCCCTGTTTAAAAAGTTTGAGGACCCCTGGCTTAAACAATTGGCTCGATGAGTCATGCATCCCTTAATTATTATGCTTAGATGCTAGAAATATGTGAGACTGTTACCAACTGGAGCACCCAAACATTTGGCAGGCAAGAAACCACAATTATAGATCAGTTTCTGATTAAACTGGAGTTCTGGATTCTGATTTGACCTATGCTTCTCTTTGTCAACCCAGTCTGAGTCTCTGGGTAGGAGAATTAAGGGAATTTCCCGAACTGCAGAAGAAGGAGAAGTAGATTCTCCTTTCAATCTTTTTTTTTTTTTTTTTTTGCAGTTTTTGGCCGGGCCGGGTTCGAATCCACCACCTCCAGTATATGAGGCTGGCACCCTGCTCCTTTGAGCTACAGGCACCACCCTCCTTTCAATCTTTAACTATACGCTACAAGCTGCCTACTCAGCTCTATTTTAGAGAAAAGGCTTGATGACCCTACTTTTATTTCTTCTCTCACCAGGCCAATTTGTATTTTACTCTCACCTATTACATGGCTGTTAAAGAGAAAAATGTTTGCATCATAAACATAAAGCACTTACTTTGCCTGCAAATAAAAACCAAGGAGCCTTAAAATAACCACTTTTGGTAATGTGCATAGACTGACCATTATCAGTTAGTACTATGGCCATTACCAGAAGAAAGCAAGAAAAGAATAAAGAATTTGCAATTGTACTGGTTGAATATTTGCCAAAGCAAATGCTTGAAGGAAGTGTTCCAGGCCTAACCGCCGTCGGACAACTAATGGGAATAAAATGACTATTTGCATCAGAGTTCTGACATGTAATTTTTCATAACCCCTTTCCTAACAAATGTGCCAATAACTGTGGCACACCAGGCCAGAAAACAGCTCATGCCTGCCACCCCTTTCTGTTTGACGTACAATACTCCTTTTGATTATACTGCAGACTTATCTAGAACTTCCTTTACATAGACATTATTTACATAGCATCTCAGAGAAGATATAGTCTAATCATCGTCTATATTCTAACGCCCAATGGTAGTTTTGCCAATATACGTCTCAACAATTATGTCTTCCTTGCATTTTACCCTCAGGACCTGGTATTTGAAAACTCATGCTGAATACCTGCCTCGCTTTGGAAACCAAGGCCTTCGAGCCAAAAATAATAAATTGATATATTTTAGACTGATATTTCAGGTTTTTAATTGTTATGCAAGGCTATAAACTAGTTTTTAAAGTACCACTGGGTAAGAAGAGCATGCTATTTTTGGTCTAGTAAGTGTCGCTGAGGCATGCACCTCTTAGGTGGAATAAGGAAAACAGAGTCCAATACAAAGCAAACGTCCACAGGATTCTCAGCTTGAAGTGTACAGTACATTTGAAACAAATCAGCTTGTACCTCTTCTATTTTCTTCTGCATGATCTTCCACTGACTCTCCCATTCCTTCCTTTCATTATCAAACTGGTCCAGTAATTCCATCTTCTCCTTGTGCCAGTCAGTCTCTGTGTTCTCCCACTGCTTATGTAGGTCCATGGCAACAGTGTAAGCGTCAGCGAGGAAGCGTCTCTGCTCCTCTCTGCCTCCTCTTCACTGTTTCTTGGAAGCCTGGAGTTGCCTTTAAAGTAAAGCCTAAACATAACAAAAGAGAGTTCCAAATCCATGTGATTTCCAGAAATATACTTTATCATTTTGTTAAAGAGCCACTGACATAAGCAAAGGATAGGAAAACTGGACTTCAAAGAACAGATTACAATAATCTTCCTAGGAAGAGGAAACTAACACAGGCACTAAAATATTAAGTATTGTCTAACATTATTTTTTCCCCTTTCTGCCACAAGCCAGCAAAATTACAGTGGACAAGACGGTTGAATGTACATGTGAGATAGAAGTATTTCTTTAACCGCTTTACCTAAAAATAGAGTTTTTCATGAATATCCAAGAGCAGAAGTATGAAATTCAACTCTATCATCGCATGTATAAAACGGTAGCAGATTCTGCTGCAATAGAACTACCCTTTCTGTTCTGGTACAACTTGATTGTAAACGTGTATTTCCATGACTTAAAGTCTCGAGTCAGTGCGGGACTATATTCTCCATTCTATATTCAGAAATCAAGCCCAGGCCAAATTACTGCATCACTTAAGACCCTGAAGCTGGTAGTCGACTTGGGACTTACATATCAGCAAGAAACTCACCTCACTTATAAAAGGTATATGCATACTTTACGTATCAAATAAAATCTAACAGCATCAAAACTATCCCATGAGACATGCTGGAATGTATCCTTTCTCTCTTTCCCTTCGAATAAACTATCTACTGTAAAGTCTCTAGGATTCTGAACACAGAAAGTTGAAGAAAACATTTTGCTTAGTTGGCAGGGAATATTCTCCTATATTAAGTAATGGCTGAAATATGAAATAATTAGATTTCTAGCATTCGGGGGATGTATATTTAGGGTTGAAGATGCAAAATACCAGATCTACAACTCTTCTATGTCATCTCACATGCCTGAGGCTTAGTTTATTTACATTAAAATGGGGGATATTCACGAAATTATTATAAGAGTAAACAGCATATTGAATATAAAGTAGATTGAGAAAATTAAGAAATATTCCTGTATTTTGCTTTACAAAATTTTGCTTTGACTTCAATTGAAACTAGTTTTTATTAATAAAGCTATATACCCTTTTAAATGGGTCAAAAAGCATGTTTAAAATGTTTGAAACTCTATTTAAGATAATTATGGCTATTAGAAGTCTAACTCTTTAATTTATTAGTCCATTACCAAAATGGTAGAACTTAACAGTGGCAGCTTATGCTAGTCATGGACAAAGTTCCCCACAGTCAATAGCCTCATGGATGCTGCCATCATAGAATTAAACCCATATACCCAGGCAGCAAGCACCAGTTTTGCGCTCACAGAGGACATCTGCATATTTCATATCCCAAATACAAATCTAAGACTAACTTAATTTTTGTCAGACTTTGACTTTTATTGTTTATTAGAGATGAGGTCTCACTACGTTGCCCAAGCTGGTCTCAAACTCCTGGCTTCAAGCCATCCTCCCACCTTGGCCTCCCAAAGTACTGAGGATACAGGTGCAGGCTACTATATCCTACTTGTCACACTACACTGAACATACATATCTGAGTGGTAATCAGTTTAGAATGTATGCATATTTTTTGAGCTGCAATCTATCAGTGAATTGTAACAGACTAATGAGAATAAAAAATGTTATCTCTAAACAGAGCTTCACCTTCAAAAACACGTTAGTAACATTGGGTTATATGTTGTTATTCTTCTCTCAGACTATTTGCTAAATACACGGATGATTTTTTCCTGTTTCTTTGGCACTAGTACTCCAGGGCATACCAAATGTTGCCCACAAAATTGCCATATATCTGGAAAATGGGACCTACATGTACCTTTATTTACAAAAAAACTCATTCTAAAAATTTACTAAATATTTACCAAATATTCTCTATGTGTTGGGCACTCCTTTGTCAACTCATTTTGTAATAAATACTTTATAAAAAAGGACACTGAGCTATAACTTCCCATTTTCCCTATGTGTGGAAACTTTACAGTTGACTTTTGGGACACCCTGTATTATGGTTAATTTGATCAAGAAAAATATGTAACTTCAGGCTGGGCACCTGTAGCTCAGTGGGTAGGCTGCTGGCCACATACACCAAGGCTGGCAGGTTGGAATCCAGCAAAGCCAGTTAAACAACAATGACAACTGCAACAACAAAAAAAATAGCCAGGCGTTGTGGCAGGCGCCTGTAATCCCAGCTACTTGGGAGGTTGAGGCAAAAGAATTGCTTAAGCTCAGGAATTTGAGTCTGCTGTGAGCTGAGGCACAGCACTCTCCTGAGGGTGACATAGTGAAACTGTCTCCAAAAAATAAAAAAAAGTAACTTTGGACCTAGCTATTAAATATGCTTTCACGTCACATTTTATCTACTGAGCTCTATTTCTAACCTCCTTTCCATTTTCAGTGATCATGATTACCCAGTAAATCTTTTAGGTTCAGCTAGCAACTTCTCACAGGAAATGTAGACAGTGCTTTATCCAGAGATTGGAGACGGCTTTCAAACTCTGTATAATTAACTATGTGCTGAAACTGCCTGGCTGACTAGAAGGTATTCATCACTGGAACTTAGGAAAAGTGGAGTGATTTGAAATAACAGGAGAGAGTTGCAGCTTTAACCGTAGAAGCTATCAAAGGGGAGCAGACTAATTTCAAGCTACTTGGAAAAGAGGTGCTATGATGTTCCTCATTTTATCAGAATTGTTTTTAAATACTGAAAATGTTCAGAAATCATAATCATACAGTTTTTCCTACAATTATGTAATAGTTCCATTTTTTTCTTTCTATTACTAACTCTTCTTAAACTATTTCCATATCACAGTTGAAAAGGTGCCAGCCCCTCTGACCCCCTTTCTTTTAACCTACCAGTAGATCATCTAGGAATATTCTGAATCAGTCTTGCTCATGGTAACAACTATTATCTGAACTCAGGTAATGCTCCTGAAACAGACTAGCCTTGCACTTATTTGCAAAGAGCCAAACTCATCACTTAATATGGAGAAGGGCCAATCTACAGTTCCCCTTTCTAGGGCCAGAGCAATTTCTAACGCCAGGAAATGTAATAGTTATGGATCAAAAACAAACCATCGCAAAAAAATTTCCATAAAGCAGTATCTGTGCCAATTTTTATGGGAGGATTTAGTTAGCTTTCCTATCATCTCTGTCTTGTCATAAGGACAAATACCAAATGTAATATGGCTAAATATATTGCTTCCTCTTCCAAAAATAAAAAAAGGGGGGAGACTGAATTGTTTGGGGGATTAAATGAGCAACAAGGAAAAGTGCTTCAAGAAGTGCCTGAACACTGTTTTGGATCACAGTGGGTGCTTACTAAATTTCTTGGTTTTTTTTTTGAGACAGAGCCTCAAGCCATCCCCTTGGGTAGAGTGCTGTGGCATCACAGCTCACAGCAACCTCCAACTCCTGGGCTCAAGCGAGTCTCCTGCCTCAGCCTCCGAAGTAACTGGGACCACAGGCACCTGCCACAATGTCCAGCTATTTTTGGTTGCAGCCATCATTGTTGTTTTGGTGGGCTCGGGCTGGATTCGAACCCACCACCTTAGGTGTATGTGGCTGGCGCCTTAGCCACTCTAGCCATAGGTGCCAAGCGAATTTCTTGGTTTCTTAAAAAATAAAGTTCTAATAAATTTCTCAGTTTCCCTCCCTCTTTTCTTTCTGGAAAAAATGTATGGTTTTATCTTCATTTATTTAAAAAACTGATGGAAATAAGTGTAATTGTGTGAAATTTCATATTCTCCATAATCTTTCTTTCTCCTTTCTAGTGTTTTAAGGATACATGTCAAGTTAAATATGTAGGAAAAAGTTTTTTATTGTGAGTTAAAAATCTGAAAAATCTTATATAAAACAGCTTTTGTTATAAGTCTAAGTAAAACACCCCAAACTGTTCAATGTAAGGGGCAAACTTTGTAGGGACAGAATGTTCTGTTAGGAAAAATTATGGGCTAAAGTGGTTCAGCAGATTCAAAAACTCAACTTAAGCACGCTCTGCGGAGGCAAAAATCAAAGTTCTCTTTGTTCTGAGTTGTCCCTCTTTTTCTCCCACATGGATGCCGGCATCTGTGTGGGAGAAAAGGAAGGGTTTCTGCTGCTCTCTGAGCCTCCCTCCCCACGGCTCTCCGGTTCTCCATGTCACTGCACCTCTTCCAAATTTCATTCAGAATAAAAATTTATTAGAGCAAATGTCAAAGGACAGAGTGAGCTGCATCACTTCGTGACACACATTCTTCCCCCAATAACTCCAAGCTTGAGTTGCATGATCCCTTTTAACCTACTTCCCCTCCCCAAGGCTGAACGCCAGAATTATAAAGAGTTGTGAGTGGGTTGCCTAAGTATGGGGATGGGAGGCAAATAGTTCTGCTAATCTTCCGGCCCTACAAGTAAACAAAATTTAAGAGCAACACAGAGGTCTCCCAGTAAATTATTTTCATCCCCCAAATGAGTCTCAGTTTGGTCACGGTACCGCTTCTTCATCTGAGGGGTGTTTCCGTCTTACACCTTGACCTAGGGCATCACCTTTGCAACCTCCACCTTCCAAACACACTGAACAGTGTTAGGACGGGGGACTCCTTTCTACCTCTCCCTTTTGAGATTTTTGTCTGGAGTGTTTATTTCTTGCTCTACTATTTCTTTTTCCTAAACATATGATGTTTCATATAATTGAAGATTTTTCACTTCAAAGAGGGCACATATTCCAGTAGTGTGCCACACAGTAGGTACCACCAATCTCACAATTCCTAGAAGAATCATTTGGCCTGAAGATGCTTTGCTTCTGATTAACTTTGAGGTACTAGGAATTCCCAGGCCCATACCTGTCAGCATAAAGTGCCATTTGGCTCCCCTTTTCTCTAGCTATTATGGATCACGTGGGTCATTTGAACTAATTAATAGATCTCATTCCTCTCTCATTATTCACTTGCAAATGCATCTTTCCAAAGATCATCATGATTTGATTTTGTTAAAGGGTATAAAGAAGTTTTATTAGCAAATTGCTGTTTGTTGCTATTCAGCAGGTTTCTCCTGCTCCAACAAGGTCACAGGCACCTTACCCCATACAATTCCAAATTAATCAATTTTGCCTTCTCTTTTAATTACCCTCTCCTTCCTTGTTTTCTCTCCAGTTTTTTACTTCAATGAGAAAACGCTCACTCTATAGGCACATTGATTTTACTTTTCTTAACATATGAAATACAAACTTTGAGAAAAATTTTTGGCTAAGTTAGACAAATGTTTAAAATTAACCATGGTGAACAGAAGATACGGTAGTTAAGTTTCCCTCCTAACTGCAGACTATCCCATTATGAATGACACAGACTTTAGCTCAAATTGCAGAAACACTTACCCCATAGCAAATACACTACCACCTTAGATGAAATTATATTTGCTTATTTTTCATTAGAATTTTAAAATACCAGTCATCTCAAGGGTTGTGAGCTTTAATTTTTTTTTGCTTTTTTTTATTAAATCATAAACACAGAGATCATGTATACACTAATGCATTTATGGGGTACAATGTGCTGATTTTATATAGAATTAGGAACGCTTACATCACGCTGGTTGAAGGCTTGTGAACTTTAATTTGCAAATGTTAAAAAGTCCCCATTCTAATAAAACCACATTCTAATAAATAGTGAAATCCCAGAATGAGCAGACTTTTTCAAACTACAAAGAAGCAGAACTCAGAGCGGATGGCACTGTCAGTCCAGATGGGAAATCCACCCTCAGCAGCTGAAGGGCCTCTTCCCCGGGAGTCAGTACAATCCGTTATGCACCCCACCCACTGTTTTTAAACCCAGCCACAGATACCAGCACAGCAGATCAGCACAGGCAGATGTTGAAATCACCCTCCACGTAAACAGTATCCACAGTACAAAACATGTTATCTGCAGCCCCTGAGCGTCTTGCCATAATCAGACGCTTGCTTGCAAACTTGCCAGAGAGAAACATACCTTTTTGCACTGGGGAGAAATCCTATGGATGCTTGACCACGGGCCAACCTAGCAAGGGGCGGAAGCAGAGTGGGTGGCTAGCTGTCTGAACAGAAACAGAAAACTCTCAGCTCCGTGAACCTTGTTTCTTTACAAGTAAAAAGGGAATGCAGAGTAAGTCCCACCATTCCACAGAGCAGTACTGACAAGTCCCTCTGAAACCTTCACCACTTTCACAAGTCAAAAAGCTGCTCGGCTCAGTGTCACAGCAGCAGCTGAGATGACTATGACGTCAGTTGCTTGGAGGCGGCCTTCAGGCCACCTCTTCCAACCAGAGCCCTGTAACTTTAGAGCGGCTTGTACTCTGGGTAAACAACTCCAGGTCCAGGACATTTTTAGCTTTTATGATGGAGCCCAGTATTTTCAAACTTGCCAAAAGAGCTGTTGTGAATATCACGTAATGACAATGGACAATTTTAGAGTTCTTTTATTGGGAAAGTAAACTCATCTTTTATAGGCAAGAATGACTCCCCTTCTCACATGCTTCCCTCTTCCCACTGCCCAGGCAGCATCAGAAAGTCTTGTTCAGAGCCTTTAGAAGTGTGCGTCTGCATGGGGCAGAACACGTGCAGCAATCACACACACGTAATCTCAGAAGGTCCGTGAAAACTTACTGAACTGTTGTCTATTAAATCAGACAGGAATGGGATGGATATAAAGGCCAACCTAATAGCTCTCAGGGATTCCCAGAGTGTATCGCTCCTATCTACAAGGAGAGGGATATCTTTATGTTAGAGGAAATCAGAGCCCACAGGAAAGGATGATAATTCCTATTATGGGGAGAGAAAAGCAAACACGAATACCACCCAGTGAGATACCTGTGTTCTTGTTTTCAATTGAGCCAAATCAGGAAAACTAAACAAAATAGCCCAAGTGTATGGAAAAGCTCCCGAAATCATGATCAGCTTGACCTATCCAGAACGCCTTATGTTCCTGGCGATATTTCCAGCTTTGTTATAACCTAGCACACATGTGCATCAGATGGATGTTTGGTTTACCTGAGTCAAAGACAATCCCTAGAGCAATTTTGTGTCTAATTTAGCAAATATACTGAAGTTTAGATAACTTAAACAAGTTCTTATCCTCAAGTCTGAAGAGCTTCCCTCCTGTGGCCTTTAAAGCATGACGTACTAACACGCATGTTATTTTCATCTGCTTCTAGATAAACATTCCATGGGGAGAGAAAATGTTGAATAATAGTCAACTGCCCACAGTAGGATGTTAGTACACATATGATAACTGAATGAAATCCTACCCTGTGTTTGGAAAGCCTGGCATCAGAATCTCAATAGCAATAACAACAACGGTTACAGTAATAACAGTGATTTTCATTGACGGGCAATTCTGAGAGGCTCTGCGCTAAGTACTTCAAATAGATCTTTATCTGAGCTCACCCTCACAGCAATTGTGTCTATAGATATTATTAACCTGCTCTTACTGACAATCCCAGGGCCAGAGAGGTAAATAAAGCTTCTTGCCAAAGTTTATAGAAACACACCATGCCGATGAGTAGGGCTTGGAACTGACTGGAGACCCAGGAATTTGCCTCAGAGATCTAGGTTTCAATTTCGCTGCCACCACTCATCTGTGTGATTTTAAGAGATGGTGTTTCTTCTTAAATGATAATCCTATTTTCTTCCAGAGACTGTAAGCACATGAGAGACACATCACAGTGCCAGGCACACAGTAAACACCAGCTCACGTCTGCCTCCCTCCTGCTCTGGACCACGATCCTCAGAGGAAGTGGAAGGAGAGAGTGGCCTAAAAGCACCAACACAGAATCATCTCATCACGGTTCTTCTTCTCCCCTTTCTTCCACTCCAAGTGTCTTCATTTCCATGTGTCCTTTGTAAATCAAATTAAGACTATTTTCCAAACTGTATCAGAAATTCACATGATATATGGCTAAGTTATAGGAGAAATTATGTTGGGCGATACTCCACACTGTCACTAAATAGCACCCATCTCAGGCTGGGTGCAGGGGCTCGTGCCTGTCATCTCATCCATCTGGGAGGCCAAGGCAGAAGGCTCCCTTGAGATGAGATCAGGTTTGAAATGAGCCTGAGTAAGAGTAAGACCCCATCTCTACTAAAAACAGAAAAAAAAATAGCTAAGCATTGGGGTGGGCACCTATAGTCCCAGCTACTCAGGAGGCTGAGGCAGGAGGATCACTTGAACCCAGAAGCTTGAGGTTTCTGTGAAGTAGGCTGACACCTCAACCCTCTAGCCTGGGCAATAGTATATATAGTACCCATTTCAATGCTCTTTTTCATGGATGTTCCAGTAATTGCAGGTGCCCCATCTGCTTCTTGTCATAGTAAAAATGATCTTAAACTAGTGGAAACATTGACAACAATTTTACTCTAAGTTTACCACTTAACTCTAGTATTTACCAACCCTTTCTGATGAATAATTTATATATCTGTGTATTTATATACACATATAATCTATAATTTCCATGCCGTATTTCATACCTAATAGACACAAAGTAACTTAATTAATGACAGGATGCAAAGGTAATAAATACTCAGCATAGCTGTCAAACCATTCTCTTGAAAATATTTTTTTTAAAGAAAACTTTGTTTTAATAAAAGTTTCTACAATCCTGTAACATAAAGTGAATGTATTCAAAAGACTTATGCTGGTGTCCTCAGCCCTACGTTGATATTCAGACATCTTGAACAGACTGACATTTTCAAACAGGTGTCAGAATGACTGAAAAATTTATGGAAAAAATGCAGTTTTAAAAAAATGCGTTATCCAGGTTACTTTTAAAACATTTGTACTTTTAAATCTTCAAACATGAAATTCAACTTATTTTTCTGTGTTTTGGAAAGTATCACAACATTCATACCCTGTGACATATTAATCCTATTTCAATATATAATAGATATGCAGAGAAATGTTTATAATATCATTTAATGGAAAATAAATGTGGAAACCCTGGCTGCTGTCAACAAGCAAAAAAGAAAATTCTGAAAAGGACTTGAATAAATCTATACTCATAATAATATTAAACCAGAAAGGAAAACATTTTGGAAAGAGTGAAAGAAAAATACTTAGTGTATAAATGTCACTAGCAGGTGTTCATAGACTTAAAGAATTTTGGAGGCAGAAAGAACCCTTGAAATCATCTAGCTAACCTTCTCATTTTACAGCTGAGGAAAGAGGCCCAGATGGTAAGTCATCTGCTCAAGGTCACAAAGCCATGTACTAGCCATGCCAAGAATAGAATGTAGGTCTTCTCATGTCTGGTGGAGTGCCATGCAGTTTAAAATTCCAAGGAGTTCAAGGAAAGAAAATTGAACCTGGGGAGAAGAACACTGGATCTGAGAGAAGAGTGAGAAGTTGATTTCTGGCTGTGCCAAATTTTAAATTCGGTTTTCTCCTATGTGTAAATTAGAGAGATGATAGTCTATCTTCCAAGCATGACAGAAGAGTCATATAGCAGAGTGTTTATGTTGATGACTATGTATCTAAGGAGGCTGTATCCTTAGCTCATGTAAATTCTGGGTCAAAATAAAAAGGCCACAGGATTATAACTTAGTAGTTAAAAAAATCTGGGGATAAAAACAGCAACCAGGCCTTAAGTATGCCAGTATATGTTTAATCAATCATTTTCTATCAGGAGGATGTCATAAACAGTACTCATATAATCTCTTTACACCATGACAAGCCTGGTCAGTAGGAGACTGGGGACCTTCTGACATCTTGCTTGTAAACTTTTCGAGTTGCTTTTTCCTTTACCCATTAAACATATTTAATAGTAAAAGAGGTATTGTGTTTTTATTGTCATCAGGAAGGAAATGGAACAGATTGAGAAAGAGAATAACTTTTGAAAACCAACTCATTTTTATGCATGTTAAAGTCCAGAGGCTACAGGAGGTGACATATTTAATAATTCCTTCTCAAATAATGTCTGCTCTTTGCAATTTTCAAAGTAAGATACATGATCTCAGTTGTTCAGTAAAACTCTTGAATCTTAAATTATCTTCCGTTCCTAAGGAAAAGTCTTCGGTACTTCAATATTCCACTTAGCAAATATTTGTTGTTACGAACTCTGTGTCAGGTTAGACCAAGAGGATTCAAAGACTAAGACAAATCCTTGTCTTCATCAAGCTTGATTAATTCTGCAGGTTCCCTGACCCATGCAGTCTGACCCATGACTGCTCACATGTTGAGTAGCCCACTGTCTCGAAATGAGCTTATTGACAAATATGGAGAACCTCTCCAAGGGGTACCCACAGCTTTCTGCCACGGGGATCAGGCTGAGTGTTCCTCTCCGATCATGCTGCACACTGAAATCACTCAGGGAATTACAGACAAAAATAGTAAAGCTGCAACCTTAACTTTTTGAATCAGACCATCCAGTGCTGAGGTGTAGGCTTTTGAACTTTTACAAAGTTTCACAGACGATTATGTCAAGTTTGGTTCCGTGTTCTTTGAGTCCTAGGATGGTGGGATTTCAACTGTACATTAATAAAATAAGTTTTATACTCTTAAGATGCTGTTTGGGGGTATAAAATTATGAAGGTCACACACAGAGCATTTATTATCTGTGAAAACTGCATCCTGAGATTATCGTGTTCCAGCTAATGTACTATTTTCTCAGTTTTGGAAGTTTTCCCCTAGAATCATGGGATGCTGGCTCTTCTATTCCGAAGGCTGCTGACATGTCAACAGATTTTTTAGCCAAGCAGATCTGTCATGGGGCTTATGTACAGGCATTTCCAGATGACAGAAATGTTCAAAAGAAACAGTTTGAACTATTTGTTCTTTTGAAGTATTGGTCCAAATTCTGCCCCAAACAATAACATATTTGAGAAATGTGAGCTATTTTAAAGTTAGAAACAGACCTTGATCACATTGTTTTTCAAAAAAAATTTTTTAGCATCTAATTATATTATTTACAGACTTGATTTGGGAGATGTCGATGATGATGACAATAAAATCGAAACAATAAAGGCACTTTTCTAGGGCTACCTCTTATTTAGTGCCCTGAAAGAAGTCCTGGGGACGCCTATCCACCACCAGAGGGCCACCCTGAGCCACATCTCTCTGCTAAGGTGTTCAAGGGATAAAGCATGGCTCAGAGAGGACACTGAGCCAGTGTGATCTGAAAGGTCACAGGAATTAATCCATATTCCCTCAAGGAATTACTAGTCCACATTTATCTTCCACCAGAAATTTAAGTTTTCCCACTGCTGGAGGATAATATTATATTTCCAGTAAACTGTCTGCTAAAATACCACAGATAGGAAGTAATTACTGGCTAGTCGCACCTGGCACAGAAAAGAACAGCTAATACATGGAAAGGACTAGAAGGAACAAGTCAGTAGAGGGAAGCTCTGATTGGAGCTCAGGAACACTGATTCATTCATGGGGCACAGAGCAGGAGAAGAAGGGAAGCTCTCAGTGGGAACTGCATGAGTGGGAACAAGAGTTTCAGAGCTTGGTGGTAGGTGAAAAGAAAAGTGGCATCATGATAAGACAAGGCTACAGTGAAGGGTCTGGAGATGAGGGTGGAGAATGGAGGCCTAAAGTCATGTTCTGGTGTAGCCTCCAGGCCACGCTAACCAAAGGACGTCTGCAGAGCAGCCAACCCCCTTCTCCATGGCCACGCTCCTCCAATCAGTCCACATGATCCTGGAATCATAATGCCCAGAGAGATGGCTTGCCCAGGATCACCTCAAAAACCCATGAAAGAACAGAGAGTCACAGAATGGTGGTAAGGTGTGGGGCAAAAAGATATTCAAGTGCAGGAAGAAAATGATGGTTACTCAGTATATCCCCGAAGTGGTTGTGCCTGGTCTTTATACCATATTCTGTCATTGCTGAAACTACATATTTTGTGCAATAGATTCACATGACTCAAATTTTTCTTATTCAACTCTTTTGAATCCATCCTACCAATGTGAAACCACTCGCTTTCTACAAATATCAGTATCTTCAAACAAATAGTTACTTCTGAATCAATTACATTGCTAAAATGAGGACCCTGAGCAGAGACAGAAGTTTCCCGTCCTGGAAAGCTTTTTCACCTTGAGATCTGTGAGGTCCAAGGGTAGGGGAAACTAACTTTCCTTCTTCCACTTGCCTTCGGCTGCTTTGCTGTGGTGGTTTTTATTTTTTACTAGATGGACCCTAAGCACGTTAGACAGTGTACATACACCAAGGGCCTCGGTGCAGTGGCCCTGGAGTCACAGCAGATACACATTTACTGCCAGGTAAAAGTGCTCAGATTCCTAGGAGTCATCTAAAATCTCTGAATAAATTAACTTTGGTAATTTGTCATTTTGAAACTCCTCCACTGAAGTTCTAAATGGCTGATCTAGGCCAATACAGAGGATGGTTTATTTAAAAAAACTAACTCTGTCGTCCCTGTCCAGGGGTTAATGACAAATGGAATGACATAGAATGTGAAAATATTATTCATGAAAAAGAAAGAAGGGAATTACAAACTGCACATTAAACTGAGTTTTCTGATTTTAAGGAAGAAAAGACTGTATCCACTATTAAAAACAAAGCTCTTAAATTCTCTCCTCTGCTAAGCATTTGAAGCCAGTGGGAAAACTGATGAGCTCCTCTCTGACCCTCATAACCTCTTAATATTTAAAAGTGTTAGGTTAAGGAAGGTGCCTTTGAGATGAACTTAAAGAGCTGAGTTTTGTTTTTTAAAATACAGTCTCATTCTGTCATCCCAGGCTAGAGTGCCATGGTGTCATAGCTCATAGCAACCTCAAACTATTGGGCTCAAGAGATCCTCTTGCATCAGCCTCCTGAATAGCTAGAACTACAGATGCCCACCATGCCCAGCTAGTTTTTCTATTTTTAGTAGAGACAGTATCTGTTTTTTCTTTTTTTTCTGGCCTGGGCTGGGTTTGAACCCGTCACCTCTGGCATATGGAGCCGGCACCCTACTCCTTTGAGCCACAGGTGCTGCCCTAGTATCTTGTTCTTGCTCAGGCTGTTCTTGAGCTCCTGAGCTCAGATGATCCACCCAACTCAGCCTTCCAGCATGCTAGGATTACAGGCATGGCCACTGTGCTCGGCCTAAAGAACAAACTTTAAAGGTATATCATGCTGGACAACCTCAGAAATGAATGACATTATTTCCCATCTTTCAATAATCACTTGTATGTATGTCTTGTTTGTTAAAATAAACAGCTCAACTTAAAACATTCAGAAGAGACTCCAGAAAATAAACAGGTAAGGCATAGTTTTTCAATAATTGCAATAATTACTCCATTAAAGTAATCAATAATTTTCAGAGCTCTGTCTCTGGAATATGTAGGATATTAATACTTTTCAACTATAGTAATCAAGAAATTGCATCATTCCTAAATACTTCTGGGTGGCCTGCCAATTTGTCAAATGAATCAGTATTTTACACTTTTTAGTTCTAGTTTTTAAACTAGCTTTTAGATTAGCGTAATGTTTCACTTTACTGTTTATTTAATGTTAATTTTGATATAAGATAAAAACATTTTAAATTATTAGTTAATCTATTTAAGCATATACTGATAACATAAATAAAAGATATCAAAATAAGGTGGCGCCTGTGGCTCAAAGGAGTAGGGCGCTTGCCCCATATACCAGAGCTGGTGGGTTCAAACCTGGCCCAGACCAAAAACTGCAAAAAAAAAAAAAAAAAGATATCAAAATAGAAGCAAGATTTTATGATCTGAAATTTAAATGCCCTAAATAGAAATTTGGTTTAGATAATATTAGAAAAAAATATTCTAATATACAAGTTGGTAAGATTATATGAACTATTTTGAAAAGGCAGAAAAATTGCTAACCATCACTGATTACATATTCTTATATTATAGTAAAGTTTTGCAATTTTATTTTTAGATATTGGGTTTTGGTAGTACCTTATTTTGAAAAACAGTTATATTTTCCAATACAGGAAAATACATGCAACTACGAATTTAAAAACTTATCATCATAACAATGAAATCGAATAAAATGTCCAAAGATTTAAGTTCATTAAAGAAACATCTGAAATAGAAGATGAGCTCTTTAGGACAACACATGCAGCTTAACAGTGGGTATTGCAAGGTGAAGATTTCTGAAGTTTCTCCTTATTTCTAAAGAGTGTTCCATTTGATGCCCTTATTCTTTAATCAAATAAGCATAACAATACTCTATTCAAAAGGTGTTCCTGGAAGTGTTTAAAAGTTACCCAGAACCTCACTAGGACAACCACAGATCAGAACTGCCAGTGAGCAGAGAAAATTACCATTAAGCAGAGAAGATGTGGATGAAAGTATATTTATTAAGTTAGATGGAAAAGATCTTTACAGGTTCTAAAATTTTGCACACTTTCAAAGTGGCTTACACGAAAAACAGCCATCACCACTTCCTCATCTCTCCACTGATTAACAGTGGAGGAAGAATTCAAGATGTTACCACACTTACTACCGCAACTACAAAGATTTCCTGCCATGTTCAGACCACAAGGCATTCTTACTTTGTATAAATTTCCTTCTAAAATTTCACCAGTAGGCTGCTGAGAATATCAAGACCTACCTGTGAGATGTTAGTCTCATCAAAACATGTACAAAATCACATCACCTATCAAAAACCAGGTCAAAATTAAAAACACAAAATCAAAATTATCTTTCAAGGCCGGGCACGGTGACCTCACGGAGGAGGCTTGGGAGGCTGGGAGTACTTGGGAGGCTGAGGCAAAAGAATTGCTTGAGCTCCAGAGTTGAGGTTGCTGTGATAGCTCACAGACACCATGGCACTCTACCAATGGCAACAAAATGAGACTCTGTCTCCAAAAAAAAAAAAAAAAA
>NW_003852397.1:22109382-22180580 GCF_000181295.1 Otolemur garnettii
CTAGCCACTTGAGCCATAGGTGCCAAGCCAGTTTTTTTTTTTTAATAGAGATGGGGTCTCACTCTTGGCTCAGGCTGCTCTGGAACTCTTGCGCTCAAGTGATCTTTCCGCTTTGGCTCACCAGAGTGCTAGGATTACAGGGTTGAGCCACCACACCAGTCCTAATTTTTTTTTTTTTTTTTTTTTTGGAGACAGAGCCTCACGCTGTCGCCCTAGGTAGAGTGCTATGGCATCAGAGCAGCCTCCAACTCCTGGTCTCAAGTGATTCTCCCACCTCCGCCTCCCAAGTAGCTGGGACTATAGGTGCTTGCCACAATGTCTGGCTAATTTTTGGTTGTAGCCATCGTTGTTTGGTGGGCCTGGGCTGGATTCAAACCTGCCAGCTTAGGTATATGTGTCTGGTGCCTTAGCCGCTTGAGCCACAGGCGCCGAACCTCAGTCCTAATATTTTTAAATTGAGATTTCACATTCTTTTTTCATATACATGTACAATACATCTCAATTGGAACTTGTCACCTTTGAAGGCTCAGTGGCTATGTGTGGCAAGCGGCTGTTCTAGTAGACAACACAGGTCTAGGAGACAGTATTCATATTGCTCAGGATGGCTCACATCTGTAATCCTAGCAATATAGGAGGCCAAGCCAGGTGGATTGACTAAGCTCAGGAGTTCAAGACCAGCCTGAGCAAGAACAGACCCCATCTGTAAAAAAAATAGCTGGATGTTGTAGTAGGCACCTGAGTTCCAGCCACTTGGGAGGCTGAAGCAAGAGAATTGCTTTAGCCCAAGAATGTGAGGGTTGCTGTGAGGTATGACACCATGGCACTCTACCAATGGCAACAAAATGAGACTCTGTCTCCAAAAAAAAAAAAAAAAAAAAGTCCTTCATAATTTTGTTTATATAAGTAGGGTTTAAGCAACTATGTCTTCATACATATTGCACCAAGTTCCAGTAGTTTAATAAATAGTCCCCAAATTTTTTGCTTCCTGATACTACCCACTTTCATTTCTATCTATCATTCATTAGGGCATCTGACCCAAAGCATGCCTCTACCAGATGAATTGGGCTGTGGTTCTGTGAGAATGTAGCTGTAAACACTGTCCAAATATTTGGAGTTAAGGCTGAGCTACCAAATTCACATTCCAAACTTTGCTGGCAGCTGATTAGATAATTATATCCTATTCTACCACAGAAATTGAAGTGAAGATTGGGGAATGCAGGCCAATACACATTCCAAGCTCAGCACTGAGGTTTTTTTTTTAAATGAGTTTAGTCAGTTATGCTTAAAAATAGCCAACTGAATTCCTTTTTTCTTACATCTAGGCCAAATTAACAACGACACTTGTTCCTAAGGCCAAGAATGTGCATGCAAGGGTATTTTCTACAGTAAGCTTCATTTTTTGAGTTTAGTTTCAGTGTGATATTTAAATAACACAGCTTCAAAGGTGCAAACAAAAGAAGATCTCATCTCACTAATTGGGGGACTTTGCTCTCTTGGTGAACAAAGAAGCATGTGTATTCCTCTTTCAAAACTAGTTTAATACAACATAAATCATGCAGATTAAAGGGGAGGGGATGCAGATTCTGGGAACTTTCTCTCACAGTCTTGGGCACCATCTTTGTTAACGGCTCTTTCCTAGTCTATGTCCTGTGATGTATGAAAAAGACACAGAGATGCTGGATGTCCACAGAACAGCCTGAAGTTATAGCAAGGGAAAAAGTCACTTCATGCCTACTGGTAGTTTGCTGAGATCACCTTTAACCCCCTGGCCCCCAGCATGTCCCTGGAGATACAGGCACGTCTGAATGCATTCCTCATTCTGCAGCCTAATGTGACGGAGGAGTGTCTGTGCCCATGGGCTCAGCAGGGATGCTGTCCACACAGTAGGTAGGGAAGAGTTGGAAAGAGTCTCCCGGGAATTCAACTATATGGTAAAGTTGTCTAACTTCAGAGGAGCTGTAGGCTGATCCCAAATCCCACAGAACCTGAGAGCAGCAGTCAAGGCAGCCCCATTTCAGGCTACTTTCTCTTCCCCAGTATCTTACAGAGGTCGCTTATAGGGGGAGGACCTGGACAGGGTTCATGATTCTCATGAAATTCTTCCACCCTGTTGCCAGAAGGACCATACTTCCTAAAAAGAGATCTAAAGATGAGGCTGGTATTTTGGTTAGCCCTGAGGCCTTTCTTTCCTTATTCAGGTCACAAGTTATCACTCAGGTATTTGTGCCACCCCTGCATACATTTCTGGTGTCCTTCCATCTAAGAATGCATTTTACCGTAATAGCATGCATGGCATTGTTGGGTCATCTTGAGGTTTGAATTCAGTGTGCACACATGCCTGAATCTCTAGGTGTGTGTGTGACCTTGCACTCATACACGCTTCATCTTGGTACTCTTTATTCCCACTTGTCAATGATTTTGTTGCTTTTGAGAACCTGTATTAATGCAAGGAGAGTATTCTGACACCCCCAGCCAGGGTAGAAACAGAACAGCTTTGTTCTGAGTAGAAGTGTCTAGCCAGGATTCAGACATCCACTGAGTCACTGGATCTTTAAGGTCAACTTAAACCCAGACAGCTGATGATCCTATGTCCTAGTATCACACAGTTTATTGTAACCTCTGCTGCAGCTATGTAGAATATAAGAGTTCAGATAATCCAAATATCTAAAAGCAGTGGTTCTGCAAAGTTTAAAGAACTATAAATACCTATCCATACATTTAGTTTCAATTAGTATGGGGTAGGGTCCCCACCAAAAACAGCCCAGAAATTCTGATGTGCAGCTAGGGTTGAGAACCACTGATCTAGATATTTAGTTCTTGATTCCTGTCATGACAAAGAAAGCCATAATTCTGAAGCCACACAGAGTGGCAAAGAGGCAAGATGCTTCTGGGGTATCGACTGCATCACACACCACGTTTCTCCACAAAGACGGTATCAGCAATTTGGGCGAAACAATTATGTGTGACATGGAATCACAGGGAGCTTGAGACTCTGAGTCCTTCCCTCTAATGCCAGAGAGTTTCCCAGGCCCTGTGACAACCTGCAATACTTCCAGACATTTCCATACAGCCATCAAATATTGACTTTCAGTTCTTTGAGGTGGTGACCTGGATCTAAAAGACAGATTTTGGTTTTTAACGTGGTTGCTGCCCCCTGAGATAAAATTTTTTTAAAAGTAAACTTGAATCATAATGATTACTCATGGGATTTATCTTACTGCATTCATTTTTGTAAAGAAGTTCTACCTAGCCCTTTGAACCTCCAAAATGGAAACACAGAAGTACTTGTCAGCAGGTTGCAACTGTTGGTTAACTACCACTCCTCTAGGACTTCCCTCCCTTAACCAAAAACAAGCAGAAAAACGAACAACAACCAAGAAAAAGTCTATAGAGAGTAAGAGCAGTAATCTTTAATTGAACTTTCGGACAACTGTGAAGTTGTTAGGTTTTTTGTTTTTTTTAACTAATACTTGAAAGGAAATGAAAGTGTGGGCAGGATAAGGCTATAAATAAATTGTGGTCTGTTGCAAGTGAAATTCCTGGGATTCAAAAGGCTGTTACCAGTACCAACTTTTGTGCTAGAGAAAAGTTTTTTCACACATTACTTTTTTGCCAAGATACAAGATATTTCTCTTTACCGAAGATTTTTATATCCACCAACCAACCAGTGAGTATTTACAAGTATATGACTTTGACAGTGCTGAGATTTCCGAACCTTGAGTGGCACTGGTGCATTCCAGCTCTTCATGGGGTAAACTACTAAGACAGAATAGGGCTTTGGGGTACCCGGAATCTCTCCCAGCCATGTTAGATATGAAGAGTAAGGGGGATGCTCATATTTATAAACTAAAGTAAGTTTATATTTCGAGAGCACTTCCCATTGGGACTGTGCTACTGGACTGGGATTGTGATTTAATCAAATCTAGAGAATGACTATTTTTTTCCCCTACCCTAAACAATTCACATACCATTTTTATAGTATATTTCCTGTTCTGCAGGCAACCTGTTAAAAGATGACAGGACTCCCGGCAACAAGCTTAATTCGCAATATGGCTCTAAGAAAAAGCTGAAGTGGCTGGTTTGGTGGGAAGCTGATAAAATACAGTAGGAGATATTCATTTTTTAAGACCTAATCTACTCTCATGCTTCCAAGTATATCTCTGTAAAGAGAACAGACCGGCCTTACAATACATTACTATATTCCATGAAGGTCACATTTCATTCATTCATCATATTGTTCACAGTTATTTATTGGATGTCAAAATTATCTGGTTAGTCTGAAGCAACCTAACAAAGAAACTTTATAAATCTATATAATTTCTATAAATGTGACCAACCTGTGAATATTAGCTTTTGAATTACCATAATTGTCAACTACTAAGACATAATTATGAATGTTTTAGTTAATTTTGGGGGGAGCTCAATCTGCCAATTATTTATCAAGAAGAGATAAATATTTGATTTATCAAATCAAGATGTAAAAGGAGGAAGCAAAAATTACGATTTGTAACAAAAGGTACTTACTTCCTTACCTGAAATATTTTAATGCTTGGGCTTCTTATTGAATTTGGTAGTGGTAAGATGAGTTTTGTCTTTTTAAAGAAATAAGCAGTCTTCAGTGTTTTTACAGCATTGGTTACTACAGAAATTATACTTCTTTTACTTCTGGTCTTGAAGGATGAAGAAAATAAAACAAACTGAAAATACTATAATGAATGGTGAATGATGAAAGTTTTACAGTACAAAAAATAATGTGAAAAGGAAAACAAGTTTAAATATGGTTGTGTAAGAAAGTGATGAAAATAATACGAGAATGAGAATAAGCAAAATGATAGGCTGGAACATCTGGGAAGGTAAATGCAAAAACAAAGAGAAGCGTTAATTAATAATAATTTTTAAAACTTAAATTTATATCAACTGATCTAAGGATTCATCAGACCACCTGCCCCCCACCTTAAGCCTGTATTTATAAAATCTGAAAGCTGGTTAAGGCACAATGCTCTTTCTCACTCTGATTTCCCCTGAGGGTAAATCATTTAAAAACTACATGCTCATAGTATTCAAAAATCTGCAACAAGGAAACTAAAAGCCAATTCCCTGATATAATAGATAGAAAAAGGTAACCCTTAACATATCGAAATCCACCAAGTTTTATCCCCCAAATTATTATTTTTTCATAGCAAAGCACAGCAACATGCAAGATAAATTAAGCAACAGGGCTGCAGTTTTCTTAGTTGAACTCATAGATAGTTAATCTAATATCATGCTTCTGTGTATAAACCGATTTTTAAATATAAATGCATTGCGTGTCTTAAAAGCCATGCATGCTTTGGTACTTCCGTGAGTTCTCCCATGGATACAGGACACCAGGCTTGCCAGCGGGAACAGCACTGCCTGTTTTGTTTCATAAATTATCTTTCACGTGGTTAACTCTGACAAAATGCATTGGTCTGTAAGTGGCCACCGTACCTGGCCAAAGCAGCTCAGTCCAATTCATCCGGTGTGCCTCTACAAATCAGGATGGAGGAAAAATACTGGTTTTCCCTGTTCTGGAATAGTTATTACTATTTCTCTGAATGAGTGTTGCCTTCAAGTACAACACTCCTTTCCCAGTCCTGAGATTCTCCACCACAGAACTGACAGTGATTGTCTCTGGAAATAACCATCATGTTACTTTAGCTGAACCATAAAGGGGAGGCTTTCATTGGTTCTCTTTGATAGGGCTCTTGAAAAATCATGCCCTTGACTGCTGTTTTCCATCATATATTTACAGGTATCCAGCATTATTGCCTGCTTCGTTGTTATATTTATATTTTTTTAAAAGCCAGGCCTGCCAGAGCTTTTGCCTGGATTTCCTTTCCTTTTCTATTTTTATTATTATTATTTTCTTTTTAAATTTATATTAAAGACAAGGCCTCACTATGTTGCCCTGGCTGGTCTAGAGCTCCAGGGCTCAAGCCTCCTGTCTCAATCTCCCAGATAGCTGGGACCACAGGCATAAGCCACTGTGTCCGCCTCAAGAAATGTTTTAAAATCTTAACACTCAACTACTGGAAGGACCTGCTTGCAGTATGATGTGTTGGCAGAGTCATTTTGAAAAATGTTGACCTTCCATGATAATAATGAATCTTAAAAATCCTTCAACCTTTACCCCAAAACCGAGGGTGACAGTGCTAAATTTCAGAGGGGAAATGGTGACTTAGAGATTGGGGTACAGAAACCTCAGGCCTGGAGAAGGGCAGCGCGAAGGACCAGGCAGCCGGCCGGGGCTTCCCCCGCGGCCGACTCCGGGCAGGGAGGCCCTGAAGCGGGGCGCGGCCGTCTGGGCGCGGAGACGCCCCTCCGGGGACGGCAGCTCCGCGGCCAGGCCGGCCGCGCCCGGGCTCGCAGTAGGCAGAACTGTACCTGACTCACGGATATGGGCTCCTCGGCGCCGCGCTCGTCGGCCGACTTGGGCACCTCCAGGCGGTCGATGAAGGTCTGCAGCTCCTTGCGGAAGGCCTTCATCTGCGCGTTGATGCGGTAGAGCAGCTCGTGCTCGCGGATGCGGCTGCCGTCGTCCTCCTCGTCCATGAGTCCGAACAGGTCCCCGTTGGCCACGTAGATGCGCGCCTCGGTGATGATGGTGCTCGTGTCGGCGATGAGCCGGTCGATGGTCTTGCCCAGGCGCTCGGCCTCCGAGCGGATGTCCTTCATCTGCTGCCGGTCGGAGAAGCTCTTGGGCCAGGGCCCGGGCGCCGGGTAGAAGGAGCGGGTGGGCGTCAGGCAGCGGATGTTGCGCACCTCCTCCGAGTCGCTCTCGCCACCGATGGGCCCTTCGCGCTTGCGGTGCGGCGGCCGCGAGTCGTCGTCGCTCTCCTTCTTGCCCGCGTCGCTCTCGGCGTCGCTGTCGCGGGGGCTGCCGCGGATGCCCAGGTGCGAGGCCAGGTCGTAGCGCTGCATGTTGGACATGAGCACGCGGTTCTCGTACTGCAGCTGCATGACCTTGCCGCTGAGCTCGTTGATCTGCAGGCGCGCCGCCTTCAGCTCCTCCTGCAGGGCCTCGGTCTTGGCGTTGTCGTGGTGCCGCGCGCTCTCGTGGCCGCCCGACTTGTACTTGTACTTGTTGAGCTCCGCCGTGATGCGCTTGTTCTGCTCCTCCAGGTCGGCCACGTTCCTGCGCAGCAGCTCGGTCTCGTCTTCCACCAGCTGCAGATGCTGCCGCAGCTCCGACAGGGATTCGCTCTGCTCCCTCATGAGGGGGTTGGCCGAGCCATTGAAGTCATCGCCCCTCAGGTCGTCCAGCTCGGCCTTCAGGCCCCTGTTCTCCACCTCAAGTTCCACGATTTTCCTGCCCAGGATGTTGGCTTCTTCCTCCACCAGCCTCAGCCGGAGCTTGAGCTCGGCCTCCCTGGTGCTGGGAGGTCCCCCAGCTTCTCCCTTGGGCAAAGGACTGTCCAGATCCCCATAGAAGGACCTGTATTTCTGGAGCTCGTGTTCGAATCTGTCCTTTTCTTTATCAATCTTGGCCAGTTTCTTCCTCATCAAAGCAGCTTCTTCCTTAACAAACTGCAGCTGGCATTTCAGATCTTCATTGTCCTCCTCATTGTGGGGAAAAGAAAGAAAAGGACAGGAGATCATTTTTAAGCAAATCAAGACACCCGTCAAACAGGGACACCTGTGAAAGGATTTTGTTTTTCTGCAATCAAGATTTATTGACACACGGAGAGAACAGATGCTGTGTGCTTCCTTCAAATCACTTCAATTCTTTGGCAAATTAGAGATTAGGATAGGACAATATTACATCCTGGGAAAAAAGAAGGAAAAGGAATACAGAGAGAGAAAAACTGTGTTTGTCACTGTTCAGAGATTATGTGTTGTAACAGCACACAACCATTGCTGGCCATTTCAACAGAGCTCTTTTTGTTTATTTGGCTATTACTGTAATAAAGGCAAACCCTATTCACTGGAGAAAACGTGGTTGATATGCACTCACTGCCATTTAATGAACATTTCCTCCAAGCCAGATGCTGTAAAGTTCTTTACATAGATGACCTAATTTAATTTTCACAGTAAACTTAAGTTTTAAGTAAGCAAATTGTTGAGCTCTGCCATGATGCACTCCTCTTGGTCTTAAGTATTAAATTCCTAGTTTAAAGATGTTCAGTGACTTAAGGTTACCCAGCTAACAAGTGGCAGAGGACTAAGGTGAAATCTGAATTCAGGTCTGCCTGAAACTAAGGCTCAGACTCATGATCATGATGCCCTCCACATTCATTCACAGGAGAATTCTTTTAAAGGCCTTTATGGACCAGCCCGTCCATGGAGAAACTGTTAGGTATCCCATAGAGCTCACTTTTAAAGTAGGATGTACTCTCACCAGTCTGACATGGATAGAGATGGATCTTGCTGGTGAAAGGATACTGGAGTAGGATCTATCTGTAAAAGTTCCGCTTACACATTCTAATCACAACATTCAAAGCCTAACTACCAACTAAATGGAAAAGTAAGAAATGAGAAGTGGAAATCCATTCTTTCCCTGAGAGCTGTTTTAGAAGCATGTTTTTGAGTCCCAGGACATATCTCACAAAGACAAGTTCCCCAAATTTTCTTTTAAGTATGCACTTTGGGGCCAATCATGTAACGTCTATGAACTTTGCTTTCCTCATTTTTTAAATGGGAATAAATATGCCTGCCTTACACAGTACTTGGAATCACCTGTGTCTGAGATGCATTCTGGTAAAGGAGGAGCAACCTTTGGTGAGGATGGTGAGGAGAATGATGAACTTCTGTGGGAGATGCTCAGTAAATAAGGCCCAGAGCCTCTGAAATGGAAAAGATGGAGAACAGGGCACAGGTCCCCTGTCCTCCCACCCACTGATGGGAATACAGGGGGTTGAGAGCTGCTGGGTGTGCACAGGCTGAATATCACTTGCATATTAAATACTCACATCAGCCCTACAAGACCTCCCCTTTACCAGTAAGAGAGGTTTGTTCATACAGCAGACTACAAGTTACTAATGACAGAGCACAGTCTGTACTCAGGCTGATTCCAAAACTCATATTCTTTCCACTGCACATGTTGCTTCTAGAAAAGAAGCATGAAAGAAGAAAAATAAGGCAAGGCAGTAAAACCAAAGAAACCAGATGTGCTGGCTTATCTGAGAAGCACAGCCAGAAGTGAGGAGAGAGCCTCAGCAGCAACAGAGGGATGAGAATGAGAGGCTGAGTCACAGAGAGCTTTGATGGGAGAATCCGTTTCACAAGGGTAGGGGGAAGCCACCCTGCAGGAGGCTGTGTGTGGAGACCCTCCCACTAACTCAGTGAGGATGAGGCCAAGGGCATAGCACAGTGTTTAACACATTCACTGCCATGGCCAGCAGATCTCTTGACCTTTTTTGACCTAATAAAACACCATGGCCACAAAGAAAAAAAAATGTTTTCTAGTATTAAGATTTTATCATCAGAGGCATCAAAGATAACCCTAGATTTTAGAGTTTAAGTATCTCCCTGGATTGTACTGCCAAGAACAGGGATGGAGAAGGAACAAAGAACAGATGCTGTGGGAATCACATGGGCTTAAGTTTTGTAACATGCTCTCTTCGAGGTGCGTCAGCAAAAGGGTACAGAGTGGAAATATCTATCAGCAAGCATCTGTAATCTCAGGCTCAAGGTTACAAAGATCACAGCCTGGCACCTGGAGAACTCAGGTCCACAGGTGAGGACATGCAACTGAGATGCACAGAGGGGCTGAAGTTGTGGAAGTGAAGAAGCTGAAGAAGCTGAAGTTCTTGCAGTGGTCACAGAGGCAACCAGAGAGGAGAAGAAAAGAAAGGGAGATGGATAAGAAATGATCAGAGGTCTGGGAGGGGAAGTCTAAGATCATGTAGGCTGGTGATTAGAAACAATGTTGGAATTGAAAAGTGACCCAAAATATCAAATATGTTTTTACAAATAAGCTAGGTTGTATTAAAAAGTAAGAGTAGATCAGACTGGTGAGCTAGGTAGGGCTACATGGGTGGTGGAAGTCCTTGACTGCAAGGCCAGGCCTTTATTTGCTAGTAGCCCCCCCCCAAAAAATATATATATATGCATACACACACACACACACACACATATACACACATGCATATGCTGCAGTTTGATTCTAACCAAAACAGCAGTGGGTGTGACACCAGCTACAGATTGGAGCAGAGTAACACTTCATTGGGCTATGCTAAGCTAAGAAAGAGAGAAGAATATTTGATTTGTGTGTATGTGAGCTCTCTTGCCTGAAGAAATAAAAACATAACAATTATTTTAACTCTCAGACATATTCTGCATGTAATAAAGTCATTATGCATCATGAGGGAAGGAGTTACATCAAGAGAATGATGGGCACAATAATCATTTTCTTCATTTACAAAGAAATCTTCTTTAGCAAAGCCTGCTAATTTCTGCAATGCAAAGAGCTTAAGAACCCAATCTGCCAATATACCCCGTGTCCCCGTGTTACAACCTAATTTATTGCAAGCTGAATTTGGAACTGGGCATAGAAATACTGTATGTCAGCAGTTCTCAACCTGTGGGTTTCAACCCGTTTTTAACAATGGAAATACATTGTGGCATTAGGAAGGTGGAGAACCACTGCTATATAGAATTGTTTAAAAAAAATAGAAGACTGTATGGGAAATGGCTGGTCCACAGTGACAAAGCAGTAAATGTTTGCTTGTATTTTCCACAGTAAATGGCCAGAAAGAAAGATTAAAATGCTCTGAGGTATGAAGCCAGTTATTTCTTATTTTTGTGCATGTTAAAGATTTGCTCACTCACTCATAAGAAGGTACAGATGATTATGAGGAAGGGAATATAAGATAATGAAGGGTCAGTAAAAAAGTAAGCTAAGCCTGCCTTTGACTTAAAGAGCCACTACCAGAAGCGAAATCGCATTTACATATATTAACCCATTTAATCCATACAACAACTCTCTATTATGACTCCTGTTTTATAAATGAGGAAATAGTGGCACAAAAGGAATAAGTAACTTGTCAAAGGTCGTAACAGCTGGTATAGGCCAGAGATTTCAACTTAGACAACCCAGCCCTGGAGCTACAGTTCGGAATCGTGATGCAATACCGTTTCCCAGTAAATGAAGTCACTGCTGCTGGAGGAACATGCAAGGAATAGATCAAAGAAGCTGAAGCAAATTAACAAAATGAAATACAAAGCTATACGGACATAGAAGTTTGGACTATATGAAATTGCCATTTCTGTAGATCAAAATCAATAGCATGTTGGCAATGTCGTGTGGTTCAAGCAAGAAAAGGGGGACATGTACAGGCAGTCCCTAAGTTACAAACATCTGATTTACATACAAAGTAAACTTATGAACAGAAGGTATTATGGTAAATCCCTGAGTTACAAATATCTGACTGATGTATGACTGGCATTTATGAATGGAGGCTATTCCAGGTACTAGGTAAATGTACCTCTTTCAATTTAAATACAAATTTAACTTAAGAACAAACCTACAGAACTGATCTTGTTGGAACCTGGGGACTGCATGCCTATATTATACACGTGCAGGGTGCTGGACACGAGATACAGACAATGCAAAGCTGAGTAAGATGGGTGCTGTCTACAATATGCCCTGGCTAAGGTGAACACCTAAACAGGAATCAGCAGAAGGTGATGCTCGCAGTAATAAATACATGTGGATCAGTGTCCTCAGCCTTGACTGAGCAACAGAATTATTGTAACTTCATGAAAATGGACCATTTTATAATTGAGATATCCTACCGGGGACAGCCTTGATCAATCTCCTGGGGTGGGTGTTTGAAAAGTGACAGGTCGTAATCTGTGAAAATAAATGCATTAGAAATGATAGTGGGGAGTTCAAATGCCCAATGGTATACTTGTAAACATCCCAGGGAGTTCGTGCTCATGAAACAAAAGCTAGTGGACTATAAGACATCTTGACTTTCATAAGGCCAGCCCCCTGAGACACTAATGAAAGCTGTAGATGTCTTTTGCAAAAAGGTCCCCTTGAGCACATGCACGTGGAGGGGAAGTCCACCAGGCCAGGAACACACAGCTGAGAATTTGAGAATTCCTGGATTAGTGAATATTAATGAAAAAGTAAACTTTAACATAGGAAGTATAAGAATAGAACAAATATGGTTTGTTTTTTCTTCAATAAACTGTTAAATAAAGCCAACTTAAGATTTTAGAACCTGGAGCTTATCGCATCTACCCCCTAAACAAGGATGGAAAGAAAACTCATGGCAGCACGAAATGAACCACAGCCTCATATTTAGAGAGAGCTGACAAAGCGAAAGCAGAGAATGAAAAAGCTGTAGTGACACAGCACATTTGGACTTATTAAGGAAACAGGGAGAAAGGTGCAAAATAAGGTGCTATGATCTTGACATAAGACTCTCTGGGACTCTTGAAATCCTGAGGCTCACAACTGTTCTTGTACAAGTGCCAGGAGGAAAATTAACCAAGAAGAGAGTGAGGGGATAGCGGAAAAGGAAACCAATACACACTGAATATGCTAGGCTTCCAAAAAATGACTGAAATAAACTTGTCAAATTTTGAATATTGAAGTATCACTTTAATGTAATGAGAAAACACCTTGTAATAATTTTTAAAAGTACATTTTTTAAGTGCATCTGAAAGTAAACCCGGGTATTAATATGCATGTAGTTAAATAGATTCCAACTTACATGTTTAAAAGTCAGTGTCTAGCTATGTGTCAATGTCACTTCTATCTCAAATATTTCCTCGTTATTTTAACATCTCCTTCCTTACAACCATCAGCACCTTCTGGTCACCCCGAAAGCAGAGCTATTCTTTACTGTGGCTCTTTCTAAGGTAGTTAATAAAAGCACGTGTTAAGTACATCTTGTCTTTATGTTTATTGCTTTGTTCCCTTTCTTTTGCTTCTCTTATCACTGGCACAGAGAATTTCTTCGTTCTAGGGCTCTCTGAAGACATCATGAGCCTCTCTCTCCCTTCCGCCATCCCTTCCTACAACATTCCTTTCTTTACCTTCCCCTGATCCTATAGGAACAGCCATTCTTTTGACCTTATTATGAAAGAACGAGATTAACATCATGGGTACAGTTCTTAAATACGGCAGAACATAAAGCACTAATGACATGCTGCTGTATGCTTACAGTGTAAAAGTAAGTGTAACGGGGATATCAATGCTGGCTTTATCGCTGAATTCTTTACACTACCTGTATCTACAGCTACATAATTGATGTGCGTAATTTACTTTGTCTATTTGACCATTATGGTGCACAGTAGGGTGACTAGAGTTAATAATAAAGTACTGTTTCACAATAACTAAAAGAGTGGAATTGGAATGTTCTCAGCTCAAAGAAATGACGAATGCTTGAGTACCCCAATTAGCTTGTATCAAAATATCACATGTACCCCATAAATATGTATAACCATTATGTACCCATAACGATTAAAATCGAAAATTAAAAAAATTATGTCTTTACATGTAGCTTATTATATACATTTGAGGTACTTGAAATTTTATTTCTACGTACCTCTGTGGGGGTCTGTTGAGGCTTTTTTTCGGATTTCGGCAAATCTTTGCTTCCTCTTCTTTTTAAGGATAACTGAAACAAAGAAGGAATACAGTTGGCTTAATAAACTATAAGTTTAATTAAGGTAAAATGTGAATTCTATTTTGTTTTTAAGTGTGCTAATCTCCTATGATGGAACCAAGACCAAAAAAAAAAAAAAAAAAAGAGTTAGTTTAAAAATCATAAAGAGGGAAAACAATCAGAAAGGTTTAGATCTATTTTTACTGTGGACCAGGACACATATTCCAATAGAATGTAGCAGGAAATTATCTGATTAGTTTGAGATACACGTGAAAGACCGTGAATACGCAGGAAAACAGCTCAGACAAAATTTAGATCGATGACCCAATGGACTATAGAGTTGAAATGAAGGCAAATGCTTGGGAGCCTCCCCCATCACTAAAGAAGGGGGACTAAGTTATTATTTCCAGTAACACAACAGGGCGTGGTAGGGTTGCGGTGATAAAAAAGGAGGTGCTCCAGCTCAGGGAGCAGGTGGACTGGAAGCGGATTCTCTCATGGGCAAAGTACAGGAATGTGGAATTCGGGGACTTTTCAAGAGAAGCTAGAAATCTGGATCTCTGTAAAGTCTCCCCCATTTTATTGGTCACCCAAATTAAAATTCAAACAAACAATACTTTGTAAGTGGAAGAATGCATATTTAGTGCCACAATGTTTCATGGACCAGCAGATTATGATTCTCGATACTCAGTTGCGTTTCTCATGGATATAACAGGAAGGGTCTTTCTATGTAAATAATAATTCCCCACATGTACAAATCTACCATATATAAGATACTGAGCCTGAGACCCAAAGTTCTTTTAGATATTGCACCTACCCTCAGAAGGTTCACATTTAGCGTAAGAGACAGGAAAATAAAGAATTACAATATATAATTTTGTAAATGTCATGATCTGGATTCTGTGAAGCAGAAGCTGTTTTAGTTGGCATCACCGCCCTGACAGTAATAATGCTTGCCACATGGCAGCTGGTGACAAAATATTTGCTGAACCAAGGAGTTAATATGAAATCAGAGGCTCTGAAGTCAAAGTGAAGGACGGGGGTATAGACAGACAGTAGAAGCAGGAAAGGTTTTTCGAAAGAGGAAGATTCAGGAGTTTGCAAAGAACTACAAGTTAAATTCTTCACATTACTCTCTAGCCTGTATCCACTGGGAGATGAAGGCGTATGTTCACGCACAGAGAGCAGGGGACACCCTGTTGCAATGGTTTGATTCATATGAACTTGAATCTACAGAGACAAATGAATAGTCCGTGTTAAAAAAAAATAGTCCACGTAGTTATTCATTTCTAAGTTTGCTTCTAAAACTATATGAGCAATATATACAGCTTTACAGAAGGAAGCTGTATATATTGCTCATATAATTTTCTTAGAAGCAAAACCTGTGGGGACTGACTCACTGTAACTAAAAGTGACTTAGAACCTGATCAACAAAAACAGTCCCAAGAACACCAAGATACAGCAAGCAGCACAGAAAACCTGAGACTTCCCAGGTAGGCAGTACCTACAGGAAGCGCTCAGTCTGTTTTACTAAATGGTGATTGAATGCTTTTATTTGAATTCACTCCATTATATGTTGATTTAGTAACTACCAATGCATTTCATATGGTAATGCACAATTAGAAGAGCAGTGTGATCTCTGCTATTTATGGAGCTATTATTTGTTTGGCAAAGTCTATTCAGTCTGCAATTCAACACACTGTGATGAAAATGATGATAATGTAAAAATAATATTAACTTGCCCGGATCGATCACTAATTCACATCAAACATTTCACTCACATTATCTTCACTAGTTTTTTAAACATCCCTTTTAGCCTTTTACAGATGCTGAATCTAAAGCTTATGGAGGTAAATTATCCAACGCATTGGTTCTCAAAGTGTGCTCCCCAAAACAGCGTCATCTAGATGTTCGAAATGCCTAGAAAGTTGTTATGGAAAGCAAATTCTTGAGAACCATCCCAGACCCACTGGATCAGAAACTCTGAGGATGTGGCCCAGCGATCTATGAGTTAATTTGCTCTCTAGGTTGTTCTGATGCATATTAGAATTTGTAATGGTCTACAGTTACTGCTTGGTAAGTGGCACAAGCAAATAGTGACCTATGTCTCTCTGATCTGCAACTGTCATCTAGAAGATCACCAACAAGAAAGTCTGGAGCTAGAGATGGTTCGGGAATCTAGGGATAATTTCCAGAATGAAATATCTTACCTGGAATCCAGTGATGAATGGCAGCCAGTGACAGGTGGAGAGAAGGGGAAGGGAAGCAAAGAGGACTCCAAGTAGAAAAACCATTTCTGGGTCACAAAGAATTTCAGCTGGGGTATAACGGAGTGTGAGGAAAAGAGTGATGTGAGATTTTCTCAAAGCATAAATCAGATCTTAAAGAACATCCAATAAAATTTGAATTTTATCTCACTCAGGTCAAATTATCGTTGTAAACTCATTTAGGATCATGAAAGGACTTTAAGCAAGGAGTGTCATAATGAGACTATCATGGAAGACAAGCAACAGGCAGGAAGGTGCAGGACAAATCGCCATGAGGTAAGAAAGTGATAGGCAAACATTGTCTTCTAATTCTGAAAAATGTTATTTATATTTCATTCATTCCACAGATATTTGTTGAGGTTCTGGTATACATGTGGTTCTGGATACTAAACACTTATGACTAAGAAATGTTTTACTTTTTCCTCAAAGAGCTAACTGTTTATGATAAGAAAGATGCAATTAGCTGAAACAGAAGACAGAATTGATGAGGGGCAATAAATAAAGAACAAAGGACTAAGAGAGGAAAGGAAGAAGCTGATCCCACATGGGAAATCGGAGAAAAGTATCCGAGTGAACTGATGTCTGAAAGATGTGCAAAATTTCATCAGAAACGAAGCTGAGCAACAGTTTTAGGAGTAAAGATACGGAGGAATGAGTGTGCCTGTAAGGTGCATGGACAGCTGAAAAGAAATGAAGGAGGTAGGGTCTTTGTAGAGATTCAGTGGAAGATGACCCTGAAAATATTGAGGTCAGTTTGTGGAGCTGAGAAATTTAGACGTTATCCTGTGGGCAATGTCAAAATGAGACCTATAAATTAATATAGGAGAAAGGATGAAACTAGGACATTCTTTCCTAAGAGGAATTTTCTATTTTCCTTTTATTAAATATCATTCAAGCGGCGGTATTAAACTCAAGTAAAGATCTAAAAAAAAAAAAGTTTCCCCTGGAATAAAGGTACATTGCTTTGAAGGTGCCTCTAGGCCTATGAGTACCTTCAAATATCACATTTAAATTTTCAATAACTATTTAATCATCTTTTCATAGCCCAGTAAGTTTTTATAAATTTTCTGACAATTATGAAAGATGACAGATTCAGATGGTTAGAGAAAGTCAGAGAAATAATCTAAGTCCAAACGGCCCCTCTCCTGTGAGGATAAACGGGTGTCACCTTCCTCCTCGTCAACCACCCCCACCTTAGACGGTTCCCTAGACAAATATGTTGGAAACATTTCTTGTTTACTTCTTAATTCTTTGCATTCCCAGACTCCGCCTGTCCCAAAGAAACTGCTGTTCTTTTTTATCATGCGAAGGCCTGGAATCAGAAAGCTTTGCCAATAATTCTGTTTGCACAGCAGTGATATAAAATGGATTGTTTGTGTTCTAAAAATGTTTTTGAGATTGCCGTTTTCAATTGAAATTTGGTCCACTTTGGAATAGGGACCAAATTTTTGATTACTTCAAATTACATAACAGAGAATAACATGATTAAAATGCTACCAAAATGTATATAAATGTCCCCTATGTTGTTGATAAAGTTAAAGAGAGATCCATTTGTATGGTGACTAAATCGAAAGGAAATTATAGATGTATTACAACTGAGGATTTATTGAGGACTAAATATGCGCCATGCATTTTCCTAAGCACTTTAAATGTTTTTATTCATTTAATCTGCCTTAGGAGTTTGACACCATTATCTGAAGCACACAAAAATAAACTAGTCAGCTAGAAAGTGTTAGCATCAGGATGCAAGTTACCCAGTTTCAGAGTTCTCACTCCGAACAACTTAATTATACTGTTACCCCAAAGGAAAAAAAAAGTGCCATTTAGAACATACATTCTTTCTGAGCGTGTCCTTCTCCGTGGTTACAGAGCGTGACTGCGTGGGTCTGTGGTGCTAGTTTACACAAACTACACACGTTCAACGGATTTTGGATTTTCAACATCTAACCAGCAGAAGTGACACACACACACTTACTGGTTGTCACGGTCAATCTCTAAGTGCCTGTGGCCTCAAGCCAACATTGGAAAGGAGGCCTGGGTATGGCTGACTGAAAGCCAGAGGGAACTGAAAGAGGCCGAAGCTAATTCCAACCTCTCTTGGAAGGAAACAGGGGGGCGCTTGTTCCTAGGTGTCTATATCCTAGACACTTCAGCAAAGAGATGGGCAGAAGCAGGACAGGTGAGGTGCTTGGGACTTCATTCTCCACTCTCTCCCCACAAGGATGAGGCAGGATCCCAAGCTTTAACTAAGGCATGATTTGGGGGGGCCAGAGGAGAATGTGGGTGAAGAAGAGGCAGACACCAGACTGATCAGGCTGGGTCGTTCTTCCCTGCAAAGTCCTCCAGCAGTTTTCTATTTGCTCACAGCCAGAGCCACATGTTACTAGGGCATCCCAGACCTTGGCTTCACACTAGATTTACTCTGGTAACGTTTTATAAAGACTTTACTAGGCTTCAACCCAGACGCATTAAGACAGATTTTGGAGTTGGGCCTAGGAATTTCTGCAAAGCTCCTAGGGTGAGTACACTGTGTAGGGAACTGTGAACCACCTCCCTGCTGTACGCAGTCCCTCGCCTCTCATCCCATACAGGCGCTCCAACCACACTCCTCCCCACTTTCTTTGCTTTTGTGTCACAGACATTCCTGAGTCATTCAAACATGCCAAGCAGGAGCCTGATTTGAGGACTCTGGGCTGTGGTTTCCTCTGCCTGTGACCTCTGCCCTGTAATCTCTCGTGACCTGTCCCACAGTTTCTTCAGGGTCCCTAATCAGAGAGACCTTCCGTTTCATATAAAATAACCAGTACTTCCCCCATTCTCTCCTTCCACACACTCCTCGTCTTCCTAACCCTGCTTTTGTTTTTCTCCAAGCTCCTTTCACCATCTGACTGGTGTCCTTGATGTTCCACGTCTGTCTTCTCATTCTGCAATGGGAGCCCGGGGAGCAGCAGGCTCTCAGTTTGGGTTCTGTGACAGCATAGCCCCTGCTCTCAGAAACACACCTGGCCCAAAGCAGTCACTCAGCCAGTATCAGCAGAATGAGGAAGCAGCTATACTTCCGTCTTATTTCTTACGTAGTTTTGTTTTGGAAGCATTACTAAAAGCTGACAGGTGGTTAAAATATACACATAAATAAGAGTCCATTTTAAAAGGTCCACACAAAAAGTGCCCTTTAAATCTGGAAAAATCGAAATGTCTCAACCTTTTCAACGAAGAGACTAAAGAGCAAAAACTGTAGGCGTTGAAGAGTTTTTAAAATGGGACCTATCACCTACAGCTGGCCTCTGTCTCTGTGAATCCCACACCTGCAGAATCAACCAACTGTGCATTGAAAATATTTGGGAAAACAAGCAATAAAAATAACAATGTAACAATAAAGGCCAATGCAAATAAAAATGCAGTGTGACACTATTGACATAGCATTTAGACTGTATAAGCAATCGAGAAAAGATTCAAAGTACGAGTACACTACCTGATTCTGTGCTTTGCATCTTTGCTCTTCACAGACGCTGCATGGTTTACAAATTGACACCCCTGCACTGAGTGGGCCTGTCGGTGCCATGTCAACAGCATGTGTTTGCTTTCTGGCCCTATGTCACATTTTAGTAACTCTCACATTATTTTAAATTTTTTTGTGATTATTATTATATCTGTTCCAGTAATCTGTGATCACTGCAGATTACTACTGCAGTAATGGATCATTGATGGATCATTGATGTTACTACTGCAATTGTTTGGGGGCACCATAAACCACACTCATATATGACAGTGATTTAATCAATAAATTGTGTGTGTGTGTGTGTGTGTGTGTTCAGACTGCTCCCCCTGCCATTCCCCTACACCTTCTCCTCAGGCCTCCCTGTTCTCTGAGACACAATAATTAATAACCCCTATGATGGCCTCTAAGTGTTCAAAAGAAAGGAAGAGTAACAAGTCTGTTACTGTAGAAATCCAAAAGCTAGATCAAAAGCTGGAAATGATTTACACTTAGTGAGGAAGGCATCTCAGAACTGAGATGGGTGGAAAGGGAGATGGCTCTTGCACCAAACGGCCAAGTTAAAATGCAAAGGAAAAGTTCTTGAAGGATACTAAAGGCACTACTCCAGTAGACACACAAATGATAAGAAAGTAAAACAGCCTATTGCTGACACGGGAAAAGTTACAGTGGTCTGTTCAAGGGGTGCCTGTGAATGAGAGGATAGGCGTAAGTTATAGGCAAATACCACAGCATTTTAAATGAGAGTACTGAGTGACCATGGATTTGGGTATCCATGTGGGTCTTGGAACCGATCCCCCTGGCACCTCACAGATACTGAAGGTGACTGTACCTTCATTCTGTTTTAATGCTTTGCCTAATTTCTACTAATCCATTTTTATTAGTGTCATAAATTAAGATTCTGGTTCTCCAAGTCATTTTGTGAGGGATATCTGCTTCTCACATTCTTATGGTTTATTTGCCGTTGTGGCTTCTACTCATCAGCTCCCCTCCCATAATTCTTTTTTTTTTTTTTTGAGGCAGAGTTTCTCTTTGTCACCCTTGGTGGAGTTCCTTGGTGTCAAAACTCACAGCAACCTCAAACTCTTGGGCTCAAGCAATCCCCTTGCCTCAGCCTCCCGAGCAGCTGGGACTTACAGGCACTCATCACAATGCCTGGCTGTTTTTAGAGACAGGTCTCACTCTGGCTCAGGCTGGTCTTGAATTCCTGAGCTCAAATGATCCACCCACCCAGGCCTCCCAGAGGACTAGGATTACAGGTGTGAGCCACTGTGCCCAGCCTCTCCCATAATTCTTCTGTGGTTATTCATCCTCCAAGTACCTGAAGCCTCTGCTCCTACCGTCCTGCCCTGAAGCCCAAGTCACAAGGACTCTTATCTAAGCTGCTTTCTAAATGGCCTTCTTTTTGCCTTTAACTCACGGGAGGAGTGCTTGTGCGGAAGTCAAGTCAATGGCTTTTCTGATTCTTTCACTTTCTCTGCATTTGGGAATATGTCATAATTCTCACGTGAACTAAGTTGTTTTCCATGTAATACAATTCACCAAGGGTTTCCAAAAACTCATCTGGAAATTACGGGCATAAGGACATCTAACTAGTGTCTTATACACTAGACTTAAGACTTAAGGCTTTCCTTGGTAAACTCTTTATGAAACTAGCTGTGTTTTCCCTCCAGTAGGCATGTCCATTTGTAACCTGCTCTGTAAGTAAGCAAAGTCTACTTCTGTACTTTTTCATACTTAGCTGGCCTTGTGACTAGCTTTGACGAATAAAATGTGGTGATAGAGATGGCATGCTAGTTCTGAGTCTACCCTTGAGAGATCTAGCACACTTCCTACTGTCTTTTGGAAACCTGTTGCCCCCTGGTTTTAAGATGGAGTTAGCCTGCTTGATGAAAAGAGTGACTCCACTGCTCCTATTGCCAGCCAACAGCCAGTCAGCTGGAGGAAGCAGAGCCCCCAGCTGATTGTCAGCTAACCACAAAGTCATGCAAAAATTCATGTAGTTAAGAAGGCAATAACCCAAGTGACAGATACAGAATTATGAACTAAGTAGATGTTGTTTTGAGCTACTAATTTTTGGAATGCCTTGCTATACAATAGCCCACTAATTCATTTACCAAACATTTTTCACCACTGGGACTGAAAAAGACATTAGCCTCATGAACTCAGGCCATAGTTATGAAAAATATTCCTTATTCGAATCCCAGAAAATCAAAATTTAAAAAAAAAATCAGCGTAAAAGGCCAGGAGAAAGAGTGAGAGGGTTCTCAGACCCAGGGAAAATAAGGCTCAATGCCTTTTCCTTGCTTTTATTTTTCCCCTGCCTTTGTCAATATTTTGATTCCAGAACAGATTTTTTAATGAAACTGAGCTTTAAATAAATTATTTGAAAAGCTCACCTTTCAGTTCCAAATTGTAGACACTTCTTTTAATAAAAACAGGTGTTCAATGAACACTAGAGGCCTGCCATGAGTTAAAAGCGAATACATTTTATCCTAACATTCATGCTCAATACTGGCTCTGAATCAGCGCATTTTTGAAGCATTTCTTCTGTGTGAACTTAGCTTGTATTCCTTACTTTCAGGAAGAAGTGATATAGCCATGTTAACATGCTGTCCCTGATCCATGTTTCTAATTTTTATCTGTCACGTCTACCCGTAGTTTTAGCAAATTTTATTTGTCCTTCTGTTTCTGTAGTTTTCCCAAGGGAAGAAAATTAACTTTAACTTTTTTTGGGCAGTTTTTGGCCAGGGCTGGGTTTAAACCTGCCACCTCAGCTTATGGGGCCAGCGCCCTACCCCTTTGAGCCACAGGCGCCGCCCTTAACTTTAATTTTTATAGAACTTCTTACTTATGTAAATTTACAGAGTTGAAATATAAAGACAAATACAAAGTAAGCTGCGCCATATGCCCAGAAAATTCTCAATTGCCATCTAAAGATAAGATTTTCCAAACTTCTGATAGTTAAGGAAGCCAGAACTTACAAACAAATAAAACAGAGAAAGGGTAAAAAACCAAAGTTATCATTAATTTACCTATTTCAGGAAACAATGTTGGCAGTTATGGAGAAGGAAATAGCTCGACAATTTAAATCTGGATTTGTTCCCAGAAGGTAATAACAAATAAATAAATAAAAGTTGTGGACTTCTCATTCTTGGAGATGATGATCCCCCCCCGGGGATGGTCACAGAGGTACACGGCAGAGGTGAGGAAGTGTCTGTGGTATACATCTGAGCATGCCATGGAGGTGCAGACTTGGACCTGCGACCAATAACTCCATCTTTTTTTGCCACCCACTATGTCCTCCCTCCATCCTAGAAGCCTAGGCCCCATTCCTATCATCTGAATTATGACCCCATTCCTATTGTCTAAGTTTTGAGGCTGCCAAACTTATTTTTTCTCTCCAGTGAATGCCTAGATGAAAGAAACTTTTAAAAGCTGTAAAAATAATTTTTGTGCTCTAAAAACTTTGATCTAACGCTAAATTGAAACAGCTGGGGTTATGTGCTTTAAGATTTTTTTTTAATAAACAAACCCATTGAATTTCCCTTTCCTTAGTTTCTCCATCCTTTCCCCTTGGTGTCAAAGCAGTGGTCAGGCTGACTATAGAATTAGACAAATTCTTTGTTGTTAAGGAATATTAATGCGCAAACTTTGTAAAACATGCTATTGAACGAGAAAACTTTTTAATCTTTTTCTGTGTCGGGATCTAGAGTTATTGCCTCAGGGCCAAATGGCTTTGAATGGCCCTAGGATGGCACAGAGTTGTATACAGTCTTCTTCTTTTTTTTTTAAAAGTTAGGCTTGGCGCCTGTGGCTTAAGCGGCTAAGGTGCCAGCCACATACACCTAAGGTGGAGGGTTCAAATCTCCAGCCCGGCCCGCCAAACAACAATGATGGCTGCAACCAAAAAATGGCCAGGTGTTGTGGCGGGTGCCTGTAGTCCCAGCTACTTGGGAGGCTGAGGCAGGAGACTCGCTTGAGCCCAGGAGTTGGAGGTTGCTGTGAGCATGATGCCATGGCACTCTACCCAGGGGGATAGCTTGAGGCTCTGTCTCAAAAAAAAAAAAAAAAAGTTAATTCTTGGGGCAGTGCTTGTGGCTCAAGGAGTAAGGCACCAGCCCCATATACCAGAGGTGGTGGGTTTGAACCCGGCCCGGCCAAAAACTGCAAAAAAATAAAGTTAATTCTTGGCTTGGTGCCCATAGCACAGTGGTTATAGCACCAGCCACATGCACCGAGGCTGGTGGGTTTGAACCCGGCCCCGGGCCAGCTAAACAACAATGACAACTGCAACAATTATAGCAGGCACCTGTAGTCCTAGCTACTGGGAGGCTGAGGCAAGAGAATCGCTTAAGCTTAAGTGATGGCACGGGACTCTACCCAGGGCGACATAGTGAGACTGTCTCAACAACAACAACAAAAAACAACCAAACAAAAGTATCTCAAGAATGGAAGAAGTATCCAATGTACTCAGGCCTACTATGAAACCAATTTATAGCTTTCTTATGAAAGCTATAGCTCAAGAAGAAGGGGAAAAGGGAGAGGGAGGGGAGGGGGAAGGATGAGTGGAGGGAGAGTAGTTGGTGGGACCACACCTACGGTGCATCTTACAAGGGTACATGTGAAATTTACTAGGTGTAAAATATAAATGTCTAAGCACAATAACTAAGAAAATGCCGTGAAGGCTATGTTAACCAGTTTGATGAAAATATTCCAAATCGTATGTAAAACCAGCACATTGTACCCCATGATTGCATTAATGTACGCATTTATGATTTAATAAAAAAAAATTTTTTTAAAAATTAATTCTTCAGTACCAATTATTATTTTAGAACACCTCTGACCTTCTCCCAGCATATTGTGTGCTAATAATGCTCAAATGCCTTTAGATTGGAACCTATTCTATATAATTACCACAGTGAACTTTAGGCAAGCCAGAAACTTGAAGAGTAAAATGCTGAAGAGAAGAAATACAGGCCTCTCTTGTTAATCGGATGTGTTCACTCTAGAAATGCAGGAAGTAGAATTGGGAAGAAACTCTAATCATTGAGGCCTACAAGATCTTTGTGAAAATATTCCCGTTAAAAGTCAGATGTGGACCCAGTAATTGCTTCCCTTCCATTATGATCAAAACACTTCCTGGACTCTTAGGGAGAGTCAGTGTCTGTATTCTCTAAGCCTGCCCAGGACGCCCCAGGGAGTCCAGGCTACTAGTGAGACAGCTTCGAATACAAGTTACTCTTTTGTCATTGAAGAAACCTTCTTTTGGAGCATGCTATAACTTGTAGAGGATCTGTCAAATTAATAATAAAATGATCCCAAAGGAAGACCAGCTTACTTTCAAAGACGAATGGCAACTTATATTATACTCGGATGTACGCCAGGCAAAGGCCTCAGAAGCTCCACTCAAGCAAATGGATGTTAAGACCGGGAGATTCCACACCTGAGATTTTTTAAAATCTAAGAACCTGGTTAATAACTTTCGAAATAAGGACCATTAAAATATGATTTTATGTCTTAGATACTCGGTCCACAGCAAACATATGTGTATTAGCTAAGGATAACACCAGCAAAGGCAGAGATTCATGTTCTCTTCTAATTTGCTCTTGTTGATGGATTGGGGTTTAAGAATCCTTGCCTTTAGCAACTAAAACACATTTAGAAATTTATGGCTGGGCAATAGCCAGAGTTCTTTATAGCCTTTGTCTATAATTAGGCCAAGAAAAAACCATGGCCAGCATTTATAACGTGAAAGGAGGAGTTTTCCAGTCTTTTCTACATTGTACCTCAACCTACTTCTACCTCATGAAAGCAGTGAGGTTAATATCATTGGTGTATCAGGTTCAGAATCTTGTAAGGAATATGCCTGGAAGTGCCATTGTAAGATGGCAGGATGCTAAGGGGTGTATATAACATGAGGGATAATTAAAAATTGTTCTTCATGCTTACGCATTTAAGATATTTCATAATAAAATGGGAAAGGTCAGAAAACTCAATAATGTTAAAATTCACAGCAAAGAGAGTAAAAGCAAGTTTTGGGGGGTGATTTCTGGTCTATGGTAAAAAATGATAGCCCTTAAGTATGCTTTAAAAGTTTTAGAAATAGTTGCCGAATTTTAAAATGTAAACAATTTACAGTGGAAAAATCTGTGTTTCCAGTTTCAGTTGAACAACTGGAAGACTTGGCAATGCTGGGTCCAGATCACAGCATGACAACCCTGGGTTGGGAGTAAATACTGAGACACACACTCTGGTCTGCCCTGTCACCTTTAACACAGACAGCTTCGCTCATTTACATACCTCACTTGACTTCTAGTGACTTCACAATTTTCAAATCTGCCTTGGACTACTAATGGCAAGGAGTTCAAGAAAGTCAAGCTTCAGGGCCTTATAAGAATCCTCCTCCACCACCTAGACCCTACTTGTGTTTTTCCTGTGACCAGAAGCTGGCTACTATATGATCCAGGCAAAGCATTCCCTTTATAGGTGGATCTAATGAATAAATTGGTCTTTATTTTGATCTCAAAACTGTTTAAAGTTTTGAGATATTATGCAGCCATAACAAAAGATGGAGACTACCTCTTTTTATGTTTACATGGATGGAGCTGGATCATATTCTTCTTAGTAAAGTTTGGAATGAAAGAAAAAATATCCAATGTACTCAGTACTATTATGAAACCAATATATAATCACCCACACTTTCATATGAATGATAAAACACAATTATAGCCCAGAAAAGAGAGAAGAAGAGGCAAGGAGAGGGGAGGGGAGGGGGTGGACAGGTGGAGGGAGAGTAATAGGTGGGACCTCATCTGTTGTGCCTATTGCAAGGGTACATGTCAAATATATTAAGAGTAGAGTATAAATGTCTAAACACAACAATTAAATAAGTGAGGTGAGGGCTATGTTAACCAGTTTGATGTAAACATTCCAAATTGTATATAGCACATTGTATCCCATAAATGCAGTAATGTACACAGTTATGATCTAATTTAAAAAAAACTACTTAAAGTTAAAAATCCCTTAAAGTAGTTTGAGATCCTTTGCACATCTGAAGAGAGCAGTGATATCTCAAGTGTTTTCTTCTCTGGGCTACATGCACTCCCTAGTTCTTGGAAGCTCCTCACACGACGTGCTTTCATACCGAGCTTATGGTCAACTAAATTTCCTAAGCCATTTTGTGTAAATAGCTGTGAATTTATTTCACTCCTTTTGTATATGTGTAAATTTTAAAAAATAAAAATCAAATTGTAGGACATGGTCTTTATTCACATTAAATTTCATCTGGTCAGTTCAGGTTAATCACTCTAGTATTCTGATGACACCATTCCAATTTTTTGTTCTGTCCTTACTTATATCTTTCAAGTAAAAATGATTCTGCCTAGATTTCTTAAGAGTAAAATATTTACTAGAGACATAATTGAAGTAACTTGAAAGCAAATGGCACACACAGAAAAAGACTGAGTTAACTTCTTGTTAAAAATTTATGAAATCACCATTCCAATTTCTATAACCTCTACAAGTAAAAATCATGAATAAAGCAGGCTTATAGGATATTTCCTTTGCAAATCTTAAGTGGATTCAAAAAAATTTTGTTTTCTTGGTTTGATTAAATGATAATCAACTATCCCTGGGGAACTGGCCTTTTTCTATTATTAAGGATAAGGAAAGTATAGGCAGAAAGTAACTGATTTCATAAGAAATTCAGATTATAGAAAACTTAAAATGGTAAAAAAAAACTGAACTCAATCTTCTAAAATCTAATAACACATCCATGGAGTGTGTTTGACTATTTATATTATTTATATATATTCATAGAGCAAATGTGTACAAAGGTGAGTGCCTATGTGCACATGTGTGCATGTGAATATGTACACATATGTGTAGAACATACATGTGTATATATGTACATGTTTTAGGTTCTGGAAGAAATGTTAGTACACCATAAAAACTTCTAAGTGAATTCTGAAAGACAAGAATAATCAGAATCTTTGTAATCTTTATCCATGTATCAATACACATTTTAAATCTATTACACGTTTCCATTAAAATATGTTACAATTTGATTTTACTTTATGTTAATGAACATCTTGATATCCTTTGGAAGTGATTTGTATTTGATCAGATTGGTCAGCTTATTTCAAAGTTGTTTTTGGAATAAATGGACAATCACTAAATTTCTGACAATTTAATTCAAACAAAAGCAAGTGTCATTTTTCAGGCTAAGTAACTTACTTAGTTTCATAATAATGCTGACGAATACACACACATGTGCAAATATCTTTTACAGATGTGAGAGTAACTTAAGAGGTACTCGTGTAGTCGTAATTTAACAAATTAATAAAGAAGTTTCTGGGGAATACATGCATGAACACCAGAGCGTGAGAAATCACTGCAATAGTAATAAAATACTACACATACTAAGGAAGTTATGGAAAGTAATTATAGATGAACCAGATTTGTTTTCTAAAGTATTATTTTTTTAAAACAAAGTTTACCCTTTTCATATTATTACTCAAATTGACAGAATTCTTGGTTCATATCACATGAAGCTATCATTTATTACCTATCCAAATTATACCTGAAAGCAAAGGTAAAAATGTAAAAATAGTAATACTAAAAACTAAGGCTAATAATTAAGCATTTGCTAGAATCTAAGAAGAGTTTCCTCTAATAATAGTATCAGTGGAATTCAAACAAGAAACATAGTCTATCTAATATATAGCCTTTACTGTCTGAAATGGAAGAATAGAACATGCAGACTAATCAAAACTAGCTATCCTGTTTCCTTCCTTCATTCCTTCCTTCCTTTCTTCCTTCCTTCTTACCTTCCTTCCTCCCTCCCTCTTTCTCTCTCTCCCATTGTCTCTTTCCTTCCTTTCTTTTTGATAGGGTCTTACTCTTTTACCCAAGCTAGCATGCAGTGATGCCACGATGGCTCACAGCAACCTCAAACTCCTGGGCTCAAGTGATCCTGTTACCTCAGCCTCCCAATAGCTGATACTACAAGTGTGCACTGCCACCACATCTGGCTGATTTTTCTATTATTTGTAGAAATGAGGGTCTCACTCTTGCTTAGTATGGCCTCCTGGCCTCAAACAATCCTCCTGCCTCTGCCTCCCAAAGTACAAGGCAGAAGCCACCATGCTGAGCCACCATCCTGTTTCTTAAAAGGTTAACATAAATTTTCCATATTACCTGGCAATTTCACTCTCAGATACATACCCAAGAGAAATGAAAACATATCCACAAAGGAATCACACAAGAAAATTCTTAACATTATTTCTAGTAATCAATACTTGGAAACAACTCAAAAATATCCATCTACTGGTGAGTGGATAGATAAAATATAGTATCTGTACAATGAACTATTATTTGGCAGGAAAAAAGGAAATGAACTACTGACACATGATATGACACAAGTGAACCTCAAAATGTCATACTACGTGTAAGAAACCAAACCTAAGAGACTACACATAGTGTGATTCCATGTAAATGAACTATCTAGAAAAGGCAAAGTCACAGATATAGGAAGTAGATTAGCAGTTGCCTGGGGTAGCAAAAGAGAAGGAAGGGAGGAATGAAGATTAACAGGAAACGGGCCGGAGAGAGCTTACTGGAGTGGTGAATATGTGCTAAAACTGATTTACGATCACAATTGTACAACTTGGCAACTTACTACAAAATTGCTGAATTGTACAGTTGGGATGAATTAATTAAATGATATGAAAAACAAAAACAATAAAGATTAAAAAAAACTTACCAGAGAACAACATGTCTGCACCCTAGCCCTATTTTTTCCAATAAGTGTGTAAATACTGCACAGACAACACTGCGGTCAGCAGCTCGTTGGTTATTAAAATTCCAGTAGGAACTCTTCAGGGAAAAAGAGCTTGATGATTAAATTGTGCAGTGAGGTATGAGCTATGGTCTTTCTTTATGTAGAGCTGTTTGAGCAGAAGCACAGGCACAAAAGGTTTGGGAGCACCCATGTTGGCAGTTATTGTTTTTCCCGTACAAAAGTCAGGTGAAGAACAAATTTTTCTTCCTCAAAGTCAGTGTACCTGAGGGCTGTGCTAGTAAACCTTGCTATTTCAGACAAATAGGATGGGATTAGATGAACGTCTATTAGCCATCAGAAATTGTTCAGAATTATGCACATCAAGCTGCTCCATACCTTTGGATCTGGGAGGGGGCAATTAATAGCCCATGGACAGTGAGGAGGAGTAAAAAAAAGAAGCCGATGCAGTGAGCATCTTAAGCCAACGTTAAATCTATAAAGAATGGCTAACATTTAATGATGATATTTTCTACAAGAAAGAAAAAGGCGAAAAGGAGATAAAAAGTGCACTGAGTCAAGGAAATTCAGTGGGGAGAGGATATTTTTTCAACAAATGAAGCTGAGGCGTTTCATGGTCCATGTGCAAAAAAGATGGTGTTAGACTCTTAACTCACGCCACACATAAATATTGACTCAAGATAGATCTTAGATCTGAACATAAGAGCTAAAACCTTAAAATTCTTAGGAAGAAATGATAGAGTGAACCTTCCTGCAGGTTTGGCAAAGATTTCTTAGATGTGCCATTATATTATATATAATATATATATATTTTGTTTCTTATGACTTATATAGATTGGATTTCATTAAAATTAAAAACTTTTGCACTTCAGAACACACAATTAAGAGTGTAAAAAGACAAACTATGAAGGAAAACATTTTCAAATCTTTATCCCATAAAAGGCTTATGTTCATAATATATGAAAAGTGGTCAAAAATAACTAGTGAAATAACCTAATTAAAAATGGGAAAATTTTTTGAATAGACATTGCAGAAATAAGGTCTATGGATGGACAGAAGCACATGAAACAAAGACATGAAAAGATGTGCAACATCACTAGGGCAACAGAAATTAAAACCACAATGATGTATCATTTAACAGCCCATAGAATAGCTAGAATGAAAAAAAAATGGAGCAATAAGTATTGGTGAGGATCTACAGGAACTGAAATCTTCATAAATTTCTAGTAAAAATGTAAATGGTACAGCCACTTTGGAAAACAGTGGGCACTTTCTCTAGAGAGGTAAGCATAAATTCACCATAGGACCCAGAAATCCCACTCCTAGGTATCTACCAGGAGAAATGAAAACACACATTCATGCAAAAACTTGTATGTGAATTTTCACAGCAACATTATTCATAAAATTAGAAAATATCCAATGGCCACCAACTGATAAATGGATAAACAAAATGTGGAATATACTTACAATCAAATATTATTTGGAAATAAAAAGAAATCAAGTACTGATACATGGTCTAGGAATGAATTTCACAACCACTAGTCTATGAAAGAAGCCAGATGCAAAAGACCACATACTGTATGCATACGATGATATGAAAGATTCAGAAAATGAGAGCTATAGATTCAAAAAACAGATAAGTGATTGACTAGGGTTAGGGTTAAGTACAGAGGGTGACTGCAAATGGGCACTAGGGATCTTTATAAAGTGACAGAAATCTTGTCCATTTAGGTTAAGGGAATGGCTGCACACCTCTGTGGATTTATTAAAAATCATTAAGTTGCACACTTAAGTCAAGATGCATTGGGTCAATAAAGAAACAGCTGAAGAGAATGAAAAAAATCTCAAATATATCTCTGAAATCTATGAAAAACAGGAGATGGCTTTAGAAAATATTGCATTCTTAATAAGATAACAAAGCTGGCTTCTGTAAACTAACAAGAAGGGCAAAAGAGAGAGAGTTCAGAGTACTTCCCACTTCACTTTTGACACCACGTCTCCAGGAGTAGCTAAGTCCCTTCCAGGTATTAGATCCCAATGGGCGGACCCTACTTCACTGTTCCAGTTTCACTGGTCTCCATAGCAATATTTCCTCAGTTACATACTAATCCCTAGGATAGTAATGGTTTCCAGTTGTTGCTATGTCTTTTCAGAATGCCTTGTTAGTCTTGGTTTGTTCCTGCCCACACCACTGTGAGTAATCATCTTGGGTAGTAAATTCTTTTCCCTACTGGGGGACTCCAACTGATACAAAAAGTAAAGACAAATATTCATAAATACACATAGAGGAGGGCCAGGCATGGTGGCACATGCCTATAAACTGAGCACTTTGGAAGCCAAAGGCAGGAGGATTACTTGAGGCTAGGAGTTTGAGACCAGCCTGAGATAGAATGAGAGTCCTTCTTTATAAAAACAGAAAAATCAGCTGGGCTTCATAGTGCACACTTATAGTCCCAGCTACTTGGGAGGCTGAGGCAGGAGGATCTCTTAGGCCCAGGAGTCTGAAGTTGCAGTAAGAAAAAAAATAAAATACATAAGGAGAAAATAACTTGATGTACAAAAAAATCAAGATCAGACTATTCTCACTTCTCCACTGCAAAACAAAATGCCAGACTTAATATATGTATAATGATAAATGTGAGAGAAAAAATTTTGATTCAATAATTCCATTCTGCCTTTCCTGTGTAATTAACCAAAGGCTATTTTCAAAACTGCAAGGGTGAGCGGCGCCTGTGGCTCAAAAGGGTAGGGTGCCAGTCCCATATGCCAGAGGTGGCGGGTTCAAACCCAGCCCTGGCCAAAAAAAAAAAAAAAAAAAAAAAAATTCAAAACTGCAAGGGCTCACAAAACATAACATCTACAAGCTTTCCCTGAAAAATAGTCAAATATTATTTAATCCATTAAGGATTATTCAAAATTAAGGTTTCAGAAACGTAGAAGTTGTGGTTTAAAATTATTAATGGTAAATATTGAAATTGCTTGAATACATAGAATTCTTTTTATGACTATATCTTTACATATAAAAGCAAAAGATAGTTTTTAAAATAAAAGCATATGCTAGAACAATGACTAACTTAAACAAAGGCCAAGTTGTAGACTAACTAAAAGCATTTTTGAAATTCCTTGTTTCATTTTTGATTTTGGTAATTAGGAAAACGGAGAATCATACATGTATTACAAAATAAAGTTAACACCAGTAGGATTAAAAGTTGGATAAATACTTTCAGAATCCTTATAGAACAAAATTATTCTAATTTAAATTTAGCCATACTACTAAATAAATAAATCCATTAGCTATATTTTACCCTTGAAAGACAATACTACCATACAATGAATCTTCCTAAATACGCACAGATGGATTTACTTGATAAAGTTCTATGAAAGTTTTTCTTTTTTGCCCTGTGCAAGGAGGTAACGGATAACTACATCCCTTCTCATTAGCTGCTCACTATGCCTAAATACAATACAATGGGGTTGTCTAATTATTTCTATTATTATTTAAGTTTTTTGGGCAATGTAATGGCAAGAAACTCTTTGTGAAATAAGGGGAAAAAAACACAATTAATTTTATTAACCACTTACCTAAGAATAATTGGCTAGACAAATCGAAAATGACTGAGCTAGCCAGCAGATGAACAGAGAATACTTTGAATTTTTAATTTTAAGTGCTTCTAAGTTGAGCCATGCTGAATATAAATGGCCCCATTAAGTGAAATATGTAAGTATAAAAGGGAAAATGTCAGGAAAGGGGCTAAATGACATCTTCAAATGTCATCTTCAAATGTCATTTGCCATCTGGATAAAGACCAGCTTAACTGACCCTGAAATGCAAAAATGGAACTAGAATAGAAACATCAAATAAATAATTACATTACCATTCCAATTTGGCCAAGACTAAAATCTTCAACCTATACTAAATTTTCATTTGGATCTACTTCCCAATATAGAGTGAAATTGCAGGCTTTATTTACTCGAAAGTAATAATACAAGTATTAAAAAACAATTAATGTACATAGTTACCATTCAATAAAAAAAAAATAAAAAAATAAAATCTGAAAAAAAAACCCAAAGGAAATTAGTAAATTCTCATTAAAGGAGCTGAAGATGAGCTCCACCAAGAGCAGTCTCATCTTGAGAACCTCTTCTCTGCCCAAGCATTTATTGATAGTTTTTGTCCGTATAACAGTATGTATATGTTCAGAGAGCAAAGAATTTAGCTGTGGAGTCAATAAAAGCTATAAACCAATCCAAATTGTCTTATGTTTAAACACTCTGATCAAAGAACAGCCCTCCTCTCTCTGCTAAGGCATTCCGCTTTAGGAAGCATATTTATAGAGCAGCAAGGTAGGGGAGAGACCTTTAACAAGACTAATCAGCGTAGTCAGCTCTGTTGACGAAGGCAGTGGCAGACAGGCAGCTGGATTGAATTTTCACCCCCCAAACCTTTGCAAACATGAGCTAAGGGACAGTAAAGCGGTAAGACTAAAGACAAACCTAGTGGAAGGGGCAGTGGGACAGGTGGAAGAAGTTGGAATGGCTTTATAAGGAAGATGGAAAGGGGAACTTCAGAGAGTAACAGACATTCATGAAAAATAAGACCGCAAAAGTGATTCAAAGACCTGTAGAGAAGAATTAAGAGTCCTGGATCAATCTACAATCTCACTCTTATAGACTTAAAAATTCTATGTAGAAGTCAAGTCTTAATCAGCTAACCTAGAGCTGTGTGAGAATAATAATAATACTATCTGATATGTACCTTACCATTTATAAAACACTTTCATACATAAATATCTCGTGTTATCTTTGTGAGGAGACTTGATAGAAAAATATTTATTTTCCTTTATGAGGTGATTACGCTGAGAGTCAGCTACTGAGTGACTTATCATAAATAATGGCTATTACATCTATAAAAAGGGAGAAGAATCCACAGTCACGAAAACATTTTTTCTAGCCCTATGTTTCTAGTTTATTTCCTCCAAAGATTCCCTTTCTGTGAGCTAACATCGATCTGTTCCTGCAGACACCTTGGAAATACACTCTCAAGGCTTGATCAAAGAGTCACCAGAGGTACAGTATGTGAAGGTTTGAGGAGTACTGAGGTTACTAAAGAAGGTCGGTTATTTGTGGGGTGCAGAGGCCATGGAGGGGTACCCTGAGTCCCTGTAGTGAGGTCATACAGCATGGACTGGTGGAGACTGCATTGGAGATAGACAGACTTGGGTGTGGATCTGGCCTGCTAACCTCTCTGAACCTTCATCTGTAAAATAAGGCTAATAACAACATAATTAGACATGGAGTGTCTGACACAGTGACTGCAACATAATTAGCACTCAACACTGGCGGCTACCGAGCAGCTGCAGCCCTGGGGGAAATTTCCATATCTCTCCAGCCAAATTAACTGCTGGATCGACTGTCCCAATTATTGAAGATTTGAAGCAGATTCAACTGGATAGTCTGGGAGGAACAGGACCTGCAGTCTCATCTCATTCCCTAAATTTGCATTTCCCACTTTCTCACCACAGCACAGAGAAGTGAAACTGCACAGCCAATGCCCACAGTGTCAGAGCCGTCTTCCTGTTCTGAGCTTCTCTTCTCATTCCTCTTCCCAAAAACCTTATGAAAGCTTATTTCAGGGAAGACTTGCTGCTTCTGGAGGATAATGGAGATTTGAGAGAAACAAGGTGGAGGACTGGAAATTTCTAGAAGGTCAGGAGACCTCTACTTCTAGAAATGGGGTGAGGCTAGAGTTACCGACCCATTTTCTTCTCATTTGTCTGTATTTGCCTTACACACCACAGAGAGAGCGCTGGTTCTGAGTCACTTTCTTTTTTCTCTCTGCAAAACAGGACCTGAAACACCCTGCTCACTTCCATTCATTCTCTATTCAAAGTTGCTTATTGTTTATCAGCTTTCTGCCAAATTCTCCTCTGGCTGTTGTGAACACAATGATGAATGAGACAGACTCCATCTATACCCTCAGGGAGTTTACAGTCGAATGTATGAAGAAGATATGCACAAATCTGGTATGAAATTATTACATTACGTAAGAAAGTGGGATGCTGAGGACGCCATAGTGACAAAAACAGGCACGGGCCTGACTTTGAAGCGCTTATAGTCTGGTCTATCTTGTGAGGACAACACAAGACTTATTTGGTACACAAATGTGTACATGTAGCTGCCTGTACAAGGCTGTCCTTTCTATCAGAAAATCATTAACTTGATGGCAGGGGCTACTCCCACGGTGAGATTGTCTGTTATTCCAAATGTTTGCTAAATTAAAATCAAAGTTTATAGGTTTTTAGATTTACATAAAAGGCTGAGACAGGGAGAAGATGCTATTTTCTGCCACTTCTAGGGGCAAGGACATTCTGAGGCAGCCAAGACTGGCCACAGTAGAGGGAAGTGGTAGAGAATAGTGTCTGTAATTACTGGCCAGAAGTCTAGAGTTCTAGCAGGATCCACTTAAATCAGGGCTGTCCCCTCAGAATCCTATAAGGAAGGGCCTGAGGTTGTTTAATGCAGGTCAGTTCAACATGAGGTTTATGCCTGTCCCACATAGAAAGGCCAACCTGGCCTAGGCTCAAAGAGATTTGTATTATGCTCTTTAAAATAGAAAGATTTGTGATGTCAAAAAAAATCAGAGACATCATGAGGAATAAAAATAAATTTCAGTAATAGCAAAATACAAAAGTTTGGGTGTTTCACTGAGGATCAGCACACATTAGCCACTTGCTGATTTTGTGAGGACTTTTTTGCTTATCTGTGGTGTCAGATATTTTGGAAAGTGTGCATGGACCTCTTTTTTTCCTGCTTATCAGCTTTCTTTAGTGTTTGTGTATTTAATGTGTGGTCCAAGACAACTCTCATTCTTCCAATGTGTGGCAGAAAAAAAAGGTTGGACACCCCCCTGTTACACCTTCCGTGGGGAGAACCCCACGGCTTTTCATGGGCAGAAAGCAGGAACAGACTGCACTGCCAAGAACTATATGTTCAGAGGATTCACACTGGAGACTTTCTCAACAAATTAGAATATTTGGTGCTGTCATTCAGTACAGTGGTTTATTTAGTGGAAAAGATGATGAATTCTTTCGTTATCATATGATCTTTGTGGCTTCCTAGGGTGGAAAGTTAAGGACACTCAAAACGTATGGCCCAGATTATTTGGAAGATGTCACTTGTCTTCAGCCTTGCACATTAGATCTTCAGTTCTAATTTCTATAGTACTAAGCCAGGCTCTGAACTACAAGTCAGAGAGATCACTGTAGGCCTTATTCTCTGAGTTAAAAACTCTTTCGTGAGGCCCTTCAGGGAATGCAAACTTGGAGTTTAATGCAACGCTGTGCCATCAATATTTTTTGCCCTCTGTAGTATCTACATGACCATAACATAGCAGCTATTCAAGTATTTTCAGCTGGGCCCAGTGGCTCAATCCTGTAATCCTAGCACTCTGGGAGGCTGAGGTGGGTAGATCACTTGAGCTCAGGAATTTGAGACCAGCCTGAGCAAGTGTAAGACTCCCATCTCTACTAAAAACTAGAAAAACCAACCAGGCATTGTGGCAGATGCCTGTAGTCCCAACTACTCAGGAGGCTGAGGCAAGAGGCACTCCTGAGCCCAAGAGAGTGAGGTTGCTGGGAGCTTTGACACCATAGCACTCTATCCAGGGAGACAGAATAATACTCTCTCAAACAAAACAAAACAAAAATGCCCCTATTTTTTAATAAATATCTGTTGACTGGATATATAAAAAGTTATGGTAATTGAGTAATAGTAATAAAACTAAGTTTCATACCTGACTATGAAACTTTCAGGAACAACAGAAATGGCTAACTGACAAAGTAGAAAATGACATTTTTGTAGGGACTTTCAAAAGTATTCAGTTCAATTTCTGCATTTATAAAAAGAAAAAAAACCCCTAACGTCTATAAATTTTCAAGTTATTGGCCCAAAGTCCCAGGGATCACAGGTGTGGTCTCCAGGCCAGTTTCCAGACTCCATGACATAGTCCCTTTCTAATAAACCACATTCAAATTTATGGCTGGTGACAAAGGTCTTTTCTTTTCTGCAAAATTTAGTTCTTAATGTATTGATTATATAGATGAGAACTGACAATTGTTTAGACAGTTTATCCATCTGTATTGGTCACCATGTAACATCTGTTGATAATCATCAACATTTTGCTGTACTGTAATTGAATTTTTTTTCCTGGTTGTTCCAAAGGCCTTATATAAATCTTGGTGTTCGTTCTATATCTGGTCACAGCTGGGAAAAAATTTCTTTCAATACTTATTTCCCTGCCTTAATTGCTACTAAATTCGGAGCTGCTTCATAACAATGTATATCTCTTGGATTCAGAGAATTTGTACTTGCTCTAATTTTTAAACCCTTTTTCAATAGTTTATGATTTTACAATGAACCATTTCAAATCTCTGTTTAAATTTGGCTGGATACAGAAATGAGAGAAGTAATGACCCGCTGGTAACTATTTAAGTAGTATAGTTCCATGGAGATTTAACACAGGTAAACTGCTAATCTCTCAGGGGTGAGTCACTCAAAGTTCAGCTTAGGGCCCTTGGGCCATGTTAAACTGGACTCTGTGCAGAGACCAGGGTTGGAAACTTAACTGTAACGAATATGGTTTAATGGCCAGTAAAACAAACATTTAAAAATACACGTTTTGAACAATGTCTAGGGAGTCCATTATGTTGCAAACATTAAGATCAACAAATATTTTAGATGGGAACTGCAAATGTACTCAATGGAAGATGCTTATTCAGGTAAAACCTGTATTTGTATAGCACTTTACAGTTTCAAGTTCAAAATTTCAGCCAGCAAAGGAACTGAAATTATATTAAATATGTAGGAGTGTGGCTTTTGGACCTATATCCTTATGTAAATATGGAGCAGTTTGAAGTTTATAAGAAAATTTCAATGTATTTCATAAAATAATTCATCAGTTTCTGATTCTGTACTACTTTGCTTTCCCTGGGGATCTTGGTATCTGAGTAAAAAACTGCTTACACAAGCTTGAATCTTGGGGGACTCATTTCCCAGTGCATGCAGCTGTATATGTAATTTCATAAACAAATGAAATTTATAATTCTTAAGTAAATACATCTTTAAACATGCTTTCATAACAAGTGGTACTTTCCTAGAAGACAAGGTTTTCTATACTTATCTGGCGTATTCTTCCTTGTTTTAAATTTAGTCTTTATTGTTCCTGCCTATCTTATTCAACAAACTATTGGCTCTGGGAAGATAAGACTAAAGTATTAGTGTTTAATTGATGCATTTAAAAATATTTTATGGTCATTTCATTTTAAAACACAAATGACTCCTATTCCATTTTCAAAGTTTCCGTAAACTACCAGAACCAAGGGCAGACATTTGCATGCTGAAGAAATTCCCCATTAAAAGTATCCCTTGAGCTGTTTCTTTGCTGATTTATTGCTTGGCATTTCTTTTTCACACTTTATAGCTGACCTAAACACACCCTATTAGAACCAAGTATATTATGATTGGGTCTTTATTTTATATAAGAAAATAAATGAATAATTATTATTCCGTAGTACAAGACTTTGCTTATTAAAGTGTTCTGTTCATAAAGAGAATTTGGGTTTACAGATAGACTCTCAGTGGACTCTAAAAAATGAGAAACCAGAGGCACCGCTGTTAAAATTTATAGTACTAATTATTTTTGTGTTCTAGAAGAAAAGTTCATTGTGATGGATAGCCTATATTAACCAAGTACACAGAAAAGTCCCCAGATAGCTGGTGCTATTGCAGTAGACCAGTTAAGAACCCGCTAGAGCAAAGAGTGGGAAAAGTTTAAAAAATTATTTTCTTTTGAGATTGTTATGTACAGCTGAGGGGTGAGACAGCACAAAGTGCCTATTCTGAAATGAAAAAGAGCTATTAAATCATTCTCATCAGCATGACCTCACTCTTTCGTCCTTCTGGTGGTGATTGGTTGCTCAAATGTCTGTCGTCAAGGCTTCTCCAAGCAGTCAACCTTAAAAGCAACATGAGAAGACCCCTCTCTCCCGAAGAGCACAGACTTTCAAAGCTTTTAAATAATGGTAATAATGTTCACTCCTATGGCAGCAGAACTTTACGAGGGCAGTGACCCTCAATTTCAGTGGAGCAAAACCTTACCCCTCCCAGAGAATGTGTTGTCTAGAGCCTCCTCCATACCCTTCCTTTATCCTATTTGTGCATAAACCCATCCCGGCATTCGAAGAGCTAGCTGCTGTTTGCATGAAATAAGTTTCACAAAACTACTGTCTCTCCGATCATTGATGATGCTGAAAAATACACCATCATTTTTCCCTGGTTACATCCAGATAAAGGCATTTTCCTACAGCAAGAAAGCATACTGCAAGTAACAACCAATGCTTTTAATTGGGATGAGAATGCTATTAAGTTTGAAGGCAGCATTCTAAGATGTCCCTCTTGTTTGCAGTTGGCAGAATATCAGCTATTTCAGTCCAAGCAAGGAGTTGCAGTGGAAACAGCTAATTACGTCCACTGTGCCTCTACTCAATTCTACTTACTCCCTGGTGCCTGCTCCATCCTCTCAGGGAGAGAAGGTAATCAGACAGATGTGAGCAGGTGCATAGGACCTAGTGCATCCACTAGCACTGAGAGCAATTGGTTAATACCCTTGGAGCTAGTTAAACCCTTGGTAAACAGTTCCAAACTCTAGCAGATGGTCTAGTGGTCTCAGTGGCGCTGTTCAACATCTCTATGACTCCATACAAGGAACTAAATTCTTAGGATTGCTCCTCTCTGGGATATTCTATTTAACATTTTATGATTTTACTCTACAACCACTATCGTTTCTCATAATGGAGAGCTTGGCCTGGTTCTATTTTTCTCCACCAGTAGAATGACACAAATGGATGACAGTCCATGTGGTTAACACTCACCAAGGACTTGAATATGTTTTCACTTTACAACCAAAGAAGCAGATGGATAACTGAAACTCTTACAAGTCATCCAAGGGCAAACTCTCAGCCCCTATCCCACTGGACAAGCCAGTTATACTGCAACCCAGCTCTAATATTTATCCTCTTAGAGGACAACAAAATTACTGATGTAAAAATCTTACTGGAAATACTTCTTAAACATATTTTTAAACAACTTATTCTGTTTCTTGCACTGTTTTGAATACTACAAAGGTCAACCTCAAATGGATAATTACTAAATACTCCTGCCAGAATATCCATTTTTCCTTTATTCCATTTACATCCCTTAGATTGCCATCTTCCGCTCCCCGCCCCATCTATTTCTATTTTGTTCCCCACCGCCACACATCTTCTCAAACTGTGAATGCTATTTTTCTTAATAAAAGGCTACTTTAAAGGTTGATGTCCTGAATACATGCTCCTAAATTCTTCATACTCGTTACATTCCCTAATCAGAGATTGGTGTTTGGCTTTTATAACTCCAGTGACATGTGAATTGCCTCTTTGTCAGGAATATGTACGCATACAGCCACACTGCTTGGTGCTGCAATGGTATTTCCTCAACTCAGAATTAGATCCCTGAAGGAGAAAATAGTCTCAGGGAAGGGTGTGGGAGAAAAAAAATCAAGGAAATATATATCTTTGCAATTCTCCTGAGGACACTCCTAGATTCTAGCCCTCTTTCCTGGTGGCCAGAGTATGTTAGATTTTATTTTAGGATGGGAGAGATCACTTCTTTGTGGCTAACAAAAAGTATATGAGCATGTTCTCCTTTCCTGGATGTAGAATGGAAATCAGAAAACTTTTATGCCATTCTTAAATACAACTTTTCAGATATCCACTTGACAAAGATTCACATAACACCAAATAATGAGGTATTCCTTTTTAATCTCTGGTGATTAAATGATACTTGCTTTTACGTGAATGTTTTCATAGACATTGTTTTGTATAGACAGAGAATATGTGAGAACACCAGAGATGTATGCAGAGGAAATGGAGCCTAATGAGACTGACCATGAACTTCCTTTTAGCTTGCTCACAGGAAGCTATTAATTGCTAATGCTGTGGGGCTGAAGTGTGTTCTCTCCTCCGTACACTCCCCCAGTTTCATATATTAAAGCCTTAATCCCCAGTTCCTCAGGATGTGACCTTATTTAACTTATTCCAAGTTAAAATGAGGTCATTAGGGTGGGCCCTAAATTCATATGATTGGTGTTCTTATAAGAAGGAGGAATTTGGAAACAGCTGCAGGGAAAACGCCACGTGAATATAAAGGCAGTCATCTACAAGCCAAGGACAGAGGTCCGGAACAGGTCCTTCCCAACAGCCTCAGAAGGAACCAGCCCTCCCAGCACCTTGGTTTGGATTTCTAGCTTCCAGAACTGTGAGACAATAAATTTTTGTTGTTTAAGCCATCCAGGTTTTGGTACTTTGTTAGAACAGCCCTAGATGATGAATGTAGCTGCCTACTTAATATTTTGCCCTAGGAATAAAACTTTCCACTTCCACTCTTCACACACTACAATTCTACATTATTGTTGAAGAAACATGTATCTACAGTAATGTCACATTCGATCTCTTAACTTTAGGAAAAAACTATACTGTTCTTTAAATGGCGATGCCTTGCATATCATAATAGAAATTTTATATAGTGGCAAACAATATTGGCAATCATCTAAAACAAGCTTTACAATTTTAATGAATAAATGAAGGCAAGTAGAATTTCGACACCTTCACCCAGTAAGCTACTGGTGGAGATAGCTCACAGACCTCTCATTCTCTGTATTTTTCTACTATAGCACACAGCCACTCTCAACTAGTCACCAAGGATTTCATATCATTAAAATAATTTCCCCAATTTTTTCATGTTAAAAAATGTTTTAAGTCAAGATAACACAAGAATAAGTAAACATTAAGGTCACAAAAAATAGTTTACTCCACTGAAACCATGTTCTATTCCTACAAAGTCCTACCAATTACATTTTTTTTTTTTTTGAGACAGAGTCTCAAGCTGTTGCCCTAGGTAGAGTGCCATGATGTCACAGTTCACAGCAACCTCCAAGTCTTGGGCTTAAGTGATTCTCTTGCTTCAGCCTCCCAAGTACCTGGGACTACAGTCACTGGTTACAACACCTGGTTATTATTATTTTATTTTTTTGGCAGTTTTTGGCCAGGGCTGGGTTTGAACTCGCCACCTCCAGCATATGGGGCCGGTGCCCTACTCCTTTGAGCTGCTGGCGCCGTCCAGCCCAGCTATTTTTTGGTTGTAGTTGTCATTGTTGTTTGGCAGGCCTGGGCTGGATTTGAACCCGCCAGCTCCAGTGTATGTGGCTGGTGCCCTAACCACTTGAGCCTACCACTGACATATTTTCAGACTATACTTTCACTCTTACATGGTAGGTATATTTTTCTACCCTTCTGACATAAATGCAGCTATGGTAGGTGGCTCAATACTTTAGTATCTGCAGAAAGATTAGAATTTTCTTTTGAATTCTGCACACCCAAGTAGAGGAAATTATTTAGAAGACTGCTTGTGCTTTTGCCAATCCTCAGTAATAGTTTCCATAAGTTGCCTAGTATAGGCATAGGTAGTTTCAAAGAAAAATATTTTAATTAAAATTAAATTGATAATTATCATAAAGTCAAATACTTCTTGGCAGATCTTTTGGTTCCTTTCCTAATTATTTTCTGTGATCCTGATTCTGTTTTTTGAGAAGACTTAGGGTAAAGAAGGCAGGAATCCTTAAATAGCTAACACCGAAGACAACTTGGACTCTTCTACCCTAAAGAGTAGAAGATAAATTGGTTAAAGATATAATTAAATAGACTTCAATTTAAAACAAAGGAAACCTTTAAACAGAATCAGGATAGAAGTGGATGCTACAAAACATCTTTAGGGTTAGTCACTGGTAATATTCTAAGTATTAGAGTATCTTGGGTAAGGAAGCTTTGTTATAGAAAGAATTCAACCAGTGAAGAGACTCAATTAAATAGCCTTTATGGCCTTTTCTGTCCTAAAATTGGTGGTCCTATGAACTCAGTAGTCATCTGACAGGACTAACTTTTCCCCTCAACAAACACAGGGCTCATTTTTTCATAGTCTTCACACCCTCTGTGTTTAGTACACTGTGTAGTTTAATTAATAAACATTTAAATAACACAGAGATGAAACACTGGTCACAGTTCTCATATGTCAAGTTAGAGACAGGATTCATGTCAGACTTTTTTTGTTGCTACTCATATATTAGTATGAAATCATGTATTTTTTCACATATTGGGTGAGGCCAAAAAGCTGTCCTGGAATCATAAAAGGAAAAATTATTTTAATAGTCATATGACTCTTTGGGATTATTCTCTGAAGGGCTAAAAATATATAGTGCACTAGGAGACAGGCAAATACTAACCTCTTTCATTTTCTCCAGTTCGTTCTGTAAAGCTTGCTTGGCAATTTCAACTTCTATGAGCTGTTGCCTCAGTTTATCATTTTCTCCTTCTGTTGTGGTTCTCTTTTCTTCCACATTTTCCAGTTCATGGTGAAGTCTCACAGAGACATCCTTTGCAACCTGGATTACAGTAAGTGTAACAGTAAAATATAATTAAAGACAATATAATAAGCGGGCTAAAATTGTATTCCTATTGCACACACTGAAAGCCAATACTTACTGAGAACTTACCATGTGTCAGAAAGTGTTCCACAGGCAACCATTTAACCCTCCAAACAATCCCATTAGATTTGTATTATTGTTTCCTGTGTTACAGATGAGGAAACTGAGACTCAGAGAGGTAAAGTAACATCCTCCAAATCACACAGTCAGCCAGTGGTCTAGATATTACTCTAGATTTTGTTGCCGTAACTTCTACCCTACACCATGGTAACAATGTTTTATTGCATTTTATCATGCATAGAAAAGTTTCACATATCACCTTTAGTTCTACAACAAAACTGTGATGGATATTTTCATTATCACCTATGATAAAGAAGGGACAACAGAAATTTTTACAAGGGAGGGTGGGGCTTGAATTTCGATCTTATAACTAGAATTGCCTGTACTTAATTTTAAGAAACATTTTAGTTTTTGAGATTAATTTTTTGGAATGACTGTGCATTTTTGTCCCACACTTTGAGATTATCGTAGAAATGTTAGGGTATGAAAGAGAAGTGGAGCAGTCTGATGTAGAGACTTAGGATACCAGCTCATGGTTTTAGACAGGATGGAGAGTACGTCTGGCTACTTATTAGCTGCTTTCCACATCCGAGCACTTATCCCCTGTAAAATGTACAGCTTCTGCCTCTGTAAAACAATGCCATCAATAATTTCAACCTTATATGTTTTTTTCCCTTGAGAATTAAATGAAATAATAACATATGTAACTATGCTTGCCAAGTACCTGGTTTATAGTGAGCACTCAGATGTTAGGAAAGTAACAAAAGAAGTGATACAATAATGACTTTCAAAAATGTATATTCAAATATAGGATACTGTATTTGATTTTTATATCTTGATGAAGTTAATATAAATATAGGATACTGTATTTGACTTTTATATCTTGATGAAGTTAATATAGTTAAAAGTACGTTTACTTTGGGCGGCTACTGTGGCTCAAAAGGGCAGGGTGCCGCCCCATGTACCAGAGGCAGCAGGTTCAAACCCAGCCCCGGATGTTTATTTGGTTGTGTAAGGCAATTTATCCAATATCTGATTTGCACTGTCAAGGAATCACCCTACAATCAGACTGAACTGGAGAATACACTTGTCTAAAAAATGCATTTCAAGGTTGAGATTTCTCCACTGGGAGAGATTCTGAAAGAGCAGGCTCGCTTTACAAAACGAGGTTCTTTCATTTACATGACGCTCTTTTCACCTCTCCAAACCCAGCTGCAGGTTGGAGAGTTTTCCTTGCAGGGAGTTACCTGCGTGGCAAGTACAGAAAGGAAGAAACCTGTGAGGCAGAGGTGAGGTGGGGACTTGCAGCCGGAATCTTTAGCTGTAAGTCTGCCCGGTGCTGTTCCCCTTCTAGGTTTCAACTCCGAGAGAGGGGTCCTCATAGTGCTACCCTTGAATGCAAGGATTCCACCCCACCAGGCTGTGGGCTTTCACCGGGAAGACAGACTCCAGGCCAGACCAAGGCCACAGCCTGTGCTCTGCCACACCTTGTTCTCACCACACCCCCCGCCCCGGGAGAGAGGAGTGGTCTTCCCTTGACCTCTGGAAGAGCCACAGTTACTCCCAGAAGAGCCTGCCCAGCTCATTTCGGCCAGGCCCTCCGCACACCGGACTCCTTGGACCTGCCTGTGAGCTCTCCCCCTCCCGGGACCCTGCTATTTTGTGTCAGTAGGGCGAAGGAAGCTCTGTGTTCCCAGAGCCCTTTACCAATCATCGCCCAAGACATTTCGGCTCCGAGTCCCTGCCCAAAGTCCCCACCAGCCGCCCGCGCCCCGGAGCCCGCCCCCGCCGCAGACCTTGAGGTCCTGCTCCAGGCTGCGCAGCAGCTCGCCGTCGATCTCGCCCGTCTGCGCGTAGCGGAGCCGCTTGCGCTCGGCTTTGCGGAGGCGGTACTGCAGGATCCGGCAGTTCTTGTTGGCTCTCTCCAACTCGTGGCGCATTTCCTGCAGTTGACAGGCATCCTCCTCGAAGAAAGTGTCCCTCATCTCGTCCATCTCGGTTCTCAGCTCATCGATCTCGTTCTGAGGTGGTGACAGGCCGCGGGTCAAAATTAGCCTCACCTTCAGCCCCTCCGACATACACCGTGCACACCCCATTCCAAAGCCAAATTCTCTGCTTTATTTCCTGCTCTCCAATAGAATAGTGAAGAAGCCGACTGAAGGAGAGGAAACTGGAAAACGGGTCCACTCTAGGCCTTCTCTCTCTCACTCTAGCTTTCTCCACGAAAAGTGGGACAAACCATGGTAATAAGAGAAACGAAGGCCCAGATTTGGATTTAAATGACAACCTAAGGGTACTGAGATCGGGTTCTGTTTCCAAACCTGACAAGGCCTAGGCCCCCTCCTCCCCCGTTCCTGTTGCCCTCCCTCTTGAAGGCTCCCTAACGGGTCAGCATCCTCTCAGCCCCGCCGGGACACGCCCTAATCCTCAGATGCCCACGCCTCCCCTCCCCCACCCGGCTCCCCCACCCTCCTCACCTTGAGAGTCTCGTTCTCCTCTCGCAGCTTCTCCATCTCCTCCTGCATTTCTTCCTGCTCCTGGAGCTGCTGCGGGTGCGGCTGCGATGAAGGCGGCGCCGCCGCCTGCATGCCCCCGCCGCTGGCGCTGCCCTCCGCGCTCTGCTGGGGGCCCTCGGCCGCCGCCGCCATTGGGGCGGTAGAAGGGACTGCGAGGGGCTCGCAAATGGCAGGGGCACCGGCAACAGGGGAGCCGCGGCTACTGCCACTGCCACCGTTCTTAGTGTGCATCTGAGCCGCGGCTGCCGCCGCGGCCGCCCGCTCCTTCTTGAGATGGAACTGGATGAGCTCAGACTGCAGGCATCCTTCCTTCCAGTAGCCTCCGCCGCCGCTGCCGCCCCCTGCGACGCCGCTTCCGGAGTTTCTGCTGCCGGGGCCCGGGATTTTGCCCACGGGAGAGGAGGATGTCGAAGGGGAGGCCCCCTCCCCGCCGCTGCCGCCCCTCTGCTGAGCGCGGGTGCCTTTCCCTCGCCAGCCCCTGGGCGGCGGCGGCGGCTGCGGAGAGCCCCCCTCCCTTTCCCCGGAGCCGTCTCCGGCTCCTCCTCCTCTCCCGTCCCCTCCTCCCTCTTCTCCGACCGGAGAGGGTTCCCCGTGTTTTGAGGACACAGGATCTAGCTCTCGGGGCTGCTCTTCCGGTGGCCCGGACCTCCTGCTGCCCAATGCCGCCAGGGTCGCGGCGGGGGCCGCTTCAGCACCAGCCGCAGGCTGAACAGCTCCCGGCGCGGCCCCCTTGGGCGCCGGGGGCGCCGCCTTCTCGGCCCCGCCTCCACCTCCGCGGCCGCCCGCCGGAGGCCCCGCGCGGCTCCCGGTCCTGTTACCCTGCTGCTGGGGCTGCTGTTGCTGCTGCCGAGCAGAATTGAATTTAGTGCTAGCCCCCACTGGGGACCGCGTGGTTGCGGTTGTCTGTCGGAGCGAATTGTCCCTTGGTCTGGCGGGTGACTGAGCTCGCGGCTGCTTTCTGCTGCTGCCCTCCGGGTGCAGGCGAGCCTCAGTGGCCGCGGAGGCGGCAGAAGTCGCGGCTGCGGCGGGGGCAGCGCCCCCGGTCGGTGGCTGACTCATGCCTGTCTAGGAAGAACCTACTGGATGCGATTTGGAATCGTCCATCACTAGATCATCCTTTTCCTTCTTCACCGCCACCAACCTTCCTTTTTAAGCTGGGACAGAAACAAAAGAAGGAAAGCACACATGTCGACATTGTAACAGAGTAAAGGGTGATGTTATTATACAAGAGAAGCTCCAGAAAATGACGAGATTTAGAAGAAGCTTAACATAAGCTTTGACTTTCGAAATAGAATACAGAGCGGTCAATTCTCATTTTGCCCACGGTGGCGCTGTCTCCGTCTCGCCCCACCTCAGTAAAATGATGACGAAAGCGAAGGCAGCTAAATAGTACAGTCTCCCAGTAGCAGGGTTTGGAAAGGGTGAAATACAAAGTCAGAAATGTATTGATGGAAATGGAGATAGAAAAGAAACAAGGATAAAGTCAAGAAGAAGCTTCAAAAACAAAAGGTGTTCACATGCTAGAGTCATCAAACTCCTGCTTTCACAACTTTGGCTTTCCTCCCCGTCTATATTTAATGAAGAAGGTTTTACTTAATCAGTATTCTGGAGCGTCAATTAGAGGAAAAGAGTTATGATGTAAGACACCTACAGAAAATTTGATACGTGTAAGTGAACTTTTCTCAAGCAACTTCCAGTCCCTACAGTTGTTTTTAGAGAAATGAACTGAATTTCCTTTATAACAGAACTAAAAGAAAATATAAATAATCCGCCTTAGTTTCAAGAAAATAATGGCATTAAGAATTATTTATGTGGTTCAGTTTTTAGCAACCCCAAATTCTGTTGTTGTTGTTGTTGATTTGATTTGTTTAGCTTTGGGAAATAATTTTTAAAATTCTTTTAGAAAAGTTCAGCTCTACAGATGATCTCAAGTTTCTGGTGATGAATTTCTACACATATCCAATCTCACAGTTCTTGTGAATCATTTTAGTTTTAAATGTAATTGCTAAGTAGAAAATAAATACATTCTGAAGCATCTTTTTAGATGGCACATCATAGGCAAAGATGTACTTTTAAAGTGCCCATTTCCTTTTTTAAAACAAAATTTGACACAGAATGACCCTGTACCCACAAGGCTGGTACCTCTTTCCTCTTGATCCTAAGATCAATTTCTATTTTATATCCAACATAAATCCATCCCCAGATTCTTTAATCTTCAAAATAGCAAGCTACTGCCTCATGGCTTCTTTTCCCTAGTGATCCAGCAGCCAGTCAAGTTATGTACCCTTTCCTTAGAATCAGTTCCCTCTAAAGCACTGAAAAGGCCATGACTAGGCATATAGTTTTGCTTTAAGAAGCAAATTCCTTTTATTAAGAAAGAAGGTTACTTTACTGTCAGTCATTGCATTATACTTGTAGTCTATTTTTAGTATAACTTAGCATGCAGTGATTCCTCATTTTATAAAGAAATATTATTGGAGGAATCCTCCACTTCCTCCCTTTTTGTTTCTGTTATCTCTTTCCAGAAACAGAAGGATTGTAAAGATGAACAAAGAGACCGTTAGGGAGGAAAATGCCCAGCAACTTATTTTCTACATCTTCTCTTGGAGACACACTACTAAATGTCTGGCCTTCCTCATCAGCATGGGTCACACTAATGTGGTCCACACAACTAAAGTTATATTGCCAGTGCAAACTAATTTTTTATTTTTAATTAGACACAACCATACCGGAGCAGAGAAGCCATCAGATAATGCTTAAACTCAGCCCCTAGACACCTTTAACCCCGGAGAAAACTTGTTTTCCAGTAACAGGGCTGCCACAGTCGAAGGTACCTGGCTGCCATCACGTGGTTCTCACAAAATGATAAGACGCTGTGTCTCTTCAAGGCTTCCCCGGGTGGAAATCACCACCGAACCAAACCTTGGCCCAGCTCAAACCAACACTTCCAATCGCAAGTTTTATCTGCCCGCTTACCCACCCCATCTCTCATCCCCATCCCTTTAGAAATCCAGAACTGCTCACTTCTCGGCAGAGGCGATGTTTGGAAGAAGTTGATGCAAAGCAACACCGCTTTCCTTTTGATATTCCGGGGATCTCAGGATTTTTTATTGTGCCTTTCGGAGCGGAGAAAAAGTTCAACTTCGTAGGATTATAGGAGACTTTCTAGCTGTGCAGGACTTTGGGCCGGCTCTCCCCAGTTCCACACCCACTTGATTTCTCCAAACAATGGCGGTAACGTCAAGCCTCAGCTGCCCCCAGAGCGGGTCACTTCCTGGCGGTCCGCTGCTGGGCTGGCGCTGCGTCTCCAGCAGGCTAACGCGGGGGGTACCACGCAGTGCCAGACGCTCCCCAGGAAGTGCGGTGATATTCATGAGCTGACCTCACCGGACTGGGCAGGGGAGAGGGCGGGATTGCAAGGAACGACAGGGTGGGAGTAACCAGAGACCTTACTTTCAAGAGGAAAGACAAGACGGCAGGGACGGGGGTGGGGGCTGCGGGACAGAAGGACAAAAAGGCCAGAGCCACCGCCCGAGATGGAAGGCTGGCAGCAGCGCTCAGAGTCCTTGCTCCACTGTCATCCTGTACTTGGCAGAAGCTTCCAAAACCGCTTGAAATCGGATGCACTGGTTTTCTGCAAAGCTTTGTTCTGGATCTGATCAATCGCCATCAATTATTTACTTGAGCTCTTTTCCAAGGAGGCAGATTCCAACAGCCTTTTGGGCGTGACTGACGCCTCCTGATGCAGCTCCAAGGCGCTGGCAGGCGGCTGCCGGGAGTTCTCTTTGTTCACTCACTTTAATTCTCAGTCGAGCTCTCCACGCGGTGCTGGTCCCCACCCCCAGCCCGGGCGGAGTCATCGGAGGTGGTTTCCATGAATGGATAATGGTTGCCACGGTGGGACCCACAGTCCTACAGACAAAGGTTTCTTGCGAAGTCACCACTGATTTAGTGCAAACGGAATAAATACATCCCTACAGAGATCGTTTTCAGATGGGTTTGCCCTCGGTACAGTTTCCTCTGTCCTTTATTGAGTGCAGGAACTATTGCTGGGATCCACAATCCTTACTGTAGTGCATGTGGGTAACAGGAATCAGGAAGAATGAATAAGATATCAGATTAAAGGCGGGGGAAGGACAATTCAGAATATACGCCTTTACAATTTACACTAATCCATGCAGGTCCATAGCAACAATAGTTTGTACATTTGAGTGGAAATTTCTCTTTTCTAACCGTGTTGCCTGGGGGCAGTGAGCTTGGGAGCCTCCCTGCTACCTCTAAGAATTCCTTTGTGAGCTTGAGGTAGAGAATAAAACTACTTTGGAAAGGGCATCTTTTGAAATTAAATTTCTTTCTCACTACTATGATAATTTTGTAAGTGAAATCAGGTAAATACCTTGAAATAAAAATTGTTGATATACTAACATGAATTTTAGTACAAAAGATTTTGTTTTCCAAGTGGACATTTAGCATTAAAAGTGAAATAAAAACAATTTAAAGTATTTTGCATACTATCCTTAAAGGAAATAAAAATATGTTCAAGCCCTGGCAATTAATATCTCCGTAACAGAAGACAAATGTAGTATCAGAACAAACTCATTCCGGTTCCAAAATAGATATTATAATAATATGAAGAGCTCATTTTGTGTCTGGTACTGTCCAAGGTGCTGGGGAGAAATTGTCTCTATGCTGGGGAGGGTTAAGCATATTGGTGAGAATTGGGATAAATAAGATAATTCATTTTAATTGAAATGCTTTGGGATAGTGGAAAAGTGGCATCTACGACATCTACAATAAAAGGCTCAAATCCTGGGCAGGCCTGTGGCTCAAAGGAATAGGGCGATGGCCCCATACACCAGAGGTGGTGGGTTCAAATCTGGCCCCGGCCAAAAACTGCAAAAAAAAAAAAAAAAAAAAAAAAAAAAAAAAAACCCCAAACAAACAAAAACTCAAACCTTGACAGGCATACCAAAAATAAGAGGAAAAAAAAAGTAAGCGAGAATGTAATAAGTTTGTTTGAATTTATATTAGACGATTTCTCATCATGTACATAAACATGAATTGTAATAGCCCTAAGAAATATCAAGATCTATAGCTCTTATTCAATCATAACTGATAAAATAGATGCCAAGATTTTTAATGTCAATCTTTCCAAATAAAATATTGACATTGTAAATATAGTCTGGAGGTACAAAACATACCATCCCCTTTCTCTAACAACTTGTACTCTGCTCAAGCATTTTATTTTAGTGCTTTCCTAAGGTAATGTTATTTATTTCAATACAATTAGTAACATTAAAGAGTCTAATTAAAATCAAGAATGCATTATTTAGATACATGTTACACAATCTACCTGAATGTTTCATTTTATAATTTTTTTTGGCCGGGGCCGGGTTTGAACCTCTCACCTCCAGTATATGGGGCTGGTGCCCTACTCCTTTGAGCCACAGGCACCACCTTCATTTTATAATTTAATATAACCAACTTCAAGGTTGAAAACTATAATAATATGGGGTAAGCATAAGCAATATTTAAGACACTTCTTAACACATGCAAATATACCACAGAGGCCAGTTAGGGTGGCTCATGCCTGTAATCCTAGTGTTTTGGGAGGTTGAGATAGGAAGATAGCTTGAGATCAGGAACTCCTCAGTTGGGAACATAGGAAGACTCCATCTTTACCAAAAAAAAAAAAAAAAAAATTAAAAATTAGCTGGGCAGGGTGTTGCCTGTCTGCAGTCCTAGCTACCTGGGAGGCTGAGGCAGAAGGATTTTGTGCCAGAAATTCAAGGTTACAGTGAACTATGATCAGGCCACTGCACTTCAGGCCAGATGACAGAGTGAGAGCCTATCTCTAATTAAGTAATTAATATTGCCATAGGAAAAGAAGAACTTTTGAATTGGAAATTTGTCTAGTTTACTTTTTTATTTGTGGGTTAAAATGATATTTTTCCAATTGAGCCTATCCCAAAGGTGATTACTAAAAATTTTTTTCTAGAATTTGGCAAGACTTTGGCATTATTTTTAATGTGTTTCAGAGCAGGGAAGACAACTGACCTTTTAATGACTACTTGTAATAATGCATCATCCACTTCATACCACAGCAAGATGTAGAGCTTAGATCAAGGGAAGAAGGCTAAAGTCTCAACTTTGAAGCCTTTAGGAAATACACAGCTTAAAATGTCTATCCTTTGATTCTCATGACTTTTGCCATACCACAGTATCTTAATCTGTAGATATTTAGTTTCCAGGCCCTTCCACTTTGTGAGTACAAAATACAATGAAGTAAATACTATCTTCCCCATTTAAAAACTGAGTTTCAGAGATGTTAAATGATTTACTCAAGTTTAGTTTCACAGTCACAGCTTCAATTTGGTTCATCTCTTCTATAAAGTCTGCTTGTTATATTGATCTTGGATAGCTCACTTCTTTTTCATACTACAGTTTAAACATCTGTATGTCCACATCTTATTTTATACCTGTAACCCAGTTCAGTCTGTTCACCTATGCATAGAATATCTACATTTGGAGGTCACACTATCTCCCAAACTCTACATGAAATTTTTCTCTTTTTTTCTAACTGGTATCTATTTCTATTCTATTTTTCTTTTATTGAAGAAAAGCAATACATTCTATACCTATTTTTCTTGCAGAAAAACCATCATTTGATACACTTTCCCACTAAATGTTTTGTTTTACCCCCTTTTTTTTGCTTATCCATTTTTTCTTTCTGACTATCTTATACTTTTATTTTTTATTTCCCTCTGCAATCACTACCAAAAATCAGGCACTCATAATTCTATGCTTAGACTGTGGCAATACTTCCTATTTAAATTATAGATTCTTTCTCGCAAATCTACACTGCTTAATGATGACAATTTACACCCTTATTAAACACTTTCCTCATGTCACTTTGCTTGTACTCATGTCCAAATTCTTATAGCATGTCCAGATTCCTCTTTCTAGACGTCAAGGAAATACCCTGTCTCATCCTACATTAAACTACGCCAAACACTTCACACCATGCTCTCTGCCCTAGTTAGATGTAGTATCTCTTTTCCCCATGATCCTGCCGGCCCCCTGACATTCTGCCTCTTGACATTCCCCACACCTGTTGTGTGTCCTTCCTCTTCCGTCTAAAATCTGCCCATATTTTAAGGTTCAAATCTCCCTATTACACGAATTTAGGCAAGTTATTTAAGCTCTATGACCCTCAGTTATTTTCACTTACTCTTTCATTTATTTATTCATACATGTAACATATATTATTGGATTCATGTTATTAATTATAGCTAATTTATGTGATTATTATTATAAAATAGTAAAGGTAATTCTTATCCCAGTAGATAAAACATAGTAATCACAACTACAGGTAAGTGATGATTACTATGTGCCTGGTACTATAAGCTGTCAATCAATATTAGCTAACATTGTTATTATAAATGTTATCATCATATTAACTTAAACAAATTTTATTATTCCTGATTTTATATAAAATTAATGTCACACTGTTAGAAACACTTAGCTAGTCTTGGATTATTTCACGATTGTTCATCTAGGTAGCAAATATCTTAAGATAATATTCCTGTTTTCCTCATTTTCTCCAGCAGAGAACTGGACACATCGAAGTTAGTGAATATCTAAGTTGGTAGAGTCCTAATAGAGAAAGGCTAATACTTTTGGATCCATTTTCTGTTTTTAGAGAGTGATTTAGTTTGGAGATGTGCCATTGTCCTGACCTTTATTGGTGTATTTATGTAGTCACACACCACATTTGTTCCCTGGAATATATTTCAGATAATAATTAGTGAATCATAGACTCCTTGAATTGTAAACACCATGATTCATCTTTTTATCTCTAAGTAGGCCACCCGAACCACATTCTACATTGGGTTTAGCCTAATTTCAGGCATTTTAATAAAGGATATTCTTCTATCTCTCAGAGTAAATGTACACATTTTATAACTTAACATTACAACCCACAGCATACAGTTTCATTTGTATAGTGGATCAAGGCAGCTCTGTCAATGACAGATATTGCTAGTCTACTGTGGGTGCTTTAGTTACTCATGCCTTTGCTGTTGTATAAATTTGCACTTGAGTCTGGCAAAGACAAATTTCTATTGTGTTACATCTGTAAATGCTCATAAATATTCATTTTGTAATTCCATCTGATGTCTAGCCACTGATTTTGGCCAAAATACTGTTGAACGCCTGATTTCAATTCAGCTACAAGTTTAGTATTATCTAACTCTTAGTTAAGATTTTTAACAACTCTGGCACTTATTATACAAATGCCATACACACTTAAGATTACCATTAAATTTTTCTCTAATATCACTAGTTTAATAACTCACAACCATTACATTTTCTATATTAACCATTTAATAACCCTTTATCTCACCTTCTTGTAACTCTCAGCATTCATCAGTAGTTGTTGTACCTTCAAATAAAACTAGTAGTCCAATTTTAATTATGCCAAACCAACAAGGAAGACATTGTAAGTTACTCTATACTTTACTGGAAATTTTTTGTATACATTTTACATTTTTAGTTCATACTTTCCTCCCTGCTGTCTGAAAAAAATATATAAGGGTCCTCTGCATAGATATAATCTAGTAAGGATCCTGTAACTGAGATATTTTAATATTATTATATGCTGAATATTTGTTAAGTAAATTGCAAAGGTAACATTTTAATATCTAATTGATCCAATTATAAAAATAAGCAGCTGTTACCTATATTTTATATCCTAATAGTTTGCTTTTCTTGTTGTTCTAAAATATCAGTGGGATTTCAATTCACTTTATAGTCACTAAAGTTTTGGATATTTTGATATTTCTTATTTTTTATTTATTTGTTTATTTATTTTTTATTGTTGGAGATTCATTGAGGGTACAAGAAACCAGGTTACACTGATGTCATTTGCTAGGTAAAGTCCTTCTTAAAATCGTGTCTTGCCCCCCCAAAGGTATGTAACACACCAAGACCCCACCCTCCTCCTTCCTTCCCTCTCTCTGTTCTTCCTTTCTCTACCCTTCCCTCCTTCTTTCTCCCTCTGGTCTCCCTTTCCCCCAACCCCACCATGTCTTAATTGTCATTAATTGTCCTCATATCAAAATTGAGTAATAGGATTCATGCTTCTCCATTTTTGTGATGCTTTACTAAGAATAATATGTTCCATTTCCATCCAGGTTAATACAAAGGCTGTAAAGTCTACATTTTTTTAATGGCTGAATAGTATTTCATGGTGTACTCATACCACAGCTTGTTAATCCATTCCTGGGTTGGTGGGCATTTAGGCTGTTTCCACATTTTGGTGATTGCAAATCGAGCTGTAACAAACTGTCTAGTGCAAGTGACTTATGATAAAAGGATTTTTTTTTCTTTCTGGGTAGATGCCCAGTAATGGGATTGCAGGATCAATTGGGAGGTCTAGTTGGGTTCTTTGAGGGTTCTCCATACTTCCTTCCAAAAAGGTTGTTTTTGTTTGCAGTCCCACCAACAGTGTAATAGTGTTTCCTTCTCTCCACATCCACGCCAGCATCTGCAGTTTTGAGATTTTGTGATGTGGGCCATTCTTGCTGGAGTTAGATGGTATCTCAGGGTTGTTTTAATTTGCATTTCTTTAATAATTAGGGATGATGGGGATTTTTTCATATGTTTGTTAGCCATTCATCTGCCTTCTTTAGAAAAGGTCTATTCGTGTCTCTTGCCCATTAGTATATGGGATTGTTGGCTTTTTTCATATGGATTAGCTTGTGTTTTTTAATCCAGTCAGCCAATCTATGCCTCTTCAGTGAGGAATTCAGGCCAGTAACATTTATTAAGATAATTGATAAGTGTGGTAGTGTTCTATTCATCTTATTTTGTGAGAGTCCATTGCTTAGTTTTATCTTTTGCATCAATGTGGAAGTTAGGTTCTGTTCTTTAATTTCTGAGTTCTTACTTTGCTGTTGATCCATTGTGATGGTCAGTGTGTAGATCAGGTTGAAGTATTTCCTATAGAGCTGGTCTTATTTTAGTGAATTTCCACAATGTTTATATATCACTAAATGATTTGATTTCTCCATCAATTTTAAAGATTAGCTTAGCAGGATATAGAATTCTGGGATGGAAATTGTTCTGTTTAAGTAGATTAAAGGTAGATGACCATTGTCTTCTTGCTTGAAAAGTTTCATTAGAGAAGTCTACAGTCACTCTGATGGATTTGCCTCTGTAGGTCAACTGGCTCTTACTCCTGGCAGCTTGAAGAATCTCTTCTTTTGTCTTGACTTCGGACAGGTACATCACGATGTGGCTTGGATAAGCTCAGTTAGGGTTGAGGTGACCTGGGGTCCGATGTCCTTCTGAAAGGAGTATGTCAGAATCTTTGGTGATATTTGGGAAATTTTCATTTATAATCTCTAGTATGGCTTCCATTACCCTGGGGCATTCTTCTTCCCCTTCTGAAATACCTATAACTCATATGTTTGAACACTTCATAAAGTCTCATAATTCTGTCAGTGAACGTTCTACTTTCTCTTTCTTCTTTTCTGCCTCTTTAACTATCTGAGTTATCTCAAGAGCTTTGTCCTCTACCTCTGACATTCTTTCTTCTGCATGGTCTAATCTGTTGTTGATACTTTCTATTGCATCTTTAAGTTCCCTAATTGACTGCTTCAGTTCCTTCAGCTCTGCTGTATCCTTTCTATGTTCTTCATATTGTTTATCTCTTATTTGATTGTTTTTGGATTTCCCTTTGGTTATTTTCCACTTTATCAGCAGTTTCCTTCATTGTTTCCATTATTTCCTTCATTGTTTTCATCATCTGTATTCTAAATTCCCTTTCTGTCATTTCCAACATTTCTTTATAGGTGGAATCCTCTGCAGTAGCTACCTCACGATCCCTTGGGGGAGGGGGGGTTGCTCTGGACTGGTTTTTCATTTTGCCAGGATTTTTCTGCTGATTCTTCCTCATAAGTGTTTTCTTTTATCTGTTTCCTTGCCCTAATTTTACTTTAACTTCCTCTTGCTCTTTAAGTTACTGTGCCTCTGGATTGGGGTTTTGACGAGTCCTTTTGGTACAGGACCAGAAGGATGAGAAGATTGAAGAGCAAGAAGGGACAAAAGAAAGAAAAAGAAAAGAAAAAAAAAAGGAGAGGGGGTGGGTAAAGGGAATATTGACAAAAAAGAAGAGAGGCACAGAAAGAGGGAGACAGGAGCAATATAAGTGGACAGTAGAGTACTTTGACCCAACCTTAAAAATCCCCAACCTCTGGAGGTGTCAGGTTAGGTGGTTCCCTTCAGATCAGCAGCTCTTTGCTAGCCTGTTCAGACACAGTATCCTACCTCTGCCAAGTAGAGAGGAAAGACAAAAATGCTATAAATCAAACCCAAACAAGCAAACAGAAAACTTTATAGGATAAAATTGGGGGAAAAAAACAAATCACAGGGGTAGAAACACTAGCAAACATGAAGTTCTAATTGTTAAAAAAGGCAACAATGGAAAATTATATTTAAACTAGAAAAATGAAGAAATAAAAAAAGAAAAAACATATATAGGGAAAATGTTAAAAAAATTTTAAAAAGCAGTATATATATCTTGCTGAATATTGTCTGGGCAACAGGAGATCTTCTGGGGTATGAGATGTTAACTACACTGATGATATGGCTGTATGGGATAGAGACTAGAGGTTTCTGCTGACTTCTCAAACCCCACAGGGTGGAAAGCCTAAATCTCTCCTCAGCCTGCTTAAAAGGCACTTTAAACTGCTAACCTTGGCTAAGCAGAAGCTTTCTCAGGAAAGCACTTGTTGCTGGGATCACTCTTAAAGTGACTATTCACTTACTCAGTGTGCCAAAACTGGGTAAGGGCCAAGGCTGTAAGGCATCACAGTCCCTACCGTTAGTCTGCTCAGTCACTAGATTACTCACTACCACCCCATCCTTGCTCTGCAACCCTGAGGGCAGAGCTAGCCAGGGCTATTCTCCCACAGTGGCTCCACGTGGCTAACAACTGAACACTATTAGCTCCGTCTGGCTCAGCTGCTGAGTCTGGGGCCATAGACAACACTCAAAGTCCTCCGCACTCTTCCCCAAGTTCTCCCAAGGTAGTTCAATTGAGTGCCAAGTCCAAAAAGGCCAAACAGCTCATAGGTCAAGCCTTTCCAGTTTGCAATCTCACTGCTGTTGTACTTACAGCTGCTGGTGGGATTAGACAGAATGAACACACACAAACACTTGTCAGTTCTCCACTGCCTTTGTCCTTCTCATGGGGTCCAGAAGTCTCTTGCTGACTCTCTGTGTCCCAAAAGGGATGTTTCTGGGCAGATACCACCATCTAGAGATGCCTGAAGTCTTCTTTCCCCAGACTCACCATGCCCAGTTGTAAGGAAGCTATTACTCGGCTGTCCCTGATATTTTGATATTTCATGCAAATCTAAGTGCATTCTTACCTGTTAGGATGCTAGATAACTTTAATTTGATTCATTCTACACCCAGTGATATTCATTATATGTGAGTCTTCAAAAGAAGTAGGTAAGAGGGGTGGAGGCAAGATGGCCAACAGGAGCCAGCTTTCCACAGAAGCTCCCATACAGAAGGAGAGTTAAGGGACAAAAGTATAGCAAGTAAGCCAATGGTCTGGAGCTGAGCCAAGGGAGAAGGATGAAGACTGAACATCAACCCTGCTGAGGCAAACTGCAACCCCAAGGAAACAAACAACAGGTACAAAATCCATCTTCAAGCTGATGGGAGAACAGCTCCTCCCTCCTGAGAACAGCTCACAGTATACTCTATACAAACAAGCAGCAGAGTTCAATCCCCTCCTATTTTATCCCAGGGGAGGGACGCTCCAAAAACTGGAATTCCTTCCCTAGAGAGGACTTATAAATGTGCCATGACACTCTCTTGCCAGGCATAAAACTGTATAAAACTATATAAATTCTGTACCTGCAATTCTGAACTCTTAGCACTTCCCTCCAGTCTAACCCCAAGGTCTGGAGGCCTGTCACCCTTGGAGTCCGGATTCTTGGGGATTTTCTTGAGAGATGTGAACAGGACTTGAGCTGGACTTTTGAAAAACTTGATACTCAAAATTCTACCAGGCTTATCAATATTTACAATTAATGTGAATGGCTTAAATGGCCCTCTAAAGAGGCACAGATTGGCTGACTGGATACAAAAACTCAGGCCAGGTATCTGTTGCTTACAAGAATCTCATCTTACCTTAAAAGATAAATATAGTCCCAGGGTGAAGGGATGTACTTCCGGCAAATGGAAATCAGAAAAAGCGGGTGTTGCAATTTTATTAGCAGATACAGTAGGCTTTTAACCAACGAAAGTAAGGAATGATAAGGATGGTCACTTCATATTTGTTAAGGGTAACATTCAACATGATAAGATTTCAATTATTAATATTTATGCACCCAACCAGAATGTGCCTCAATTTCTAAAAGAGACTTTAACAGACATGAGCAACTTGATTTTCTCCAGCACCATAATAGTAGAGATTTTAACACTCCTTTGACAGTGTTGGATAGATTCTCCAATAAGAAGCTAAGCAAAGAAATTTTAGACTTAAACTTAACCATTCAACAATTGGATTTAATAGACATCTACAGAACATTTCATCATAACAAAACTGAACACATTCTTCTCATCAGCATGGAACATCTTTCAAAATTGATTGCATCTTAGGTCAAAAGTCTAACCTCAGCAAAATTTTAAAAAAATAGAAATTATTCCTTGCATCTTCTCAGACCATCATGGAATAAAATTTGAACTCAGTAACAATAGAAGTCTTCATACTCATACAAAGCCATGAAAACTAAATAACCTTATGCTGAATGATAGCTGGTTCATAGATGAGATTAAGAAGGAAATTACCAAATTTTTGGAACAAAACAACAATGAAGACATGAATTATCAGAACCTCTGGGATACTGCAAAGGCAGTTCTAAGAGAAAAATTTATAGCACTGCAAGCCTTCTTCAAGAGAATGGAAGGAGAAGTTAACAACTTAATGTGACATCTGAAGCAACTGGAAAAGGAAGAACATTCCAATGCCAAACCCAGCAGAAGAAAAGAAATAACCAAAATTAGACAGAATTAAATGAAATTGAAAACAAAAGGATTATACAACAGATCAATAAATCAAAAAGTTGGTTTTTTAAAAAGGCCAATAAAATAGATAAACCTTTGGCTAACCTAACCAGGAAAAAAAAAAGAATAAAATCTCTAATTCATCAATCAGAAATGGTAAAGGCGAAATAACAACAGACTCCTCAGAAATTTAAAAAATCCTTAATGAAGAATACAAGAAACTCTATTCTCAGAAATACTGAAGTCTGAAGGAAATAGACCGATACTTGGAAGCATACCACCTTCCTAGACTTAGCCAGAATGAAGTGGAAATGTTGAACAGGCCTATTTCAAGTTCTGAAATAGCATCAATTATACAAAATCTCCCTAACAAGAAAAGTCTGGGACCAGATGGCTTCATGTCAGAATTCTACCAAACCTTTAAAGAGAAACTAGTACTTACATTTCTCAATCTTTTCCAAAATATAGAAAAAAAGAAATACTACCCAACATATTCTATGAAGCAAACATCACCTTGATCCCTAAACCAGGAAATGACCCAACAAGAAAAGAAAATTATAGACCAATATCACTAATGAATATTGATGCAAAAATATTCACTAAGATCCCAGAAAACAGAATCCAGCAACACATCAAACAAATTATACGCCATGACCAAGTGGGTTTTATCCCAGGGCCTCAAGGATGGTTCAATATATGTAAATCTATAAATATAATTCATCACATACACAAATTAAAAAACAAAGACCATATGATTCTCTCAATTGATGCAGAAAAAGCTTTTGATAATATCCAGCATCCTTTCATGATCAGAAAACTCAAGAAAATTGATATAGAAGGGACATTTCTCAAACTGATAGAGGCCATCTACAGAAAACCCATAGCCAATATCATACTGAATGGAGTTAAATTAAAATCATTTCCACTCAGATCAGGAACCAGGCAAGGTTGCCCATTGTCTCCGCTGCTTTTTAACATTGTAATGGAAGTCTTAGCCATCACAATTAGGAAAGAAAAGGTGATCAAGGGTATCCACATAAGGTCAGAAGAGATCAAAATTTCATTCTTTGCAGATGTATGATTGTATTGGGATTCTACTCTTAGAAGTGATGAAGGAATACAGCTGTGTCTCAGGTTACAATATCAACACTCATAAATCTGTAGCCTTTATATATACCAACAATAGTCAAGCTGAAAATACAGTCAAGGACTCTATTCCTTTTACAGTAGTCCCAAAGCAGATGAAATATTTGGGAGTTACCTAGCAAAGGACATGAAAGATCTCTATAAAGAGAGCTGTGAAACTCTACACAAAGAAATAGCTGAAGATGTTACCAAATGGAAAAACATACCATGCTCATGGCTGGAAAGAATCAACATTGTTAAAATGTCCATATTACCCAAAGCAATGTACAATTTTAATGCAATCCCATTAAAATTTCACAGTCATACTTTAAAGATTTCAAAAAAATAATACTTAGTTTTATATGGAATCAGAAAAAAGCTCAAATAGCCAAGATATTACTCAGAAATAAAAGCAAAGTAGGAGGAATCATGCTACCAGACCTCAGATTATACTATAAGTCAACAGCGATCAAAACTGCATGGTACTGGCACAAAAACAGAGGTAGATATATGGAGCAGAATAGAGAACTAAGAGATGAACCCAGCTACTTACCGTTATTTGATCTTCAATAAGCCAGTTAAAAACTTCAGTGGGGAAAAGATTCTCTATTTAACAAATGGTGCTGGATGAACTGGCTGGTGACCTGTAGAAGACTGAAACTGGACCCACATCTTTCACCATCAACTAAGATAGACTCTCATTGGATTAAAGATTTAAACTTAAGACATGAAACTATAAAAATAGTAGAAGAAAGTGCAGGAAAAATACTTGAAAAAATTGGTCTGGCCGAATATTTTATGAAGAAGACCTCCCAGACAATTGAAGTAACACCAATAATACTTTACTGGGACCTGATAAAACTAAAAAGCTTCTACACAACCAAGAATACAGTAAGTAAAGCCAGCAGACAGCCCTCAGAATTGGAGAAGATATTTGCAGGTTATATCTCTGGCAAGGTTTAATAACCAGAATCCACAGAGAACTCAAACGTATTAGCAAGAAAAGAACAAGTGATCCCATCTCAGAGTGGGCAAGGGACTTGAAGAGAAACTTCTCTGAAGAAGACAGGCACATGGCCTACAGATATAAGAAAAAATGCTCATCATCCTTAGTCATCAGAGAATGCAAATCAAAACCACTTTGAGATATCATCTAACCCCTGTAAGATTAGCCCATATCACAAAATCCCCAAACCAGACATGTTGGTGTGGATGTGGAGAAAGGGAAACACTTCTGTACTGCTGGTGGGAATGCAAACTACTATGTTCCTTTAGGAAAGATGTTTGGAGATCACTTAGGGACCTAAAAAGAGACTTGCCATTTGATCCTTCAATTCATCTACTAGGTATATATCAAAAGACCAAAAATCATTTTATAACAAAGATATTTGCACCAGAATGTTTATTGCAGCCCATTTCATAATTGCTAAGTCATGAAAGAAACCCAAGTGCCCATCGACCCATGAATGGATCAATAAATTGTGGTATATGTACACCATGGAATATTATGCAGCCTTTAAAAAGATGGAAACTTTACCTCTTCCATGATTACATGGATGGAGATGGAACATATTCTTCTTAGCAAAGTATCTCAAGAATGGAAGGAGAAGTATCCAATGTATTCAGCCCTACTATGAAACCAACTTATAGCTTTCATATGAAAGCTATAACACATTTATAGCCCAAAAAGAAGGGGAAAGAGGATGGGGGAGAGGAGGGAGCATGGGTGAAGGGAGGGTAATTGGTGGGAACACAACTATGGTGCATTTTACAAGGGTACATGTTAAATTTACTAAATGTAGAGTATAAATGTTTTAACACAATAACTAAGAAAATGCGGCAAAGGTGATGTTAACCAGTTTGATGAAAATATTTCAAATGGTATACGAAACCAGCACGTTGTACCCCATAATTGCATTTATGTACACAGCTATGATTTAATTAAAAAATGGAAAATTATTTCTGTGGATCATTTATGTATTTTATTTACATAAGTGATGACAACATATCTTATTGTGAAACACTTTTAAAATGTAAAAATATATAGACTAAACACTGAAAATCTACTTTCACACCTTTCTGTTGTTCCATTGTCCAAGACAAAAGTGATCATAGTAGAAAGTGTACTATATCTATTTGCTGGACTTTCTTTCAAATTTGTATGATATTATATGTAAGTAGGTTTTAGAAAATGTGAGCATACTATGCATGTAGTCCTGCAACATGCTGTGTTTTAACTTAACAGTATGAGCTGAATGTCTTTCACTATGTGTCACACAGATTTGCCTTATTCTAATTGCTACTTAGTACACCATACTATGAATACTCCAGTCTATTTAAGACAAGTGTATTGTTTATAACATTTGTTATTATTATAACTAATAATTTTAAAAACCCACACTGAACGTATGTTCTTGCACACCTCTAGTTTTGTGTAGAATAGATATTCAGAAGGGAGTTACTGACTAAAGTATATGGTCCTTTAATTTTTTAAAGATTTGCCCTTTTAAACTTTAGACTGTCATTCTTGATGCATTTGTCTATTAACAGTGCGTGACAGCACTTGATTTTCCCCTTTTTGTCAGAACTAAACATCTTTCATTTCCAGTATATTAAAAGTTATATATAATTTTTATTTGATATACATTTTCCTATTTATTAGTAATAGTAAACATATTTTTATGTATCGTTTTTATTTAAATTATCCTTTATCGTCTCTATTTTTCTTTTAGATTCAGTTTTCCTTATACATTTCAACTTTTTTCACATTCTGAATAATACACTTTTCTGTATTCTATTTATAAGTATTTTCTCCAAACTATCTTTGTTTTTGCCTTTATGGTGTGTTGGACAAAAATTTAAATTTGTATGCCAACACATTTTCCCATCATATTTGTCATTTGTCATAGTTAGCTATATTTCTACATTAAAAAGTTCTTTGCAATAAAAAACTGATAAAGTAATCTTATAAATAAGTAGATGCTGTTATTATCTCAATTTTACACATATCAAAATTTAGGGTGAGGTAAAGTTAATTTTTCCCATGTGACACAGCTCATTAGTGTTGGAATCAAATTTGAATGCAGGCATTCTGGCTCCAGAATACATGCTTTTAACTATATTCTAATTCTTATTCTAAATCCTAATATTAATATGGTGCTTTTCTATAGTATCTATTCTGCTCACTGATCTATTTTTATGCTAATGTACGCTATTTTAATTGCCATGAATTCATACACCATGTTGATATTTGGTAGGGCACATCCCCTGTTATTTATTTTAATATTTTATGTCCTTTATTTTCATTTTTTCTGTTTTAGGTGAACTTTAGAATTAGTTTGTCAAATTTCAGGAAAATCCTATTGTGATTATCCCATGTTATACATTTATTGAGGAAAATTAATGTCTTTATAATATTAGAGTATTTTTTCATAGGAATATAATATACTCATTGATTTTGATCTTTTAAAATGGTGTTTGAGACCATCAGTTTTATTTCCATGTATTCCAAAATGTTTGGGTAATAAACAGCACAATTTTCAGCTTTATTTATTAATTATTTACTTCTATGTATGGAAACTATAACTAGTTGATTTTTGTCTCTACCATGTAGCTGAATGGTCTTGTAAATTATAATTCTAATGGCTTTTTCATTTTTAATTTAAATTTCTTTTAGAAATTAAGGACATTAAGTCTTTTAGATTTCTTTTAGAAATGAAGAATATAAAATTGTCACAGCAACGAGTAAACAAAGGAAAAAGGGCAAAGAGAAGTATCCTGCTTGTGGGATCTACCCATTATAGTAACTACATTTTATGTATTTTGAGCTACTTGGTGTGTGTGATTGAGCTAGTGAGCTAGTCATTCCTTTACTTGAATGACTTTTCTTTTTGTTCTACCTTTTTTGACCTCTTCTTTCACTTTTGCATAAGAAGAGTAATAAAAATGACACACAATTTACATCATTATGATAATGTCAAATATTGCTTAAGTAACTAAAGAGTGGCTGACTCAAAGTGGAAACATAAACATTGTACCGTGGTTTCTTTCATAAGTATGTCAATTTCAGCATCTTTAAAGGCCAAATCTTTGTATTATGAATGTTACTGATGGCCTCAGACATGTAAGTATTATTTTGTTTGAAATGTGGCTCAGCGTCTGTAGTGCAGTGGTTATGGCACCAGCCACATACACCAAAAGTGGCGGGTTCGAACCCACCCCAGCCCAGCTAAACAGCAATGATAACTGCAACAAAAAATAGCCAAGTGTTGTGGCAAGTGTCTGTAATCCCAGCTATTTGGGAGGCTGAGGCAAGAGAATTGCTTTAGCCCAAGAGTTTGAGGTTGCTGTGAGCTGTGATGCCACAGTGCTCTACTGAGGGTAATATAGTGAGACTGTCTAAAAAAAAAAAGAAATGCACACACACACACCTCTAAAATTAAAATCAGTAAAAGAACAAACTGCTATTAACCATTTTAAATGAAATGTCCCATTTTAACCAAGAGCATCTTGCCAGGAGAGGAACTAGCATGATAGCAGGTGAATGTGCTTGCTCAGGTAGGATTACATAGTGGTAAATAAAAACACATACGCTACTTTAATAGAGTGCTATAAGATTATATCCATTCCATACCGTGTTATTTTCTTAAATCTTCATCACAACCTGGTGATATGTGATATGGGCAGGGTTTGATATTTCTATTTTATAGAAAATGAGAAAGCAAAGTACTAAAGGCTACCCAAGGATCTAAGTTTAGTAAGCCACAGAGTTAGAACAAAATGTAGATCACCTCCCTGCACATCAAGGGTAGTTTTCACTCCCACTGAAGAGTCTTCACTGGTGGTTTAAATCAGAAATATTTTAGAAGAAAAACAAATTTACATGCAGTGCTTCACAAAAGGAATCTTTACATCACTTCACACATCGCATGATTGACTGAAATTATACAAAATATGTGGGCATAGCACCATTACCTGGCATAAAGTCTAACACATACAATTCTGGAACAAAATACTTGACTGATCTCTTGACCATTTAGTGGATTCCTATCTTGGACTGCAGAAAGTATATATATTTCAAAGGAAGGAAATCTTCTGGGCTTTTGGGAAGACTCCCTCCCACTTTCCCACACCCCCCCCCGCCATTTTTAAAAACACTTTTAAGTCATGTGAAATATTTTACAATATTCTAGTATATTTTATAATTTTTTACAATATTTTAGCTTCTATAAAGATCAAAGGAAATTAAATGAGATGAAGATCCTGCTCTCAAATTTATATTCTAGAGCGTAAGTAATGTGTATGTATAAGGAAACTAAACATAAAAGCCAACCAAACTGGGGCTCATTTTATGTAGGTGTGGGGACATTTTCTTTTTGGGTTGGGAAGGCATCATAGATTAGTAAAACTGAAGTTAGTCTTGAGCAAGTCTATTTAATTTTTCTGTCTGACAGAGATTTCTTTCCATATTCTGGTGCTTCATTTTTTCATTTAATACATTTTAAGAAATTCTTTTAACGCCAATTGTGGAGTATAAATACCACTCACTGAACCTTCAGCAAAAGTCACAAGCTTCTTGAAAGTCATCATGTCAACAAAATTGGCCTGGGAAAGTATCTTATGAGGAAGGCCTCCTTGGCAACTGTGGCAACACCAAAAATAAATAAATGGGACCTGATCAAGCTAAAACGCTTCTGCACAGCTAAGGGTACAACAACTAAAGCAAACAGACAGCCTTTAGAATAGGAGAAGTTATTTGCATCTATGTATCTGAAAAAGGGCTGATAACTAGAATCTATAGATAAATTAATCAATAAAGAAAGCATAAACAACCCCATTTATAAGTGGGCAAGAGACTTGAATAGAAACTTCTCTGAAGATGACAGATGAATGGTTAGCAAACACATGAAAAAATGCTCATCATCCTTAGCATCAGAGAAATGCAAATCAAAACCACCCTGAGATATCACCTACCCCCAGTGAGAACAGTTCTCATCACAAAATCCTGAAACTGCAGATGCTGGCATGGATGTGGAGAGAAGGGAACACTTTTGTACCACTGGTGGGATTGCAAACTAAAACAACCTCTCGGTCAAGGAGTACGGAGAATTCTCAAGGAACCAAAAGTGGACTTTCCATTTGATCCCACAGTCCCATTACGAGGTCCCTCCCCAGGTGAAAAAAGATCATTTTACCACAAGGACATTTGCACAAGAATGTTTATTGCAGTTCAACTCACAATTGTCAAGGTGTGGAAACAACCTGAGTGTCCATCAACCTATGAATGGATTAACAAACTGTGGTGTATGTGTGCCATGGAGTACAATTCAGTCATAAGAAAAGATGGAGACTTTACATCGTTTGTGTTTACCTGCATAGAATTGAAACACATTCTTCTTAGTAAAGTATCACAAGAATGGAAAAGCAAGTGTCCAATGTACTCAATACTAATGTGAAACCAATATATAAATAATCGCAAGCTCACATGAAGGAAAACTACAAGTATATTCTAGGGAGGGAGAGGGGAGAGGAGAGACAGAGAGGGAAGAAGGGAAGGAGGGGGATTGGTTTGGCAGGTTCTCACCTAATGTGCACAAAGTGAGGGTGTTTGGCACATACTCCCTGGGTGAAAGGCTCAACTAAGACTTAAACTTTACCTTAAAAGGGAAAACAATGTAACCTACACATTTGTACACTCCCAGTAATCTGAAGAAAAAAAGGAGAGAGCAGTCATATCTTGTTCATGGGTCTATCTCTAGTGGGCTTCTGTGCCAGGTCACTATTTTTTCTTATAAGAAGTTATTTTTTTCCAGAAAATGTTGCATGTTTGAATTATTCCATTACATAATCACAGACACACGTTCTTTTTCTTGTACAGTCCATGTAGGATATTCCCCTGTCATAATTTATAACACTGAGCCATGTCACATGTTTTGGTGTCCTTTTCAGTGTCTAGTCCAGGGCTTTGCAAATTATGAGTAGTTCATCAGTGTTTTTAATGGAGTGAGAGTATTGTGAGTGGGAAGATGAATTTCAGCAAAAGAAATGAGAGACATAGCATTGGTCCAGGTAGGAGACCAAACTGAAACATGTAGAATTTCTGTGCTGAGGAGTAATAGCTGTCTGTCTTCTGGAGTTGTCCAATGTGTCAGTTAGCGAAAACTACCATCTTTCAGGGCTATCAGTTCCAAATCTTGGGATCCATTCTTTCTCCTCACATCTCACCTCAGGCAGGTGGAACAGCTTGTCAGTCCTTTATACAAAGAAATTTCCTAAGAGAAGACCCCTTTCTCACCATTTTCCTTCTATCCAAGGAACACATATTATGCCTGTAAGGATATCCATGCTGCTGCCTGTGCTCTCCTCATCTGAGTAACGTTCACACGGTGACCAGTGACCTCTTCAATGAGTCAGATTGTGTTGCTCCCAGCTCCGCCCTTAAAATGGACGGTATCCCTCCCACAGCAAAGCCCAGCGTGTAGATATGGCTCACAAAGGTCTCCGTGTTCTGGCTCCTGCTCTCCCTGAGCACGCTCATGCCATTGTCCCCTGTCACCCTCGCAGCCTCACTGTTCCTCAGACACTACAAACACACTCAGAATTCATGAGTTTTGAAGCATTGGTTCCATTTTGCTTCTGAATAGCTGCCTTCCTGCGCTTCCTTCTAGTTTTTTTCAAATGTAACCTTCTCTGAGTGTCTTGATATAATCTGAATTCTTACATAAGTGCCCACCAGATCAACCATCTCTACCCTTCTTACATGTCTTTATTTTTCCCCTGATCCCACTTATCTCTACCTGGCATATCACTTATTTCTCATTTGCTTCCTCACTTTAGAGTGTGAGCTCCATGACGATGGAGGCTTTTTTGTTGTTGTTTTTCCCACTGCTGTACACATATCCCCAGGACCTTGCACAGAGAACTTTAGTTTTTTTTTCTTTTCTTTCTTTGTTTTTTTTTTTTTTTAGAACTTTAGTTTGGACTAAAGAATGTTTTCATTTGTTTGAAGAATGAATGACTAAAAAATAAATGCTTGAATAAATAAGACATCATTGATGAAGGTTTCAAATGCCAAAACAGAATTTCGTTGTGATATGAATGGGGAGAGATACGCCACTACAGATACTCGTGAATGGGACTAGAGATTACGTTCCATCAGAAAATAGGATAAAGCACTGGAAGACAAAAAAGAGAGCAAAGAAGGGGTTGCTATCCCCCAACCTGAGATTGTTAGGATCTGGTTTAAGAAAATAGTTATGGAAACGGAGAAGGAATTATAAATTTTGAGAGGGAGACGATGTGAATTGGCTGCATTAACGACAGTAGGTGAAGGAAAGTGACATTTCCCAGACGTTCCCAATACCATGATCTTAGAGAGCTGGAAAGTGCTGGGCCGCTCTCAACAAGGGAGACGTGGGGAAATTAAGTTTGTTTGGGAAAGTAACACAGCTATGTATGGGGGAACTGTGGAGTGGGAGGCTGTGGTTGATTTATGGTGGTTGTTTGTTAATCATTTTAAATTCACAGTACTCTCTGTTGTAATGATGTAGAAAAGGGTAAATGAACACAATCATAAAATACTAGGTTTTTAAATCCAAATTATTTTAGTGTATGTTTTTGCTGCATCTACAAGAGTCATCAAACTGATGAACAAGTCCCCAGCTTCCCTCTCGCCCTACCCTTCCCAGCTGTGTCCACATTTTAGGGCTCTGCTTACACAGACACATGGACAGTATTAGTATAATGGATTTTCTTTTTCTTTTCTTTCCTTTTTTTTTTTTTTTTGAGACAGAGTCACACTCTGTTGCTCTGGGTAGAGTGCTGTGGTATCATCATAGCTCACAGCAACCTCAATTTCTTAAGCTAGCCCCTTGCCTTAACCTCCTGAGTAGCTGGGGCTACAGGTGCCGGCTACAACACCCAGCTAATTTTTCTATTTTTAGTGGAGACGGGGTCTTGCTCTTGCTCAGGCTGGTCTCTAACTTCAGAGCTCAAGCACTGCACCTGCCTTGGCTTCCCAGAGTGCTGGTAATATAATACTTTTTCTAGATTTTACTTTTTTTTTTTCAGAGAGAGAAAGAAAGAGGAAAAAAGAGTTAGAGGGGACAGAGAGGGATTGAGAGAAAGAGACCCAAATTGGTTTATTGCTTTGATGTTCCACACTGGACTAGATCCCCTGGTAACTTTTGCTATTTCCTTTAGCCTTGAATTTCTGATAATTTAAGTACCTGGGAAATATATTTCCATCATCATTTTATAATTATACAACTTAGAAATTTATAAATTAGTCAAGTAAAGTTATGCCACTTACCCACCCTCCAAAACTATTGAAATCCCAGAAGTAAAATATCTGGGAAAGCTGAACCATCTACTTTTAGGACTGAAGTGGTGGCTTTAAGAAGTGACATTCTGCCTATAATCCTAGGGCTCTGGGAGGCTGAGGCAGGTGGATTGCTCAAACTTAAGAGATTGAGACCAGCCTGAGCAAGAGTGAGACACCAGCTCTACTAAAATTAGAATTACTAGCCAGGCACTGTGGCAGGCACCTGTAGTTCCAGCTACTGAGGAGGCTGAGGCAAGAGGATTACTTGGCCTAAGCCTAAGAGTTTGAGGTTGCAGTGAGCTATGATGACACAATGGCACTCTACTCAGAGTGATAGAGTGAGACTAGAGAGAAAGAAAAGAAAAAAAAA